>NC_134856.1:12725000-13025000 GCF_049852395.1 Peromyscus maniculatus bairdii
CTCCCTTTCCTCATCTGCAAAATTGTCTGCTGATAATAACCCCTCATGGATAGGGCTGTGTTGATTCCCAAGACCTGGAATAGCAACTTGTCCCTCAAACCCGGTAGCATCAAGTGACCTGAGCATACCGTTCCACTGTTATGGAAATTAGATGCTCACAGTAGAAATAGCAGCCAGGCCACAGCCACTGAAGGGTCACCCTAACCCTCCTAGTGCTTGCTGACTCCAGAGTGCCCTGGCAGAGGCCACACAGTGCCAGCCTCTGCCTTTGCCTCCATGAGGGATGCTTGCCACTGGACTGGGAGCTCACCTGAACAACACAAAAGGATTATACTTTGAGACTCTGAATTTAGCAATACTTGTCAAGACCCTTTTCCAAGCAGAGTCATATTCATAGAGCCCAAGCTTAGAAATGGGCCATAGCTTTGCAGGGGCCACAATTCTACCCAGTACCAGCTCTGCTTTGAGAATCAAAGAACTAGTGTTTGTAGATTCTCTATACAGTGCCTGGCTCATGGTAAGTGCTTCTACAAGTACCTACACATTTGTCCATCATTCATTCACCAAGCCTGGCTTGCCTTGCTTCTGTGGTCCTCTGTTCTGGGCATTCTGTTCTGAGGAGCTCAGAATCAGGCCCCCTCCCTGTTCACCTGAACCTAGTTCTTCGTTACCCTGCTTCTTGCTCTGTCACCCCAGGGCTGATCCGTTCTTGTCCCCTGTGTCTCAGCTCGTGTGCCATCCTCTGAAGACTTCTCAGACTGTCCTCTCTCAGGAAACTTCAGCAGCTGTGTTCAGTGTGTTCCTTCAGGTCATCTGGATTGGGCCTTCAGGCACGGATGGTGGCAGTCTTGTAACAGGGTGTCCCTTGGTTTCCCAATGTCCCTAGTCACGGGTTTCTCCAAAGTCCTGGCAGCCCCCCAGGCCTGGAGTGTGTTGTGGGGGTCAGAATCACATTCAGGCGTGTTGATGCCCTGGTCAACCAACCCTACCTAGGTAGTGGTAGGAACTGTACACAAACATCCTATGACCTCCAGAAGGATAACTGGAGAGGTGTGTGTGTGTGTGTGTGTGTGTGTGTGTGTGTGTGTGTGTGTGTGTGTATACACTTTACAGGGCAGAGGAGGGAATGCCCTGGGACATGCTACTGCTCACCCCCACCCTTCCTGGCCCCTCTCCTGTCCCTTCTCTCCCATCTCATTCCCAGCTTCTTCTTGAGGTTACCGCCTGGAAACCTCACCTGCCCACACACCTCACCTGCAGCCTGTCTCCACTCTGCTCTCATGACTTCAGAAGACCCCAGGGTTCCCTTATTGTACTGTCATCCTGCCTTGTTGATGGTGCTCTTACCCCCCACAGTCTGCACTTCACCACTATGCCTGTTGTGGCATCTAGCTCTCATGTGACTCCCTCCACGAGTCCCCAGCAAGGATCCAGACCCCTGTGGAGCCTTCCTTGCCCACATTGTATGACAGAGGCTCTATGTGACAATAAAATCCGAAGTAGACAAAAGTTGTGGGATAGGACTTTATGAGGCCATTGTGGAAGCCATTGCTTGGCCAAGCACACATGGATTGCTTGGATTACCTCTTCAGGACAGCAAGCCCCCAAATGGCACCCAATGGCTCAAGTTAACACCTGAAACCTGTGAATACTTAATAAACAATTCTAAATGGAGCCCCAAACAGGTTCCTGCTTCATGTCTCATGCGGGCGACCAGATGTCTCAACTTGCGGGCTTGAGCTACTCTATGGCGGGTTTGTGGCGTGCGGGCTTGACTTGCAGCATATCAGATTTCAGCAGCAATATACAGAGATGTCTCCAAGACACACATTATTCTGTGTGGTGGATTTAGCCTTTGCTAGTACAGAAAAAAAAAAAAAAAAGAGGTTTCTGGGCTACGCACTGCTGGATGGAAGCATAGACTCACTGCTTCCCAGAGTCAGTGGTGAGCATGATTCCCAGAGCTGGCTGTAAACGTAGTTCTGCCATGTTGGGAAGCTAAGGTGGGCAGAGTCAGCAGCCAAAGCTGCCATTTCAGTTCTAGTAATGCTTCAGTTTAAAGCAATATATTTACGATAAGGCAGATTCAAATGGAACAAGACTTTAAATGGTTTACAGTATGTGTAAAAATGTATGTAGGCTTGGAAGAGAGAAGAAAATGAATATAGACAGTTATATAAAAATAGTTTTAAAAAGCAAAGTCTTTAAAGGGATAGTAAAGGTAATATAAAAAAATAAGCCATGTAAAGATGGATATTACACAGAGAATCTAGATTGTATTGTCTTTGATATTTGTAAGTACAGAAAGACATTTGATTGTAAAGGCTGCTAAATTAAGCCAATATATATATTTTTAAAGGTATCTTGACTTCAAAATTTGGATCTAAGGATATGTTGCTTTGGGAAGGAGACTCTGCTTTTGTTTCCACAGGAAGCAAGAGGCTATGAATTTGTTTCAGATTAAGATACATCAGATTTGACAAACCACGACCCCCTGAAAGGTTTCCAATGACACCATGGCCCAGATCATCCAATATCCAAAATCAACTTCAAGGCAACTAGTTCAGAGAATACAGCGTCACAGACTACTCCAGTCAGGACTTGACCGTAATCCTAAAATTTTCTTTGTGTCCCCATAAGATTACCAACACCCTCTATCATCAGGAAGTAGCCTAGAAAACTATGCCCACATTTCCCAAAAATGGATTATGGATGTTTGTCTTTGTTTAGGTCGTTGGTTACAAATTGTTATTGGTTATAGTCACTATCTTCCTAAAAGAAAAAAGGATGATAGGCTATGAATATGGTAGGATAAAAGGATAGATTATTGAATTTATTTTTAAAGAGCAACAAGTTGTTTAAAATGTTTTACATTGCTATAGATTTTAGTTTATTGATACAAATTTAAAGTTAATTTTGTTATACTGTATGCATATTTTTACTGTTGTTTAAGGTATTATGTTTAAACAACTCATTTAAAATTATATGTATCATTAAGAAATACAGATTAATAGTTAATCATCTATGATGATCAAACTTATAGTCATGTTAGTTAAGTTTTCTAGGTATACATAGATAGATTTCAATTAGGTAGGTAATCTTCAAACACTTCAAAGACCTACATAATATGGCATTTAAAATGTTTTAAAAACTTAGACTTTCCTGGACAATGAGACACATCTGCTCCTGGCAGCATTGATTTATTTCTGAGAGGAGGATAGGTGTCAAAGACACTCCATATGGAGTTTATCTTCTTCTTGGCAAAAATAGTCATTTGGGCAAGAAACTGTTCTTGCCTGGACTGCTTGACAAAATAGTGTATCAACTGGACATGCAGGACCCACAGGAAGGTGACCACTGAACTTTGAAAGACAAAATGGTCCTTCAGGTTTCTGCTTTGCAGAAGAAACTGCCAGACATTCTACAGGACACAAAGAGATGTGACTGAGAGACTCTAGCCCTATGGGCTGAAAATGGATGCCCCAACATTGCAGAAGAACTTTGGATGACTGTCCAGGCAGCCAGCTGTCTCTGTCATTCTAGATTTTTGGAAGTTGCTTTCAATGCTCTTCCTGTTTACCTAGATAATATCATATCCTTCTGGGGTCTTTGATGTAGTTGGAGACTAGATAGTTATAATTATAATTTTCCTTGGTTATGATAAAAGATAAGTTAGATATGAAACTTTAGACTCATAAATATAGGATGGATAGAATATTTTCTTTAGTTTTGCCAAATACAAATAGACTAGATATTGTAACTGTAATTCTTGCTTGACAACTGTTTTGTTATATGTAATTTTACTATGTTAAAGTTAAAACCTTCTTTTTTAATTAAACAGTAAAGGAGAAATGCTGTGGGATAATGCTTTTGTACACTGGTTTAATGAAACCCTGATTGGCCAGTAGCCAGGCAGAAAGTATAGGTGGGATAAGCAGACAAGGAGAATTCTAGGAAGAGGAAGGCTGAGTGAGGAGATGCCAGCCTGCTGGCCAGGGAGCAGCATGTAATGGCACACAGGTGAAGCCATGAAACATGTGACAACATATAAGTTAACAAAAATGGGCTGAGTTTAAGTGTAAGAGCTAGTCAGTGGTAGGCCTGAGCTAATGGCCAAGCAGTTTTAATTAATATAAGCCTCTGTGTGTTTACTTGGGTCTGAGTGGCTGAGGACACAGGAAATCTTTCAGCTACAGCTTAGGACTGTCCTCACCTGCAGACATGTGTTTAATGCACTGATCCCACTGAGTGGATGCACACTGGCCCTGTGCCAAGTGCAAATTTTGCCCTGCAGAGCACAGCACACATCCCACCAGAGCTGTGCAAAGTGCAATAGACAAGCAGCCTTTTAAGCTTTGGGGGGTACAGTGGGGAAACTGCTCTCAGCCAAGATGCAAGGCCTCCAACATCATGTCCCCACAGGACAGAGCTGAGGCCGAGGAGGAACAGACAACAAGCAGGGAGATGGCTTTAAAGGCAAGGCAACAAAGAGGGTATCCCCATACATATTTCCTCTCCTACTTTTCCATCCCCCCAACATCTGACTACCGCCCCACCACCCCGCCAGCAGCACTGTGCTCTCTCCTGTGTGCAGCCTTTTTCAAGCAGGATCCTTACATCACACAATGCAATACCCCTTACCTATTAGATGCAGATGTGTCCAATGCGCGCCCCTATGGTGGATGCATCGCTTAACTTACCCCCTACATGTCTTCCTTCTCCTTTCATGGCAAGATTAACAGAATGGGATCTAAAATTAGATGGTGTGCATTCAAATCAGGACCTATCATTTACAAATTTGTGTGTAACTAACCTTCCTTGTTTCACGCATAAAACTACTTAAGGGTTTTGCAATGGTTAAATGATAAATGTATGTATAATTTATATTAAAATATATAATTTCTCTCTCCTCTCTCTCTCTCTCACACACACACACACACACACACACACACACACACACACACACACACACACACACGTATCAGTCATATGTTTCCACCATAGTGTTGTATAACAAACCACCCAGAAACTCAGTGGCTTAGGTAACAGTCTTCTTTGTGTTCACTTATCTGGAGGTTAGCCTGAGCTGCTAGTCTTTTTGGAGCTGTCCTGAACCTGGCTCCACACTGTAGCTCATGGGACTCTGCTCCTTGCCTCTGCCCTCCTTGACCCAGCAAGCTGCTTAGAGCTGCTCTCTCTCAGTGATGGCAGAAGCATGGGGCCATTGCCTCTGTTACCTGGCTAACAGTTCGTGTTAGCTAAAGCTGGTCACGTGGCTGAATTCAATGTCAAGGGAGGAAGTACGCGTCATCCTGGTGGGAAGAATAGCCAAATTCCCCCAAAAGGACCTGTGTATCTGCAAAGGGGACAAGAATTTGGGCCACTAACTCCATCTGCTACAACACATGGAAAACAGTTAGATGTGCCACCTTGGGGGAGGTACTGCTCTCAGGATTTTCGAGCTGTTAGAGGATTAACTCATGTCTCATATCTTGCACACAGTGTTATCTCATATGTGTCTACTCCCAGCCCAACTGGAACTCCAAACAGAAGAAAGGAGAGGACCATGGGTGAGCAGCCCCTTTGCACCATGCTCCACACTGCCCATTATATATTTTCTCTCAACCTCACAACAGCCTATTTTGGAGGATGTCGATTCAGTTTATGTTAAGATCAAGAAAAGGAGGTTTGGCAAGGTTAAGTAGCCTGTTTAAAGATGCACAGCTAATAAATACTCTGCATGGCTGAAATTCCTACCTTCTTCAAGTCTCTGCTCAGGTGTCACCTCCCAAGGGGTCCTTCCCTGACCACCCTGTCTCCAGTGGCATCCTCTTTCTCTACATGTATCCATGTTCTGCTTGATCCTTTGTTTTTCTTTGTAGCACATGCTATCACTGGTATATTGTTCATTTGATCCTTGTCTCTTCTCTGCTCTGCTCCTCTCTGAGATCTGGACCCATCCAGTCTCATTCACTGCATTTCTACTGGTATGTGATGTCTGCACAAGATGAAGTTACTAAATAAACATATCCAACAAAGAATTGGGTTGTGAGCTGAAACGTCCTGACAACCCAATGGAATTGGGAGATATGCAACCATCTTATTAGTGCTGAAGCTGAGGGCCAAAGGGTGATAATGATTTGCCCAAGTGTGATGACCACTGTTAATTGTCAACCTGACAAGATCTAGAGTCACCTAGGAGACAAGCCTCTAGGTGTGCCTGTAAGGGATTATCTTAATTAGGCTGACTGAGGTGAGACGATCCACCCTAAAAGCAGGCATGCCATTCCCTAAGCTTGCGTCCTAGACTTCCGGAGAAGGAGAAAGTGAGCAGCATGCGAGCATTCGTGGCTCTCTGCTTCCTGGCTCTGGTACACTGTGACCAGATGCCGTAAGCACCTACCATTAGACTTCCCCATTGTGAGAGATGTTGCCTTCAATTGTAAGACAAGATAAACTCTTTCTTCCTTACATTGCTTGGATTAATTTTATCACAACAGAAAATATCACTAATAATCAAGATTCTTTGTTCTTCTTGTTGTTAGTATCTCTGTAATCTGAAAGACCTTGGCATCCCTCTGCTTCATATCATTTCATCCAAAAATCCCAACATGGTAGTAGCTCCAGGCTGCATCCAACTCAGGCCTCAACCTAGCCCCACATAGGTCCCTGGAGCACGGTTTGAGGGCCACAGCCCCCGGTTTGCAGCCCTGACACAGTGCTCAGAAAATATAAGACCAGAAGCTGGTTCTTGCCCAGTGTTCTCTCTCCATGAGCTAGCAGCCTTGGGTGATCATCCCCAACTCTTTGCCCTTGGCCTGCAGGAGCCCCACAACTGCAGGGGAGAGTCAGGGGTCAGGGCTCTAGTTTGCCCCCAGGCAACCCTGTTTACCTGTTCCATAGTCATAGACTCCTCTAGAACTATCACTTGATGCATAATTGCTCGGTTAGTGAAGGAGATAGCCATAGCTGTGATGAGGCTGATGGGAGCTCTCATTCACGGCTGTAGGAATGCAAGCTGGGACCTGGCAAAACTGTACTCGGACAGTTTCTGAGAAAACTGAGCCCAAAAGAACAAATACATGCACAACTTGTGTAAGCGTGCTCACAGAAACTTTACTGATAATGACCTGGAGTAGAAGCAATCAGCATGCTCCTCCTAGAGAACAGGTAGACCAGTGGACCTTCCCTGCAAGGACTGTTGCTCACATAAAGAGCTGCAAGCTACCGACCGACCGATGCGCTCGGCAGCGCGGCTGGCTCTTGTGTACACGGTGGTCAATGCAGTGCCTGCATTATGCATGTTTCCGTTTACAGAACATTCTAGAAAGGGATGAACTCTGAGGAAAGCAAACAGATCGTTGGTTGCTGAGGTAGGGGTTGGGGAGGGAGGGGGCGCGGAGATGGAACTCGTCTGTATCTCCGCTCCGGCAGTCTACACAACCCCATGTTTATAAGAAAGAATTTCACCAAACACAAAGTATACCTCAATTTAGAACTTCAAAGAAAATCATCAGAGGAAAGATTCTGTTGCTACAAAACAACAGCTGGCAAATTGCCAGAGCAGTGCAAAGCCGGGTCCTTCCCGAGAGGCCGTGCGCGTTCCCAGAAAGCTTCAGTGCGGGTCTCACCTCCTGGGGCCAGGGCCAGGGCTGTCTGCGGCTCCGACGGGTCTGAGAGGCACTGGGCACCGGTTCTGTACACAGCTAGTCTCCATAGTGGGCTGCTGGGGCCTCCACTGAACAAATACTGACCCCTACTGTCTCCATTTCTCCTCCTTCCTTCCTGCTTGCTCTCAGGGACAGAAAATTGTAGCCCATCTCCAGGTCTGGAGGCTCTTTGATGAAGTGGGGTATAGGGTGCCAAAGGCACCTTCCAGCCACTACCTCAGCAGGGGAGAAGCTGCTGAATGGTTTTGACCCTGAAGCCTCGCCGCATGGCCCAGAGCAGATGAAAGGCGGTCACGGCCAAGACAGAAAGCCCAGAGGGTTCCAGGATCCTTTGCTCCCGCTTGCTGGGGATTTAGTTTCACTGTCCCAGGCCTCCATGTGAGGAATGGATCTTAAGGGTCCATAGATTCGGCAGCCCTGAGTAAGGCAGGGGCAGATAGGTGTAGCTTTGGTGAAGTCCGGCCTCTCTGGGTCTCAATTTCCATAGCTGCTAAGTGGGAGACCAAGCCTACATTTTCTATGTACTTATTTGTTATGTGAGTAGAGAGCCCAGGTACTGTAAGGGCCTGGGTAGGAAGGAATGAACTGTGCACCCATGCTCCCCTCCGTACTCACAGGTCCTTGATGGCTGAGGAAACAACCCTCTATGAACACATGTTGCCCTAATCTCTGGAGGGCCTGGGAATGGTCTGCTGTTTACTCGTCTCAAAACTTTCAGCATGGGGAGGTAGAAAGAGACTAATCCAAGATGAGCGTGGCAAGTGCAGAGTGAGGGGGCATCTGGACAGCTCCCCCTACCCTCCATCCCAGAACTCATCAAAACAGCCTTGGATGTTCATTTGGATACGATTGCTCCAGCTTTGGCCTGCTAGGATGAGCATGCCCAAGGTAAGAAGCAGTCTAAAAAGGATCGGCAGACCCGCTTTGCAAATGTACAGCTCTGTGTGTAAATGAGTGTGCGTGCATGCATGCATGCATGCATACATGTGTGCATTTTGTGTGTGTGTGTGTGAGAGAGAGAGAGAGAGATAGAGAAAGAGGGGGAGAGAGAGAGAGAGAGAGAGAGAGAGAGAGAGAGAGAGAGAGAGAGAGAGAGGAGAATATAGGTAGCTGTGTGAATCTCTGCATGTATAAACCTTCCTGGCCCACAAAAAGCATATATTCTACCTCTTGGGCTGAGCGGGGGGGGGGGGGGGGGGGGGGTGTTGAGTGCACACGTGAAACTTGGTCTGTGTGAAAGTTGGTCTGCACGGGCCACCTTGTTCCTATCAGAGCGCATCTACTTGCCTCAGTTACACAGATGCTTGTGCTCATGGAGCCATTTTTGTCCCTGTCTGGTGAGGCAGCGTGTCTCTATGTGTTGACATCTGGAAGTATATTCTTGAAGAGTGGCAGAATTGGAAGAGTGCATGGTCCCCCTCATTTCCTTCGTCTAAGAAAGGGCTGATGTCTTGGAGGCCGAAGGGCAACATCTAGGTGAACAACAGGCAGACTGCCTTCTTCCCTGGGTCAAGCCAGAGCTTCTGTGGGGAGCAACAACCCCAGCAGCGCAGGGCAGGGCGAGGCAGGGCCCAGCCAGCCACACACCTACAAGTTCCCTTCATGTGGTGGCCAGGGCCTATTTCTGTCTTGTTTGGCTCATCCTGGCCGGGTGTTCCCATCCAATGATGCCCTGTTTCTCCACCCAGCTATTTCGGCCGAGGAATGTGATGTTCTGTCTGAAGCAGAAACCCCAAAACCCCCATTATGGTTAGCTGCCTGAGGCCCTGAGCAGCCACTCACTTATTTAGGTTTCTCCTGGTCTATATTTGTCCACAATGACATGATGAACTTGGAAGGCAGGGCCCCTTTGGGGAGGGGAGGGCACCATCTCAGGCCTCCCCTCTGTCTACAGCAGAGCCTGGCATCTCCTCCAGGGGGTGCTGGCTTTCTGCTGTGGGCTGCTGGAAGCTGGCCTGCCCTCTCCTCTCTTGCCTGCATGCCTCGGCTAGACCACAAACCCTTGCCCTACAGTCGTTTCCTGGAACCCAGCTCCACACACCCAGAAGACCAGCAAGAGTAGTTGAAGTAGAGCACCTAGAACCGAACTATGCAGCTCCCATCTTGCTCAGCCATCTGCTGGCTGGTGCCTCGGATGAGCTGTTTATCTTCCAGGTGTCGCCATTCCTTTGACTGTGCGAGAGATGGAATAATATCTCTCCCAGATTGTGGGAGCTATCTTCACACTCTGATGTTGATCTTGCTATCATATGAATACACCACACACAAGAACATGTACACACACCAGCTATACATTCTACACAAGAACATGTACACACACGTACTGCACATACCAGTATGTACACATATATCATACACACACCAACATGTACATGCACACACATATACACACATGTACACATATACACAGCACATTCTAACATACACACACATGCATATACACACACCACATACACACATATACACAATAGCAAAGCAATCATCATTATCAGTGTTGAGGAGTCTATGGGACATGCCAGGAGGACTTTGATAGCTGGCACATTCAAATCCAGATGACATGAAGGAGTTTCAGTGCTGGCTCCACTTTCTGTTAACTATGTGGCATTGGGCCAGTGATTTAACTTATCTGTGCCTCAGGTCAGTTCCTGCCTCATCATTGCCTTGTGGGAACAGCTTAAACAAAAACACTCAGACCATGCACAGAACATCAGTGCCCACTGCATGCCATTGTGTGTAATATGCCAGTACTCATTCCGGGAGGGGTTGTTTCTGACTGGTACCCCAACTATCCCAGTTCCCGTCTCACTCAGACACTGCCTCCCCCTTCTTGTCTGTCCTGCAAATGCGACCCAGCATCCATGAAACATCATCATTTTTAACTTGTGTTAGCACAACTTGATTTCTGAGGCTTTCTATCAGAAAGCTCTAATTCTGCAGTAGCACAGCAGTCACTCAGGATTCGGTCACTGAATTAGTGACCTTCAGTGACAACATGGTTGCTGGTTCCTGCAGAATATTGATTGGCTCACAGGCTCACCATGTCCCAGCCAACCCCATGAAAAGCAGCAGAAATGGCCAGACCCTATCTCCCCACGCCAGCCTCTACTGGAAGTAGGAAAGGAAGAGTCAAGATCCTTGCTGTTTCCCCTCTGGTTCCTCCCACCCCTCCCCTCACCTCCAGACCCTAGCCCTAGCCTTGATTTTTTGAGTATACTGATGGGCAACCCATTGTGCCCACTGCCAGTGCCAGCCCAGACTGCCAATCTTGCCCCATCCTTCCAGATGGAAAGAGACAGTAGTGCTGACATTGAAAAGTCCTCTGAGGACATCTGAGGCCCCTCCATGTGGACCTCTGCTGCTGAAATAGGGGCAAGAATGACGCATTGCTAAACTGCCATACCTACATGGTTCAGAATCTGGTAGTTATTGGAAAATGATAGGCCCCACACTCTGTTGGTGCAAATATGTACCCCTACATGCTGTGGGGTTAACCAACAACCCACCACAAGCTGAGCTGATGACCAGGGAACCAAACCAACAGCAATTCATAATTAAAATGTAAGAACAGCGGCAACTAGAAAACAGGAGCCACACAAGGCAGCAGACAGTGCCCTAGTCTGGATGGATCCTGCCCAAACAAGCCCCCAACACTCCTGCCTGTGGGAACACGCCAGGCACGGCATGGCATCCCCACTGCTCAGCCAGATGCTGAATCAAGTCTTCAGAGAGCTCCTACAACATGCTAAGTTTCATTTATAAATACCAAATTTGAGTACTCTGAGTGAGTCACAGATTTATTAGCTAGCGACCCTCTACCTTTAGAACCGTGTGTCATTTGGGAAAACAAAATAACTGTTTCTAGCCCAGTGTGTTTCAGGGAAACGAGTCATAAGGTGGGAGACAGGAAAGCCTGGCTGGAGATGCAGTAATATGCAGTATGAGCCTCATAGGCTCCTCCAAGCATGGTAGGGCAGGCTGACTCAGCCACTGTGAATGACAGACTGGCTCAGAATGTGCAGTGGGGAGTTGGCTGGAGGGGCTGTGGCTGGTCACAACAGCGGAGACACATTCCAGAATTCACTCGGGCTGGGTCTTGCCTCTCTGCTCTTCTTGCAGAATGTGTTAGTCTAGAGAAGCAAATGCAAGCCACAGGCTGCTACCAGGGAAATGCTTTGGAAGTGGGGAGAGTCAGATAAAGAGGATGACACACATATACAGAGGAAGTTGGAAGAGGGGGACACCCCAGCCTGGCATCCAGCACACCCCAAGTTCAACAGACAAGCTGAAGTCACCACCTTTGAAAGAATTCTGCATCGCCCTTCCTGGAACCTGCCTGCCTAGGTATCCCTGCCACCTTCATTTGAAGGCGGGGAGCAAGCAATCTGTAGAAGGGTGGCCTGAGAACACAGGCGGTAGTGGATCTCAGAGGTCCTTGGTCAGTTAATATGTCTGAGCTTAGATGTCTGCGCGGAACAACCTCCCCCAGTGTCTCGGTCATGCCACCGGCACTCACAATGGGACATTCCTGGTGGCCCTGGAGAGCTGCAAGCCTGCTGTGCCTTGTTACAGAACTTGATCTTCTGGCGAATCTCTGGCCTCCATGATACATCCCTTTCAGTCTACCATTTCCCCTAACCTTCCTCTCTCCTCTGCCAGGAAACTTAGACGTTGTAACTCAATGGAGTCGGCCTTGATCTGTCCTGGACTTCCAACAACCTACCCTAGAAATGAGCTTCCCCCATCCATGGGGTCCATCATGGCTGTCAAATGCCTGTTCATCACACTGGCCACACCATCCCCTTCACCAGGATGCACTCAGACCATTGAGCCACTGCTTTGTCCCAACCAAGAAGACATCCTTTCCCGTCATGTGGTGAGTGAGGCAGTGTCAAGTTCCCCCTTCTCTCCTTCCTATTCAGATCACTCCTCCATTGTCCATTAAAATCACGCTCCCTGAGAATGGGAGATGACAGAAAAACAGCCTAGAATGTCAGTCTGCCATTCAGCATGAGTTGGACGTGGCCGTGAGAATGAGTTTGATGTGGTCCCTCTGCCACATGTTGCCTGGACATACGGGGAACTCAGCAGTGGATTTCAGTGTGTCCAGGACTGTGTCCCTGACCTCTCTGGGGGTAGAGTCTGTGAAGTCCGTGTATCCCCATGGCTGTAGCAATAGAGCTTGCCTACCCTTCTCAGGACTCTCCGATTGATTTGTAATGTTGGCTCTAAGGCCCTATCGGGAAGCTGGCTGCTTCTCCCTGGAGCCCTAGATCAACATCAAGAGTGAACTCCAGGGCAACCCCGGAGAGAGATTTTCATGGTGATTAAATGCAGCAATAACTCTCACTTGCTCTTAAGAATCATTTCCTATCTCCCTATTACAAGGAAGAGACTGTCCTGGAAGGCTGCCTAACACCTTCTTTAGAGAAGGAGGTGGGTGGACACCAGGCTATTCTGGCCAAGGTCAGATGGAGTTTGTGTGAATCCTCCAGGTATCGTCTCTGCCAGGAGCGCACTTCTGCTTCAGCCAGGTGCCAGACACCAGGCCTGACATCCTGTCACTGTGGCTGGGTTGCTCAGCACTTGGGTGCCAGGGGGTCCAGGGCCCTCTTAATCTCTGCAGGCCTCTGAATCAGAGAGATCCCAGGGAAACAACAGGACAACAGCCTTTTCATGAGCCCATGAGGCTCGGCTGCGGACTGGGGCTAGGCCCAGTTTGTACAGCTAGGTTTGAATTGGCACCTGGGCCCTTTCACGGTGGTATTCCTTTTCACTTTAAGCCTTTTATTTAGAAGCAGTTTTATACTTACCAAGAAGCTTAAGAAGACCATACAAACAATGTCTATAAACTCTTTGTCCAGATCCACTACTTGTTTTTAAGGTAAGTTTTGTAGGGGGATGCAGTGATGTACATCCAACACTTGGTATGCTGAAGCAGGAGGCTATCCATGAGTGAAAGACCAACCAGGGCTCCAGTGAGTTTTGCTGTGGAAGAATGGTCTTTGCATCTCCTCTCAGAGAGTAGACAGAGGGTTTGAAAAAGCGCTTTGGAAGTTGAGCAGTTATGTTTATCAGATCAGTTTAGACAGTGCCACAGTAACAAACCCTAAAATCTTTAAAAAAAAAAAACAAACAAACAAACAAACAAAAAAAAAAAAAAAAAAAGCAAGTACTCAATCATGTAGCTCTGGCTGGCTTGGAACTAGCTGTGTAGACAGACCAAACTGGCCTGGAACTCATGACGATCCCCTTGCCTCTGCCTCCTGAGTCCTGAGATCAAAGATGTGTCCCCATACCTAACCAACTCTAAAAATCTTAGAAGCTTAAGGTGTAACTGTTTTCCTCTTCCTGTTATAACCTCTGGCTCGATCTTTTGCCTTTGCCATTTCAGTACAGGGCTTCCCACGTCACTGTGGCAGGGGCACCAGAGCCAGTGATTCCAATTGGCCTTTACTGCTTTGGCTCTGAAATGGCATTCATCTCCGCTCACAGTAGATGGGAGAGATTAACTCATGGCCCTCCCACAACTGTTGGTGAGCTGTGACCATCTCTGCCCCAGAGTTCCACGGTTGTCACCGCTGGCTGTGTGTCCTGTGAACCATGGTGGCAAGAACAGCTCTTTTTCTGTCTCTGACACACTTTGATTGGCGGTAGGATTGAGGCTCAGGGAAGTTACAAATGGTGTAGACGAGGATCCTGCATGCCAGAGGAAGGAGGGAAAGTCAATGAATAACCAGAGGACACGTGGGGAGGAGCCCCAAAGCACACTGCTCTAGCTGGTTAACCCACCCAGGTCCTGAAGGTGTCTGCCTCGTCCTCAGCATCACGTCCTCACAGTGTGTTGCCATCTACCCAGAGAGTTGTCCATACCCTGCAGCTCCCACCCACAGCCAGCTGGGTTCTCATCCTCTCAAAATGTGCGAAGAGGCTGGTTCCTTTTGTTGTTGACTTCCAGCCCTCCATGGGCTTTGGGGGGGAAAAACCAGCAGAAGTGAATTATGAAGGAAATTGAGTGTTTGCAACCGTTTTGTCAAAACTAGGAATCACGACAGTCAGATGAAACACGGAAGAATGCAACTTAGTACACATTCAATAATGTTTAAGGCATTCTGGATACTATGTCAACAAACCAATCTAGAAAATTAACTGGAGATGAGATGCATCACGTGCTGCAAGCATCTGCCAAATGCAATATCAAAACGCAAGCATGGCTGGATAAGAAGAGCATCTAAGCTTCTTAGGATCCTATCCAAAGACATGTAGCCATGGATGAAACTCTTGAGTGTCGAGGAAACACGAAATCACAGCGATGCTAAGTGTGGCCCTAGTTCCTGTACGTCTCCTAAACCCAGGTGTCTGGCCAGGTACCAGTTCATGAATGCACCTGAGGTGGGGGCTGGTCTAGATAGGAGCTCTTGGCAAGCTGAGCCTCAGTTTCCCTAGGATACCTAGGCAAACAACAGCCTTAAGGTCCTTGAGCAGGCTTACTGTTAAAATAACAGAGACCTTCAGCCTATCACCCCGAGAACATTTACCCCAAAATGGAGCCTTGTCCCCACAGGAAGTTTTGGGGCTTCTTTCTTTTCAGGCTCTCTCTCTCTCTCAATCTCTCTCTCTCTCTCTCTCTCTCTCTCTCTCTCTCTCTCTCTCTCTCTCCCTCCCTCCCTCCCTCCCTTCCTCCCTCTCTCCCTCCCTCTCTCTCCCTCTCTCTCCCTCTCCCTCTCCCCCCCCTCTCTCTCTCCACACCACACCCATGCTCCAGAGTCACTCACTGGGGTTGGTGGCTTCTGCCTACTTGAGTCTATATTAATTAAAGAGCAGGCTCAGATAGGAGAGCCAAGTGTCTTATTTCATAAAGCAGATAGCATGAGTGATTTTAATTTACACAGAGAGTATGACCAGGGTCTGTGTGCAGCAGGAAGAGCCTCAGAAATAGTCTTGGTTTCTCAATCTGATAGCTCAAGACTCAGAGTTGCCATAAATTCTGATAAAATGTCTTCCCGGCGGCAAAAGATAATTTTTATAAGCTTTTGGAAGGGACTAATAAAGCCATAATCTACAGTCGTCTATTATTTAAAGACCTGGCTTGAGGGATGTGATTTGTAAGGGTTTTATATAAATAGGGAGCGTATATTAATTCTATGTCTCAATCCATCACCCTTTCTGGGAAGGAGCAGTGGTGAGGCTTTGGTTGCTCATGACTGGTCTCTGGTCTGGCCTGGATCTTGAAGGGTCTGCATCTAAGCCTTCCCCACAACACACAGTACTCCATGCTCCATGTGGTGGGGGAGGGGGAAGGATAATCAAGGCTGCTTGGACTGGCACCCCCAACTCTCCTCTGGCCCTGAGTGACATGTCTGACAAACAGGATTCCACTGTGACAAGGCCTGGTGGTGATGAAGGTAGCTTTGTCATCCCTGACAACAGACATATGGTGGGGATTTTCATATCTCCCCCTAGCCCATCATCTCTAGCTTTGGGGTTACCATGCCAATGCGGTGCCAAGTATCCCATAACAACAAGCTTAAGGACAGAGCCAGAGAAGCAGCCTTCACATCTGACTCTAGCAGTCCTGGCCCCCCACTGGGGAAGCAGGACAGGTTTCAGATGCCGCAGGCAGGGTCTGTGTGGCTTTCTCCTTGCAGCACCAAGGGCTGGGCCAAGCATCTGCAACACTGCTAGGCAGGAGGACTGCCCAAGTCCCCACCCACCAGCCTCCAGCCTCCCTCAAGTCAAAAGGCCTGGAGATGACAGCAGAGAGCCAGGAAGCCCTCCCCGAAGAGCAGGCATTGTCCTCTAGGTTGAACACCAGCCAGCGTCTTCTCCCTCTCTGCACCTACCTGAGGGGCCAGCAGCAGGAAGAGACAATGAGCATGGAAGCACATCACTTAGGAGCCTCCTTCCCCACTTCGTAGTCTTTGACCATAATGCAGAAGCTTCAAGTAAGGAAACCCAAATATGGCTTAGGGAGACCCATAAGGTGCAGCTTCGAAGGCAGAGCCAGCATTCAAGTCCCTATCTGCCTGGGCATGGTAACACACATCTGTCATCCCAATACTGAGAGGCTGAGGTGGAATCAGGCATCAGGAGCCAGCCTGGGCAACACAGTGAAATGAGACCTCATCTTTACAAGAAGCAAAAATCAATGTCTGGCAGGTTCCTATAGCCTCCCACGATTTCTTTAGCAAACACTGCCTTCTATATGGAAAGACAAAGAAAAAACACAGGGAGAGAGAACTGGTAGCATTTTAGTGGGCTAACTGAGTGGATTCCTGGGTGTGAGGAAGATTGGAGTGATCTTATGCATGGGATGTGGGGATTCTACATGTGGGTGTTGGGGCAGAACACTCCATGAGGGCCCGCCTGGGAAGTCTATCCTGGGAAACAGAACCTGTACAGATAGGGCATCTGGACCTGAGCTCAGGAGCCGTCTGCAGCCACGGCATAGGGGTACATTTTATTTGTTTATTGATTTAATTTTCTTTTTTAGACAGGCTCTTACTATGTAGCCCAGTCTGGCCTGGAACTTGACTGCACTCCTCTTACATCAGTCTCCTAAGCACTAGGATTGAAGGTGTGCTGTGCACACCCAGTTTCATAGTAAATTTGAAAGCTTTTGGGACAAAAGACCTTGATGATCCACTGAGGGAGGAGAAAAAGGAATTTCTCAAGAGTGGACTAGCAATGGCCAGCTTCCCGTGGTGCCTGGACACCCTCCCTAGCAGTTCCTGGGCCCCATCTCTGAATACAGACACCCAGCGGGGGTATCAAGACATCACTATGGGAATGGAGGTACATGAAGCTTGACTCCATCTCAGGCTAATCTGGCTTTGTTTTTCTCCACTCCAAGGAATTGAATGTGGGATGGAAGCCATTGGGGAGGCAGAGAAAGAAATAGAATAGGACAAAGTTGAGGATGCTTGTCCAATCTCAGACGGAGTCAGTCAGTCTACTTTCCCAAGCCTTGAAGCAGACCCATCTTGGATATACTGAGTCTGAGGTGGTTGCTCCCAGCAACTTCATAGCAGCTCCTTCTTGCCTTGCATAACACCTCTTGCAAATGGAAAGATGTCTCAATATTAATGATTGGAAGATCCCTCATGAAAAGATGAGATTCTGGCTTTTACTGAAGCATTCAGTAATCAGCTCACCAGGGCTGCTCACAAGACCTGACTCCTCTCCCAGCTCATCCCAGGCCACCTCTGACCATGTCTGGCAACAAAGCCACCTGGCCATCCTGCTTGTTTGCAGAGGGGACAGCATAGGATGGGTCCCCTTTGATCCCAGATCCTCCATGAAGATAGTGCAGATAGTCACAGGAAAGCAGATTCTTATGCAGTCAGGAAGTGCAGATACTCAATATGGCTTCTGAGGTCCTCCTTCTCTATATGCAGTAAGGGACCACCTCAAATATTCACTCCCTCTCCCCTCTGGGGTTTGATGATGGTCCTCCAAGACTTTGTCCCGCCCACCATTTGGACAATGAGTGCAGGAAGCTGCAGGGCAGAAGTGTGCCCCCACCCCCTCCCACCTCCCACTGGCTGCAGCTTCCCAGGTTCCTACACAGAGGACCCTCTTGGTGTTTATTTATTATTGAACACTCAAAATCACTTGCCAGGTTGGGGCTCTCACCTCAAGCCTCTCCCATCACCTGGCATTTCCCATCCCTGGGGCGGCAGAGTTGCCCCTCTAGGCACAGAAGGAAAGCAACTATTAGCAGGCAGCTTGGCCAGGAACAAACAGCGGGAGAGAAGAGACATTGGTTCCAGAGGCCCACTCTTCTCCTTGCCCCAGATGCCTCAGAGTTTACAGACATGCACTGAGCAAAGCTGACCGTCCCTGAATGCCTGTGTGGAGTGGTGAGCAGGGAGGAAGGGCTTGGGCATGTCCTACCTCCAGCTGTGCCCAGCTTCCTGGGGGACTCCACTGGACTTTGAACAGTCTTATACTTCTCCCCAGGAACCAAGGTAGCAGGGTCACCTGCTCTCATTTCTGCTTCCTGTGTATTAATATAAAGACCCCACAAAAGTCAGGTTTGAATGTAGAAGAAGCCCAAGTCCCTCAGACTGTGAGGAAGCCATCGCCATTTCCCAGAATCTCCTCCCGTAGACTGATGTCAGTGTCATGGGTGGGATCTGGAGCAAATGTTTCCGAAAAGCATGTGTTGGCTTGGTCACTATCCCATGGCACTACTGGAAGGTAATGAAACTTTTAAAAGATGGAGGTTAGTGAGAGGAAGGTAGGTTGTTGGAGTAAGCTCTTGAAGGGTTTCTGGACTCTGACCTCTGGTCTCTCCTTGTCTCTCTACTTTCCCGCTTCCTCTGCTAGACCTTCCTCCATGATATTCTCAAACCCAAAAGCAATATAGCCAACTGACCATGGCCTGAAACCTCCAAACTATGGGCCTAAAAGTTGGTCAGCTCAGGTATTTTGTTACTAGCAACAGCCGAGTAAGAAAATGAACTTGGTATTAAGACCTTTTTTTTTTTTTTTAATAGCAGCTAGAATCAACTTACCAGCACACAGAGGTTTTGTGTGTAAACTGAGTCCTGTATATGAGAAGGCTCTGGAAGATGGGGAGCTCAGAATGTCTCTGGGGTCCCTGACCCTCAAGGGCAACTACTTCCCCTCAGACAGGGCTTCCTCTTCCTCTGAGGAAGCCTGGGCTCTATCAGACTCAGAAAACTCTGGATGAGAACACCCTGACGGGTCCGCATCTCTCAGGGGTGTGGACAGTGGGGAGCGATTCTCTACAGACCCGGAAACGACCAAGGTGGCTGAGGTGTGAGTACTCTGTAGCTTGGCAGGGTGGTAGCGGCAGGCCTCGGGCTGCGGTAGCAGTCCACAGCGCTCAGCTGCAGAACACTTGTGCCGAAAGCATCAGCTTCCACTCAGCATGGCGATCAGAGTGGCTGTCGCTCAGTTAGCATCTGTTTCCCCGAACACGCAGCCACTCTCCATTAAGTGATTGAGACACATCATGCTCTGTCGTGATCTTCCCCCCTCCCGGCTAAAAGCCTCAGAAGCAGAGAGGCTGCGGGCCGGGCTCCCCGCCCCACAGCCTAACTCAGCACTATTTGACACCCTTGAAGCCCAGGACCCTGACTTGTTCATTGGAAAACATATTTCCTCCCCTCTGCACTAGGACCCAGGACCGGATGAAAAAGCCTTTTTCTGCAGAGCTGGAGTTGGCAGCAGTTCTGAGGAAGGCAGCTTGAAGTCAAGCAGGCTCACTATTATTCTAGCCATGAAATGGGTGTCCTGGTACATAGCCCACCCATCTCAAATGCAGTTTAAAAATAGTACAAAAAATGTGGTTGTCAGTTAAAAGGGCTTCTACCTTTAAGGAATGGCCAAGCCACTGCCTGTAGTCTAAATGAGTAGGGAGTTGCTCTCTCAGATAACAAGATAGCCAGAGGACGGCACTTGGGGCATTGGATCAGCGCTTTGATTGTGGGATCAAGGTCTGAGGGCTGTTTTATCTTTCAGCTCCACCATCCTAAGCACACTAGCTCTGGACTGCACGTCTTTGCCTCCTGGTTCCAAAATGGCTGCTGGCTGTTTATCCTCACGCCTTCATCCAAGACAGAAAAAAAGAAGATTAAAGCAAAAGCTTTCTCAGAAGGAAGCTTCATCTTTGTCATTGTTTAAATAAATCATCCCTAGCGGACCAGATGGGAGATGGATTAGCAGGAAGGAAGGGGGTATGAGGTGATGGCTTTGGATGGGCAAAGGGTAGTGTTTGCCATAGAACCACAGACTGCGAGGCAAGATGAACCGAGCTCTGGCCCTCATCCTGCACCGAAGACGACCGTGTCTTTCAGATCTGCCCCTGACTTCCCAGGCCTCAGGAAAAGAGCCTTGGGCAGAGTCAGGCAGCCCCGGAGGATTCTCGCATTTAATGGAGTGACTGTAGGTCTCATGACTTCTGTGTCTCCCCTCTCCCCATGACCCTTCTTCAGGGCCACCCTCCTGAGGTAGACTTGGTTTTGAGTGTTTTCCATCTTTTTTCATAAATTTATTTCATTTTTAAATTATGTGTATGTTGTAAATAGGTGTGCACATGTGTACAGTGCCTATGGAGACCAGAGGCATCAGATTGCCAGGAGCTGGAGTTCCACGCAGCTATGAGCCGCCTGATGTGGATGCAGGGAATTGAACTCAGGTCCCTGGGAAAAGACACTTCATGCTCTTGACAGCAAAGTTCTCTCTCTAGCCTTTTTTTCTTAAGCCTGGGTTCTTTTTGGAGAGAACAGCTGTTCAAAGGAAGTAGTCAGCAGCATTTTTGGTTTCACAACTAGATGGTTGTATTTAAGCAGCATCCATAAGGGGAGATTGTTTTCCTACTCACGTGTCTGTATCCCACACTCTCCCCTGCTTTCATTGGTGGGTTGTTGATAGTAATAGCCTGGGGCTGTTACATGCTAGTGTGTGGTGACTTCTTAGAAATAGTTTTTTATCTTACTTTCATTGTATATGATTTTATAGTTTTTAATACCTTTAAAATAATCCCATCACTTTGTGTGTGTGTGTGTGTGTGTGTGTGTGTGTGTGTGTGTGTGTATGTGTGTGTGTGTGTGTGTGTCTGTCTGTCTGTTGTTACTATTGTTGCTAGACAGTATCTCACTTCATAGCTCAGCCTAGCCTGGAGCTTTCCATGTGACCCAGACTAGCTTCAAACTTTGATCCTCCTGCCTCTGTCTCCCGAGAGCTACAATTGTGTGTGCCATCACACAGGATCCAGCATATCACTTGCTTTTTGCCAAAAAAAAAAAAAAAATGAATTTTTTTTCTAACCACTCTAACCTCTCCTCTACCCCCTGCCAGCCAACCCTCCCCCCACCCAGGATCAAGTTCATCTCTTCCAACTTCTCCATTGTGTGCCTTCTCAGAACAGCCAGTGAGACCTGCCATAGGCAGTCATGAGGACAGAGGGTGAACTGAGTGTGAACTGAGTTCTCAGATCAGAGCCCAGGGCTCCAGATCCCCAACTGGCACCTCTGGCTGTGGAGCTGCTAGGAGGCTGGTTATGGGAGGCCATGAGCTCTGTCTGCCCACCAGGACAGAGGGCATCAGCTATGAGTCTTGTATTTTGATCCCATTTGAGTTTGCCCATCTCTCAGAGTCCTGTTCTAATGCTTGGAGAGCCTTTAATGAATGGCAGTCAGCATCAGGGACTTTTAAAAAGTTGCTCATATTAATTTTACAGAAATAAAATCTAATTGAATCCCTCCTGGATTTCCCCCCATTAACTTAATGTTATGGACTTTTAACGGATGTTTTAATTAGACGTTCCTATTAATGGGAATATGGCTCAATTTTCAAGTGAGGGTCTAAGCTGCCAATATTCCCATTTGGATTTTTAATTAAGGCAGAGAAATATGAATGAGTCGCACTGGGTTACTCCTCGGGCTCATTGGAGGCTGATAGGTCACAATAGACCAGGCCTGGGAGGAAATGGGGAGTGAGTGTGGCTCAGGACCACAGGGGAAGGCAAGTCAGGCCCCAGTGACATGGAGGAGGGGACCTGGCCGGGTGACAGCTGTCCTGCATTCATACCCGCATTCTGGTTTTTTTTTGGGTGGGGGGTTGTAAAATAGTTCACAAGTGTATCAGTTTCATTTGCTGTGTAACAAAAAAATCCCCAAACTTGATGGCTGTCCAAACAACCTATTGTTTCCCAGGCATACAGGGAGTTGTTTGTGCTAAACTTAGTTGGGGCTTTCTTCCAGGCTACATGAATTGCTGGGCTTGGCTGTGTAGGGCCAATCTGTGGTCAACTCATAAATCTACAAGGGCTGTTGGAGCAGGGATGGTGTCTGGGACACCTGGGATCACTGTGGCTTTTTATCCAACTGTCACTCAGCATCTTGCAGTAGAGAACAGTCTTCAGGAGAGAGCCACCAGAAAACGAGCTCCATGTGCAAACACTAGTCAAGTCTCTGTGAGTCGCCACTGCCCCATTGGTCATAGCGAGTCATGTAACAAGCATAGCCAAAGGATGAAGACACAGACTGGACAAATCAGGCATTCCTGGAATGACCCCACAGTAGTAGGCTGGGTGAAGGGCAGCGGGATGTCGGGGCAGAGGTGGTTTCCCAGCTCTGAAACACCAAGAGAAGCCCCTAGTACAAACTCCTGGAGCACACCACACATGAAGTGGGGCACTGTGGGAACCACTGATAAACATCCCAAATGAAGCTGTCCTCCAACCCTGGGCCCTCTCTAATCACTGCCTACCACAACTCCAACCAGCAGTGACAACAGCTGGTTACCTCTGTTAAGCTCACATATCTGTGTTTTAGCATAGAATCTCCTGGTGTTGGAAGGTTGGGGACAAATTAAAATCTTTAAGATTCTGTATAGTCAGTATTATTGTTTCTTTTAGGCATGGGGATGTGATATCTGGTGATGTTTGTGGTTGGTGTTGTATGGTGTGTGCAGAGGCTTGGAGGAAGGTGATCTTCTACTGCTCTCTCTCTATCCCTTTAAGACAGAGTCTGCCACTGAATCAGAAGGCCTGGTTTCAGCTAGGCTAGCCAGTGAATTTTTAAGATCCATGTGTCTCCACCAGGCAATCCAAACACAGCCATGCCTGGTCCTTTACCTGGGTGTTGGGGATTTGACCTCAGGTCCTCATGTTCATACAGTAAGTTCTTTTAGCCACTGAGCCATCTCTGCAGCCCCAGGGTAGTAAGTCTGAGCAAGAATTCACAAAAGTGAAATTCAAGAATAGACGTCATTCGTGGTCAGAATGGTGCGAATTGAATTTCATAAGAGGCAAGGGGAGTAGAAGCCAGGTGAGACAGCATCTAGAGCAGCGGTTCTCAACCTTCCTGATGCTGGGACCCTTTAATACAGCTCCTCATGTTGTGGGGACCCCCAACCATAAAATTATTTCATTGCTACTTCATAACTGTAATTTCGCTACTGTTGTGAATTTAATGTCAATATCTGATGTGCAGGATATCTGATGTGTGATCCCCAAAGGTGTTGGACCCGCAGGTTGAGAACTGCTGGTCTAGAGAAATCCTCCTTAAACTCCTTCCATGTATGGCTCCTTTGCACCCAAGAAATAGTACATAAACCAAGGTGTACAAGTACATGAAGTAGACGTACACATAAAATATACACTAACAAACCACAAATAAATTTATTTTAAAACAATTTTAGTACACATATGATTTTGTCATGGATTAAAGAGTGGTGCAAGATTACATACTAATGAGATGAATGTACTTATTTGTTATTATATGAAGAATTCAACCACAGATAAATATTGGATGATGCAGGACACACATCTTCAATGTTTTTCAGGGTTTATTGGCATTCTGATTTTATAATCATCAATGTTGAGAATGCCACCTCAGAAAAATACCAGGTACAAATGGTAGGAGTACATTCAGGACCATTGAGAAACTGTTGGGAACTGTGTCCTAATTACAAGCCAAAATTCACATCATGATTTTTTTTTAATTTTTATTAATTTATTTTATGTGCATGGATGTTTTGCCTGCTTGGATGTCTATGTACCACATGTGTACCTGGTGCCCACGGAGGCCAGAAGAAGGTGTTGGATCCCCTAGAACTAGAGTTACTAGATAACTAGATCCCCTGGGTCTCCTAAAAAGGCTGCAAGTACTCTTAATGGCTGAGCTATCTCTCCAGACCCCCATGTCAGGGTTTTTTTTTTTTTTTAAGTGAAACTCAAATAAGAAACTGAAATAGTAATTTAAAACATAAAATGTTCTAGCACAACTCAAAAGATTTATCGAATTTGGTACTAAAACACACTGAAGAATCATGGTGAGAAAATATTAAAGTTATTGTTTTGCCGTGTGTAGTGGCATACTCATTCTATCCCTGCACCAAGGAGGCAGAGGCAGGCAGAGCTCTTCAAGTTCAAGGCCAAGCTGGTCAACAAGTTACAGGTCAGGAAGGACTACATGGTAAGATTCTATCCAAACAAAAGTCTTGGTTTTTCTTAATTAAATCATTATTTTTCTAGAATGGAAAATTTTGTATGTACAATAAAAACATTGTTGCCATTACATGTAGCAAAAAACAAACAAACAAAAATAAAAAAAAACTGCTGTAGTCATAACACACAACAGTTGGTGTTTTGGGCAGTGTTTGCTGGCATTGTGTGGTGTGACCCATACACAGTGCAAATGGAGTCCCGCTCTGAGAACCAGGCTGCAGTCATGCAGTCACAGCATGCCCTGTACTCAAGAGCTGCCAGAAGCGCCCCAGATTCACTATCCCCTTCTTCTTGAATCATTTTCTATCATGGTGCCTTCTGAAACCTTGCCAATTTTTTGTCGCCCTCACCTTTAGCTAAGTGACCCCTAAGGGATCATGACCCACAGCTTAATAAGCTGAGATCTAGAAGAACAGAAGATAATGTAGACTGCACCCAAAAATTCCAAGTGGCATTGACTGGACTCCAGTGCAGCTATCAGTGTGATGGGATGGTGTGGAGGCGCCAAGGCTCCATCCATCACATTCCTGGTGCCTATACAGGAACAGCTGGAAAATAGGGCTGACCTGGCTCCCGGTAGGTCATGTGGTCACATGTATTCCTAACACAGTAGAGACTCAGGACTCCACACTATACATACGCAGATACAAGTAGATGTTCTAAGGACTGGGCAGTGCAGTTCCACTCCTCAGAGTATTGGTGGTCATCATGGAGCACCAAAAATCATTGCAGAGCACCACAGAGTGCCACAGAGCACCATGGATCATCCACAGAGCACCAGGTTCAGGAAGGAGAGCCGTAGACCTCAGCTCCCCTTGAGAGAGCAATGAGGCTCTGTGGCTGTCTTTGCTGTGGCATTAGACTATTGTTACTGTTGCTACTTGTGTGTTACTCCATGGTAGATGTATGTGGGAGGAGGCAATGACAGAGACAAATTCATAACTGGCCCTGCTGAAGGGAGCAGGCCCTGAACATCAGAACATCTATAGTCCCTGATGGGGGCCCTGGCCCCTGCCCAGTCCTCAGTGGTAGATCAGGAGGTAGATGGTAAGCAAGTGTTTAGCAGTTTTTGAACCTGAGGACAGGCACCTCATGCCCTGCATCCTCTAAGTGCCCGTAGCTCCAGAGCCATTCCCCAGCCATGCCCTGATGGTTTGGCCCATGCCTTGCCTGTTCCAGGGCACCTAAAAGGCATAGGTGGGACACACTACCCAAAGCTTTTCATGACCCACCTGCACACCTGCTCCTGTTTCCTCCCAGGGGCTTCCTGTTCAATTACGGTTGTATCTGTCAAGTGATTCTTTTCATGGAGTGACAGACTCACGGAGAGGGAATAGGCCTGTACTTCAGAGCTCAGCTCTATGGGTACAGATGTCGGTTCTGAAGCAGCATGGCCTTCAGAGAGTTATCTAATTGGCCAGTGCCTCCATCTCTGTCTGTAAAGTGGGAATACGAAGACACTCCCAGGAGGGCTGCTGTAAGGCTCAGGTGAGCAAGGATAATACCTGCTTACTGTCTGGGCTCTGGGACTGTCACACATATTTTTATATCACCAAGTATAAGGTACCTGAAAAGAAACCCAGAGAAGGGCATACAACAAACATCCACCTTGCCTTCTGGATCTGGTCCCCAGAGCCAATCTCTGCTGTCATTTTTTTTTAAATCTGGGGACAGAAATGATCATCCACATGGGTAATATGTGTATGTGAGTGTGTGTGTGTATGTGTGTGTATGTGTGTGTATGTGTGTGTGTGTGTAAGAATTGTGTCTATATATACATTTTAAATGTGTCTACCTATAGCAGACTACTTCTCAACACTGCCAGCTCCTCCATGACCCCACCACAGAAAGAGATAGAGCAAGGTCAGGATGCTCGGGCATTCAGAAGAGAGCTCTGTGGAGGGAACATCCTCCCCCATGTTCATTGGATCCACCGTGAGGAAGGCTTCAGGCATGGTAAGGTACATTTTGGTGCCTGGTGCTCTGGAGAACTACACAGAAGGGCCTTGAGTTCCAAGCCAGCATGGGTACACAGCAAGTCCTTGTCTCAAAAACAAAACAAGACAAAGCTATTCTATATTTTGTCCCAAATTCACAGTGAAATCTTGGGAAGACCCTTCTCCCTGGCCTCCATTTCCTGCCTGGTAATTGTAAATTGGACAAGGCTGTCCCCAAGTCTCCTTGAAGTAGGGCAGTGGGGCACTCTCAGGGTACCAGCCATTTGGGGGCAGGGCACCGCCTCCAGGCTCTGACTTTCTTTTGCAGTGTAAGAGTTGCTCAGAGCTCTTCACATGGTTGGAAACAGGCCTAGTCACACATGGCACTAAGGCATGAATAGACAGGTAACAGGCTAACAGACTGGAGACCAAGCAAATGTCCTGGGACTGTCTGTACAGGACCTAGCTGTGCATTGATGCCAGATGGGCCACCTCGGTTCCACGTGGGACGCCTCACACCTGCCATGGTACCCAAACTATATTTTGTTTGTCTGAACAGGAAGACAGGGGTTCATGCTGCTGACATGGCTCCACAGACAGCCCCTGGACAGAGCAGGCATCCAGGGACCTCCTGAGGCAGCCACAGGCCATAGGGACTCATGGGGGATCCTGGAGGCCAGGCAAACTAAGCCGCGGAGGAACTGGGAGGGAGGAGGACTGGGCTGTAGAGAGTTGGTCCACTGCTCTCTGCTGAGAGCAGTGGCCTGTGAACTAGAGCATCTTCCTGCAGCAGGCAGTGGAGTGGAGCGGCTTCCTCCCAGACCGGATGAGCTGTGGATGTCTAGCCACGGCAAGGGCTTCCTTGACTCTCGGGTCTAAAGCCCTGCTTTCTGTTTCCAGACACCACGGAAAGATGCAGAGGGGGGTGGTACACCCAAACTTATACTTAAAGTAATCCGTGTTCTTTTGTAAGAAAAAGCATGGCTAGGAAAACAAGGTGTACGGACACAGGTGTGATGGCTATTAATAGATATGAATACAGATGTAGGTGTGCACACCTGTGTGAATGGGGGCACCATATGGATCTAGGCATAGGCCGGAACCACTGGAAACACACTTTTTATAGTTCTAAAGGGT
The DNA here is from genome assembly GCF_049852395.1 of Peromyscus maniculatus bairdii. Taxonomy (NCBI): domain Eukaryota; kingdom Metazoa; phylum Chordata; class Mammalia; order Rodentia; family Cricetidae; genus Peromyscus; species Peromyscus maniculatus. Next base: position 12,752,726 of record NC_134856.1, read on the forward strand.
CTGATTCTGGAAAACTCATGTTACAAAGCAACAAACACAAAGACATACAGACAAATCTGAACACATACTCACCCCGACAAGTAAATCCACACTTCCACCTTTGAATGAGACGATAACCGTTGGATTCTCGGTGTTTCTGCTGCAAGAGGATCTGCTTGGCCTTCGCTCTGCCCCCTGAGCACCTCCATTGCACCCTGGCCCCTGCAGGACATCTCAGATGTGGTACCAGTCTAATGATTTCCTTCCGCGGGGGTCAGCCAGCCTGGTTTTACCCACCAGGACTGAACCTCCTTATCCTGCAGCAGGGCTGGACAGCCAAAGGAATGCCTTTGGCACCGTCTCTACCTTGCCATTACTGCTGGTATGGCCCTGGAGCAGACAGTATGGCCTGGAGCTTCCGTTTCCTGGTCTGTGAAAAGAAGCGGCAAGATGGGCACCATGGCAGACGGAAAAAGATCCGCCAAGGCCCGATGCTGGCACCATGGCTGGCCCTGCTGAGTGGTCTTCCTCTGCCCCAGCTTTTCTTTCCCTCACCTGTCCTTCCCTGGCTATAATGGGGGTGGGATGTTTGGCCCACTGTGCATGTGACACAGATAGAATTTTCTTCTTAGACAGGGTTTTGCTATTTGGCTCTGGCAAGCCTGGAACTCACTATGTAGACATGGCTGTCCTTGAAGTCACAGAAATATGCCTGCCTCTGTCTCAGAGTGCTGGAACTAAGGGTACATGCCACCACGCCCAGCCACACAAACATCTCTGGCTCAACACCTTTTAAATTGCTCCAAGTGAAATTTATAAAACTCCCCAAGCAGTGAAGTAAAAGGAGAAAGAAATTCTCTACCCTGCAAGCTGAGTCCCCTGGTGCATTACTGTATTTTGTGGTTCTCAGGAAAGCTTCATTTACAATTTGCAGATAGAGAAAATCAGGCTCAACAGAGTTTAAGGACAGTGGAGAACTGATGCATTTGTATGACTCCGTTATGGAGGAGACTGACAGACTTCTATAAACAACGCCACCATCTTCCTATCTATTTGCTTCTTGGGGTGCAGCACGCAGCAAGAATGGGACCGTTCTCCAGCCAGTCCAACCAGGGTGCTTCTGTCCCAGGATCCCTGTGACCGGCCTGGGCTGTGTGTCCATTCCTTAATACATCGTTGTGATTCTGATTAGCTATGTGTCCAGTTCATGTGGGGGTTGGGAATAAAATTAGCCCCATGACATATGGCCTGAAAGAGAAGGAGGCCCAGTTCCCCTAGAGGAACTTGGGGCCTTCTTTCTAACAGAAGGATACAGTGAGTACTGGATAAACAAAACAACCCATGTCTCCCACACAAATAGAATCATATTCAGTTTCCCCCCAAAACAGTATATGCTCAAAAATGAGAAGACCTCAGAGAGGAGAGGATGTCTACCCCCTACCTAAACATCAGCCGTGCAGCTGGACCCCAAAACTGAGCCCCTGCTCCCAGAGGAGCAGCTTTCTGCCTTTACCCCAGACACCCCACCATTCCTGACACCTGGACCACCTCTAAAACCAACCTCTCTCAGCAGCCATGTCCCTTCCAGAGAGAAACACAGTGACCCCACACAGACAAGGCAGAGGAGACATGGGGCCTCAAGGGTTCTGAGGAGGAGAATGGTGTCAAACTCAGGTGCCACCAACTACTGTAACCGTCAGAAGACCGCGCCCCCAGTGCTTGCCTTCTCCAATCCCGGGTAATCCTCACTACAGACCCTCGCTGGATTCCAATCCTCAATCTCTCAGACCCTGATTTTCTGACCCTTTTTAGGGAATTTCCCCTGCCCTTCCGAGGAGCGGTCTGGATGAAATGACAAATTCTGGAGGTTCCCATGCTGTGTGGAGCCAACAGGACAAGACCAGCCCTCTCCCAGAACCATGCAGCCAGGGCAGGCATGTGTGATTCTCACGCAGCCAACTGAATATCCTCACAGGGATTCTCACAGAAGCGAGGATGTAAGGATTAAGTCACCAGCGGACTTTCCTCACCCACCTGTGGTCCACTGGCTCCCCTGCTCGCTCTGAGGCCTCTTCCCTTGACCACACAGCCATAACTGCTGTATCTGGGGCTTTCAGAACATTGTTCTGGTATCCAAACTAGTGGTTTGACACCCCCCCCCCCAAATATCCTCACACGTGTCTTTTTCCACTACTTACAGCAGACCTAAACCAGCCAGTGTCCCTAGGACCATTCCAATTCTGAGGTTGTCTGAGGGGTAAATTCTAGGAGAGACCACCCCTGAACACTCTCCCTTCCTGGCCACCCATCTCAACTTCCAATAGTGACCTTGTAAGTTGAAGATGTCAGAAATCAAAAATGCAATGAGTGCCATACCTCTCTCATCCCGGCCCTTGACACACTTGGGACACTCACACCCCCCTACAGTTGGGCCACCTAACACAAAGCCAACATTGTCTTCTCACTTGTGTGTTTTGAAATGGATAGGTGGGAAGAGACTCCAGTACAGGCTGACCTTGAGGACAGCTGTCTGTTCCCTGACTTCTAGCTGCCCTCCGAAAGCCTCGTGAGTGACCCAAGAAGCTCCTTTGATGGGCTGGCTACAGCAACCAGACCTGTGTGCTCTGACTCACTCCAGCAAGGAAGTGACCCCAGCTGCTGCTGCTTCTCTCGTTGGCCAGAGGGGTGGGCTCCCCCATGGCTGGACCGCAGGCCTGCGTGTCTCCAGTAACATGGAAGAGCTTTGATTAGCAAAGAGTCTCAGCCCGAGGCGGTCCACTTGGGGACAGCTCCTTTATTGCTCCTTCAAGTAGAACCTCCAATTACATTAACAGTGAAGCTTCATCAGGGACTCGGGGATTTTGAAGTGACTTTCGGATGTTCTGGAATCTTCTCTTTAGAGTTCCCTGGGCTGGGCCTCTTTTTCCCAGAGCACTTTGGGAAGATCCTTCCCGGAGTAGAGGAGCAGATGTTGATTTGCATATATGCATGTTTCTGGGCTCTGATGAGATTAGGAGGTGCATTTTTAATCAAAGCCTCCAGCGAGGCTGGGCCCTGCGAGGCCGACTGGGGTGGGAAGAGGAAATGTCACAGTGAGGATGGTATGGGCCAGGGAGAGAGCGGCTCTTGAACCCAGCCTTGTTTACGAAGTCAGAGTGGGTCTGGGGGTCTCTGTGGGTGGAAGATAGAGGCTCAGGAGTCAGGCCACCAGCTCCAAGCCCTACCCTGCTGTCTATAAAACATTGGACAAGTCCTATCCCTCCCCGAGTATTGGGTTTCTGTATAAAATGGAGGCTGATGTGGCCAACTGGGCTCCTTAACTTTTCTAGGTTATTGTGGGGTCAAAAAAGAAAAAAATGCAACATGCTCACGAGACACTTTGCAAATCCCCTACTCTCCTGACGCAGGTGAGAATTATCTTTTGATGGTTGTGAGTATGGTATCCCCCCCCACCCTCTAGGCCCTTTCCTAAAGATGGGGACCTAGCTCCCAGTTCAATGGCTAGATGATTTTCCCCAAGATGCACACTTCAGAGGCAGGCAGAGAGTGGAAAGTCTAGCAGCCTTCTGGCGAATGGACAGTGCCCTCTTTTTTTGGACACGAGATTGAGAAATGCTTCCCGGGGTGGAGTCTGGACTCCTTGATGTGTCTGCTGCACAGAGAGGGGCGTTTAGGAGGGAGGAACTGTGTCTGCATCTACTCCTCGGCCACATCTGTATGTACCTCAGGGCCTTTGCCTCTGCCATCACCCCTCGCTCCCTCTTCCCTGACGTTTGCCCCCCACCGTCTTTGCGTCTCAGTTGCAAGGTTACCACCTCACTGCCAACTAGACTGCGGTAGCTGCTGGCCCTTTCTTTCCTGGCTTGAACCCAGGGAGTCTCCATCTCAGCCCGTTGGCATGTCGCACTCGACGATCTTTTGTTAGAGGAGCTGTTTTGGGCATTGTAGGGCAAAGCATGGACTCTGCCCACTGGGTACCAATAACAGTGCCCCAAAGGTTAAGTAATCAAACATCTCCCAGCATCACCAACCCTGGTGAGTAAAACTTCCCTGTGGTGAGCCCCTGTTCACAACCCATTTTCCTTTTCTCTAACAACTTGGAATCACCTGATACTCAGTTGGCATGGCTTCTGACCACCGGTGTATCCGCCATCACTCCCACTGCAAAGTGAGGTCCACCCGGGCGTGCGAGGTCTGCCCTGCTCACCTGTGCCACCCGGCCCACAGCAGAACTCCCCTCCCTTGGCTAAGCTAAGAAAATGCTTGTGCAATAAATCTGCCCGTGAGAAAACAAAGCTACAGCATCAGGGAACACACACACGGCAGCCCATCACTATCTATGTGCACACTTGGGTGAAAGATACAGCAGACTGTCTTCTGGAGACCGTTGGTGCAAAGAGCCTCTTGGAGAGGAGCCAGTCTCTGCTGGAAGAACACGCCTCTTCACAGGTCTATACAGCAGGGGATCTATCTCTGTTGTGTTCTGAATGAGCTCCAACCAAACTCCCACCTCTCCTGCTTCCCACCGTACTCAGAATAAGAGCTAATGTATGTGTGTGAACTGTGAAGGTCATCCATAACTCCACAGCTCTCTGGCCTTCCTCCCATTTATTTTGCTCCCTATAAGCTGGTCTCCTACCACCTTGCCCCATGGGTAGTCCTCTGCCTCAGGGCCTTTGCACTTGCTGTTGCCATTTCTGTCCGATAATGTTCATGGTTTGAGCCTTTCCTGGCTGTTCTGCATCCTCAGTATCTGCAGGGACCAGTCCAGGCATTGCTTCTAAAGAGAGTGAGCCTTCACACACACACACACACACACACACACACACACACACACACACACACACACACACGCGCGCGCGCTCTTCATACAGACACCAGCGGGGAACCTCCTTTTCAGCCACCTTTTGCCCCAGGGACTATGTTCCTTGGTCTCTCTGTCCATCCCTCCCTACCCCGACTCCCTCGCTACTGCTGTTCCTCTGTGGGACCCAATGCCCGCCAGATACCTGTCCTCATGTGCATGCCTTAGCACCCCAGCCAAAGGTGGAGGAAGAAGAGGGCCTGTTTAACCCTGAGCCCTATTCCATGGTCTCACAAAGGGCTTAACTCTCAGAGGTTGTGGTGACCTCCTCCCTGCACACACTTCCTCCAGTGACCTGACCCGGCCTCCCCTCCATGTCCAGGGCCCCGCCACTCCTCTCCCTACCATCTCCTGCCCAAGGAACTCCTGAGGTTAGGTTAGACTCTGATGCCCCAAGGGTTAACAACTTTAACTGACCGGTTCGAACAGCTCACCATCAAATGGATTTCTCAGGCCAGCAGGCAAGGCTGAGTGCAGCAGAGCTGGGCAGGCCGAGGTTTGTTTTTCTGCAGACTGCCTTCTCCCTCTCGAGCCCTTTCCCAGGACAAATCCCCAGCCCGTTTTTCCCTGGCTCTCTCCCTCTCTCTCCCCGTACAAAAACAACTTTATCTCTAAAGAGCAAATAACACCCAGCGCTCATAACAGATGCCACGAGCTGTTTCTGTTTTGATTTTTGAAAATAAAAATTCAACTGAGTTCAATAAAATTCGGAAGCCTCTTCCCTCAGTGGAAATTAAAGGAATCCAAGACGCCTGAAAAGCCAGCGACCTTCCTAATTAAAGCTGCGGCAACGGCGGGAATCCGCTTCCTCCAACCAGCCCTGCTCTGGCTGAGCAGAGAACAAAGCCTGCCCCATCAATATTTTATTCTCTCTTTTCTTCCGTGATAACAATGCCGAGTGTTCTGAGTGCGCCCCAAAAAAGACATGCAGAGCTATGTTAATTAGTGTTTAAATAATTGACACCCCCCAGAAGTGTGCCAAGTGGGCTGTTGGCTCTGCTTGTAATTGCCTGTGCTCATGGGCACAGCCTGACTGTCTGTCTGCCTGCCTGTCTGTCTGTCTGTCCAGTTGGGCAACTGTGGACCCAGGCAAGGGACTGATCTCCTAAATCGCCCCTGTGTCCAGGTTGGAGGTCACTTTTGAGTTGTAGGTTGGAGTCTACAAGATGTGCGCATTAGGGGCAGACTCATAGGAGCTGAACTCTGTGCTTTGTGTTTCCCTGTCCTGGGACCACCTGCAGCCTCAACTTCCCTCTAGACATAGTCTCTAGATGTCTCACGAAGAGGAAAGGGCCCGTGAACACTGGGCCTCTCATTCCATCCACAAGCATATGGTCTGCATGCCCACAGTGCTATAGCCTCATCACCTGCAGAAACCTGTGCAGCTCAAATCCAAATCCCAGCTCATTCAAGATCAAGATGGCTTGCTCTGTTCACCTCCACCACCACCTGCCACCTGGAGGATCTGAGCCCCTGCTGCAGATCAGATGCCCATGCTTCCTGCCTGCCGATTCTTGCCTTCTGCTCCTCCTCCACTCCCACGGTCCCTCCCCCAATCCTCACATATATCATTAACTGACACTGTCCGGGATGTGTAGAGGTCTTGCCCAGGACCTTGCCTGTACGTTCAGGTCCCTTTCATCCAGTTCTCCACTGCTAACAATGTTGCCATTCTCATGCAGGCCTCCCAGCAAGTGCTTACCCAGGCTGTTCCCTCTGTTTGGAATGCCCTTCCTCTTTCTTCCTGGAAAAATCCTGCAGTTCAGTCAAGCCTCAGCTACAGGGTCATAGCAGTAATTAGATCTTCCTGGGTCTTCTGCAAGTACTAGTTGCATTATCGCAGGGTGGGGGTGGGGGTGATGTCTGAAGCTTGCTCCTCAACTAAGTGGGAAGAGCACCACGCACGAGACATTGAAGGTAACTCTAATTCCCATACAATATCTGGTCCACAGCAGTATTCAGTTACATCAGGGAATTGACAGAAAAATGGATGGAAGGATAGATGGATAGAAAAATAATTGATGAATGGATGAATATATGGATAGAATAATGGACAGATGGAATAAAATATGGATAAATGAATGGAATAAAAGATGAATGAATAAGCCTGGTGTGGTGGTGCATGCATTTAATCCCAGCACTCAGGAGGCAGAGTTTAAGGCCAGCCTGGTCTACAGAGTGAGTTCCAGGACATTTGGGGCTACACAGAGAAACCCTGACTCAAAAAAAAAAAAAAAAGGATAAAATAATAGATGGAAGAATGGGTGGAGTTGATGCATGGATGGATACATGGGTAGATGCAGATGATATCTGTTGAGGGGAAGGTGCGGTCAGCAGGTGTCTGGTGGCTCTGTAGACAGGTGAGCTGATAGACTAAAGGAGCATCCATAGACAGTCACTGGACAGATGACTTTGACCAATAACCTTCCCGTTCTGCCTACCTCCAGGGTCCACCCACCCCTGCCATCCTCCTGACAGATGTATCTTCTCTATCCCACAGCCACAGGCTAGACTGAGCTTCTTGGGTGACAGCTGGGCAGACAGACACTTCCCTTGAGGATGGAAGAACCTGGAGTCTCTGAGCTCCTGGCAGAGCCATCCTTTACAAGTGGGGGTGTGAGCGGGAAGAGAGCGTCCCTCCTCTGAGCCGTTGTCACACTCTCATGTTCCAAGTTCCGGGAAATCCCTGCTCTCTCTTTGCGAGGGGGCCTTGTGTTTTAGCTACCTCTCCCATTTCAGGGATCAAATGCCTGGCAAGAAATTTAAGGAAGGAGAGGTTTATTCTGGCTTGCAGTTCCAAGGGATGCAGTCCATCACGGCAGGGAAAGGCGTGGTGGCAGGAACAGGGGGCAGCTCCTGACATGCCATCCACAGTCAGGAAGCAGAGAGTGACTGAGGAAGACTGTCCCCGGCAACCCACTCCCTCCAGCATGGCTTCACCTCCTAAAGGCTCTGCAACCTTCTCCCACCTCACCATTGGCAGGCACCATGTTCAAGTGCATGACCCTGTGGAGGTCATTTCACATTCCAAGTTCAGCACCTTGTCTTTCCCAGAAGCCTCGGCCTACTCCAGAAGCTCCTGAGGCCTTGGCACGATCAGCTTCTAGGCTGCCAAGAGGCAGGAGGGAGAAGACATTGCATGCTAACAGAAAAGGGGAGCTTTATGACGCAGACCGTGGGGCAGTCAATGGCGGGGTCCCTTGAGGGAAGCAGCACCCCCCTCTCGGAGTCCTAAAACCCCTCCAAACTCAACCCTTTCTGGGCAGGATGGCTCAAAGCACACTCTGGTGCTAGACTCTGGGTTCAAACCCAGGCCCTGACACCAGTGATGACGTACCTAGCCATGGGCCCTGCACTTACCTCCTCTATACCTTGGCTTCCCTGGCTCTAAAAATGGGAGACATGGTAGCATAGTTAAGGAGTTGGGGAGTGCTTCGGAAACTTCGTACAGCTCGAGTCCCGGGGACAGATCCTTTGGCAACATTAGGGGGATGTCTCTGTGGTTATTGGCCCTCTTCCCTCTGGCCCCCACACCTAATCTTCCTCAGCCTTCCCGTCATCCAGCCCAGGATGCCTCAGAAGCTGAGCCTAACCAGCCTTCCTCCCCACAACCCAGGCTGCCACGCACAGCATGCATTCACCCTGAGAAGTACAGTGCAGAGCATTCACTCCCTGCCCCCACCTGCTCTCCCCACCTCCTGCCTCCTCTTCCCACCCACCACTCCTGCCCCAACTCCTCCCCTTGCTCCTGGGCCCAACTGTCTCTCTCCCTCTCTCCCAACCTCCAGCAAGGAAGGCCTCCTTCTCATCTTCTCTCTCCACCCAGCCTGAGATCACAACGATCTTTCTAGATGCACTCTGACATGCCACAGCCCTCATTGCTCCTAGGATGGGGTCCCAAGGCTGAATGACCCCCAAATTCCTCAAGATCTAGCCTCGACCAGTGTCCCTGTTTAGCCCATTGCTCTTCTATCCACAGAGGCTTAAGCACCTGACCTTCACACTTCATCCTTCCCTCTTGGAAATTGCTAGAACACCACCTCCTTTCTCTCCCCCTCCTCCCCTCTGGAACTTTCCTGAATCCTGCTCCTTGGCCAGGGCTCCATAGCCTCCTGGCTTCGCCAGCGGCTGTGCAGCCCCATGGGCTCTGAGAATCGCACAGTGGCGTGCGTGTTAACTTCCCATCACTGCTTTAGACATCACTACCAAGTTTGTAGCTTAAACTGTCACTTGCTTATTGTCTCACGGTCCCCTGGGCCAGAAGTCAGGGTACCAGGCAGCTCAGAGGTGCTTCAGCTGATAACAGAATTCAGCTTCCTGTGACTGTAGTCCTTGATGTCTCTCTGCCAGCCAGCTTCAGTTTGGGGCACCAGTGCCAGCCTTGGGGCAGACAAGGCCTTTCCATGCCACCGCTTTGCAGAGTCGTGTCCTCCCTGGCAGATTATTTCTTCAATGCCAACAGGAAACGTTATCTCTCTACAAGAAGGTCCTGGTTGCTCTTTTGGCCTCTCCCTTTCTGAGTAAAGCCAGGTCCACCCAAGATAATCACCCTTTTGTTGAACTTAAAAGAGTCAAGACATTAATTACAACTGCAGTTTGCCCTACACTGCAACCTCATCACAAAATAAAATCCCCAGGTCTCCCAGCACCCACCAGGAGGGGATCTGACAAGACGGGGACACCTGGGGGCAGGACTCTCGAAGGCTGTATTGTTATATCAGGAAGGATCCAAGAGAAGCTAATTTTGTAAAGCAAAGGTTTAAAATGGTTTCATGCAGCCCTGGCATCAGCTTGGCTCTGGTGACCTCTCTCTTGGCTGTCACATCATGGCAGGAGTGTGTGTGATAATGATCATGTCACAAACAGGAAGCAAGAAAGGCCAGGTTCCCTCCAACCAGTGGAGGGCCTCTACTGGGCCCATCTTTTAAAGGTCCCACACTACCTCCCAACAGCACCACCCTGAGGACATGTGAGCCTTGGAGAAAAAGACATGCCCAGCCCATAGCAAAAGCCATCCAGAGTTCTATTTGTCCTGTCCCCAAACGGGTTGTTTTCAGCCTCCAATATACAGAACGTGTGTGAGCCTGCTCAGTAGCTCTTAATTATATATCCAAACAAATGAGTGAGAGAATGAATGAATAAGACCAATGGCTTCCCACTGCTATGAGGGGAGGAACGGAATGGGGTTACCTGGGTTAGGAAGCTGCCCCCAGGAGTCACCCTGGGGTGACTACTATCAACTCCTGCTGTCACTATGTTTTCAGGGACCACCTTTGCAGAACAGTGCTCGGGGGTCACTGGTCGACGGAGCTGGACTGGAAATCCCACAAATTTCAAAAGCTACCTCCAAAGAGAGACATCCTCTTCCTATACCACAAGTCGGTTTTCTTCTCTTCCTGCTGCCCCCACACTGGCCTGTAGTGTCCCAAGAGAGCCAACAGAGGCTCCCTGGAGACACTGTGACCTCGTCAGGAGTCAGGGATAGATGTGTGCAGTGAGCTGCACAGAGTTGCTGGCTGAGAGGCCTGTGGCATCCTTTATTTATTTGCATTGAAATATTTATTGGGATGGGAGGCATCTATAATAGATACTCCAGCCACTTGGTGGACCCGTGGGGGGAATCTGGGTGGCCTCTCTCCCAGGCGTCCTGCTCACTGAGAACAGCTCACCTGGAAAACACAGCTCATCAGGGCTGCTCTGTGCAATCCAATTCAGTCCCCATCCTTCAGGAGAGATGGAGAGTCAAGAGAGGTCCAGGGAAGAGACTTGCTTGTTGAGTGCCTACTGTGTGCTAGACCTCTTTGTTCATATTGTCTCATTTAATTCTCAAAACAATCTTGTGATGTAGTAGGCACACTCATGCATCCTGCACAGATAAAGAAGGCTCAGAGAGGTTAAGTAATTTGTCAAAGGTCACACAGTTTCTTAATCTAAAATCTCAGATGTTTTCACTATGCCATGCTTCCTATAGCTTGACCTAGGAAATGGATGTGAATCTCCACACTGAAGTAAATGTGAGCTGGAAGGATGGATGTCAAACTTGGGATAGAAGACAAGAGGTGAGACCTAAGAGTCCCTCAACAAACTAAAGATGGAGAAGCACTGATTCTACATATGTTGATATTCCCCCTGAGGTGAGTGTTTACGGGCTGCTTCTGGAACACAAGGCTCAGATGGCTTCATGTTCAGAGGTCTCCGTGTCCCCTCTGTCTTCTAGCAGTCTGACTTTAACAGAGTGCCCTCAATGCTCCCATCTTAGAGAAGGAAAAGCCCTGTCCCAGAAGGAGGAGGCCAGAGCTAGTACTAAAGCCTAGGCAGTTTTGGGGGGCACAGTCAACATCACCCTGTGACTTACTGCCTTGCTGCAATGTGCTTGGGGCCCAGAAGTGGTCTGTAGACTAAGGCAAACACCCAGAGGACCTAAACTTCCTAAGGTCGGACCCAGGGCCAGAAATAACCACTTCCAAGAGCTCTGCCCTTGGGTAGGAATGCAGATTGGCACACACTGTGGAAGGCAGTCTGGAGAATCCTAAAAATCAGGAACAGAACATCCACATGTCATGCTTCCAGGTTTATACAAGCATCTAACTAAGCAAAACCAGATACCTTCACATCCATGTTAAATGCGGCACTATTCACAGTAGCCAAGATATGCAGTCAGCCTGGAAGTCCGCCAACAGGTGAATGGACAAGGAAATATGGGATATGTACAGTGGAGTTCTAGTGAGCCATAAAAAAGAATGGAATTGCACAATGGGCAAGAAACTGGATGGAACTGGAAATCATCCTGATAATCAAGACATACCAAGTTCAGAAAGACAATATCATGTTTTCTCTCATAGTCTGAATCTAGATTTGTGTGTGTGTGTGTGTGTGTGTGTGTGTGTGTGAGAGAGAGAGAGAGAGAGAGAGAGAGAGAGAGAGAGAGAGAGGAGAGATAACAGAGGTAGAGAGAAAGAAAGGGGTGAAATTATAAGATTATGAGGGAAGAAAGACAAAATGCTACAAACAGAAACAGAATCATAATATATATGTATGAAAGGATCACAATGTAATTCATTATTGTGTGTGCTAAAAATTTTTAAAAGAAATGTGAATGGACATGTGTATGACATATGTGTACATGTGCCTTTAATTTTTAATTGAGAAAAATTACCAAAGTAATAAATGCTCATGGGTGAGAACCTCAGATTATTATTAAAAAAACTGAAGAGAAACAAAAGCCCTACCTCACTCTTCCCTGTCTGCCAACCACACCCCCTCAAAAAATCCCCTTCCTCTCTTGGGATTCTTCTGTTCACCACCTGTTAATGGGATACTTGCTATCATTTAAATGTAGCAGCCTTTGGAGGATACAGTCAACCTAAGATGAATAGTACATGTTTAAAGTAAGTAGTTTGTCATGATGTGACATGCACCATGAAATGGTCAGAGATGGGTGCACCCTAAATTGATGGGCATTTAGACAGTTTCCAGTTTTTAGCTATTCTAAATAGGCTATTGAGGCCATTCAGGCACAAGTCTTGTATAGATCCCAGCCCTAATTTCTCTCGGCTTAACACACAGTCATGCAATGCTTGGGTCAGACAATGGGTGTATGCAAAATTGGAAAATTAACTGCACAGCAGCTCTCAAAATGGGTCAGCTGTTTTACATCGGACAGCATTGCACAGTTCCAGGCCGGTTTGGTCTGATGCCTTTGGTCATCAGAAAGGCATGTGAGAGTACCACACTGTGGCTTTAATTCGTATTTACCTAAGGAACAGGAAGTTGAGTGTGTTTCCGTGTGCTTATTTTCTGTTTGCTCCTCTGTTAGTCATGTACAAACCTTCAGTCTGTTTTCACTGGCCTGTTGGTTCCCTTGTTACTAAACTTTAGGAGTTCTTTCTATATTCTACATATGTCAGGAATGAGTTGCAGACATTTCCTCACAGGTCGTAGCTCATCTTTTCCTTGTAAGCAGAAGTCCTTAATTTTTATTTTTAGGCAACATGGTTTTGATCTCTTCTAATATAAAGTTACAAGAACCTTTTCTCCTTTATTTTCTTCTTGAATTCTATATTTTAAGGTTCTTTGTTTTTTGAGACAGGATCCTACAATACAGACTAGGCTGGCCTCAAACTCAAAGAGATCTACTTGCCTCTGCCCACCCTGTGCTGGGATTATAGTTGTGAGCCACTGTATACAGCTCAGCCTTAGGTTTTATGTCTTTGATCTATGATCCATTTCAAGGACTACAATCCATCTTCATGTAGGATCAAAAGTGTGCATCAAGGGTATTTTTGCATATGGACATCCAAGTACTCTGCCATTATTTATCTGGGAGGTTGCCCTTTATTCAATTCTATTTGTAGAGAGTTTGTTTTATGGGTTTGTTGATACACTCTGTTCTGTTTCATCAATCTGTTCATCTGTCCCGACACCAGCACCACACTGTACCAATTATGATGTTAGGTGCTGTATTGGCAGTGGACATAAAGTGTTAGTACACTCCAACTTTGACCTTCAATTTCAAAAGTGCCTTGGCTCTTCCAGGGGCTTTGCATTGCTGTGTGGATTTTAGAATAGATTTTCATTAAATTAGTTGATCAGTTTGGGGAGAATTGATGTCTTAACAGTATTGGACTTTCTAATCCATGAACATGGTACACCCCTATATTTATCCCACATTTCTCAATGTTTTTATTTTTTTAGTTCAAAGATTTTACATATTAGTTTTTATATATACTTAAATATTTATATGCTGTAGTTTATTTCAAATCTCAATTTTTCATTTATGCTATATAAAAACTTAACTGATTTTGAGCATTGATCTTGAATGCTGCAACCTTGTTGCTGTGGCTGGTAATTATGACAGATTCTTATAGATGTTGCTGGATTTCTTACAGAGTCAACCATGCAATTTTCCAATAATAAATTCAGTTTCTTCCTTTTCAATCTTGACACTTTTTAGCTGTTTTTCTTACCTTGTCACACCAGATAGACCCTCCTAGAACAACATTAAATACCAGTGTAAATATACTTTGATCTTAGGAACAGAAAAATCATATTTTATCATTATGTTAGTAGGGTCAGTTGAGACATCTCTGTGGTTAAAGGTGACTGCCGGCAAGCCTAGTGACCTGATTTCTATCCCCAGAACTCACACTGTAGAAGAGGGAACTCACTCTTACAAGTTGCCCCGTGATCTACACACATACAGTGGAACATGCAACACTCCCACACAAAGGAAGGAGGAAGGAAGGAAGGGAGGGAGGGAGGGAGGGAGGGAGGGAGGGAGGGAGGGAGGGAGGGAGGAAGGAAGGAAGGAAGGAAGGAAGGAAGGAAGGAAGGAAGGAAGGAAGGAAGGAAGGATGCATCTTTAAACCACTAGCTGGGGAGAGGTGGTTAGAGAGATGTCTCAGTGTTTAAAAGCATCTGTTCTTCTTGCAGACCCGGATTCAGATTCTAGCATTCACGTGGTGAGGTGGTTCACAACCATTAATAATTCTAGTTCCAAGGGATCAGATGCCATCTTCTGACCTCCATGGCCACCAGGCCTACATGTGTTGCACAGATATACATGCAGGTAGAACATTCATACACATAAAAATAAAATAAAATAAATCTTTTTAAAAATTTAAGATTTAGAAAACTGTTACTGTAAGTTTTCATGAATACTCCTAGCAATTTGAGAATGTTTTCTTTCATTCAGAATTTGGTGTGTGTGTGTGTGTGTGTGTGTGTGTGTGTGTGTGTGTGTGTGTGTGAAGTTGGGACCAAGGTATTATTTTTTAGCACCTTCCGCATATTTACTGAAATATCCATTTAAAGTGCTGTCAACACGGTGAGCGTGTCTTGACTAGTTAGTAGGTGTTGAACCTGCTTTATCCCAGGATAAACCCCATTTGATAACCAACTCAAAAATACAAGCTTTGTTGTTCATGCTTTTCTATTTGTTTCTACTTTAAGCTTTATTGTTTAGAGTTTTTTTTTTTTTCTGACTTGATTTTTTTTTTATTATTTTCCAAGTTCTTAAGATGGAAACTGAGTCACTGATTTCAGGACACTATTCCTTTTACTATAATTTCCTGGTATACATACAATGTTAAATGCAACACATATCATTTATATTCATTTCAAAAATTCTAATTTTCTTACTTATCTTCATTGACAGTTTATTATTTAGCTTCCAAATATTGGATGTTTTGTGTACTTTTTCCACCACTGAGTTTTAATATAAATTCTGTGTAATCAGAGAACATGCTTTGCACTTCATAAGTAACTGACGCTTGTTTGATGCTTCAGAAGTAGTCGGTCTTGCTAAATGCTGTGGAGTGTACCCAGTGTGGTTGGATGGGGTGTTCTATAAATGTCTGTCAGGTTCACCATTGTGGCTGGACCATTTCTTGGAGCTCCACTGATTTTCTTCCTTATCGACTGTGGAGAAATGGGCATTGATATTTCCAAGTCTGGGTATGGATTTGTCCAGTTCTGTTTGCAGTTCAATCACTTTTTACTTTGTCTCTCGAAGCACCGTTCAAATCTACTCTGTGCTTTTGAGAACTGGATCTGTTATCACTGTGAAAGGAGTTGCTTTGTCTCTGGGAGGACTAGAGCAGCATTTAGTCAAAGGCAAATGATTAATATTACAAAGGTAAGACCCCACTACATTGTCTACCCAGTACTCCCAGGAACTACAGGTTTTTCCAGACTATGTGGTAAGAATGAATATGCCTCATTGCCAGCCCTGGGTGCAGGAGAGCATTTGGTTTCATCTTTTGGGGTGGCTCTCTCCTACCTCATGAAGACTGACAGTGTGCTGAATGGTGAGGCCCCTCGTATAGGTCTGCATGCAGGGCTCCCATGTCCCACACTCGTTCTCCTGCACCTCAATTGCCTAATCTCCCTGGACATTTCTGCCCATCTTCCAACTCAGGGATCCACTAGACTCCTGCCTGCACCATGACTCAGAAACTCCCAGGAGGCATCATAGATCTAGATGATTACAGAACTTGCCTCTCTTTTGGTGTCTTCAAAATCATCATATCTATTTAGACCAGTTCTGTCATTGTTTTGGTTTGAGCTTGAACCCAGCTCCTGTGACTCCATTTGGGGCTGGAAAAGGAAGTCTTCGGATATATTTAAAAGGTGTTCACTTTTAGGAGCCCCTTCCTTTCCCTTCCCCCATATTCACAGTACTGATTTGGCTGAAAGAACCAAGCTACTCACATTCTTCACAATGCTGAATGAATGGGTTTCCTCTTCCATATTGCAGCAGTCAGAGGAGTTCCGGCTGGACCTTGTAGAAGGTTGGCTTCCTTGTCGATTTTACTCTTTCAGGCTAGGCCTTCATCATCAAGTCAAAAGAAGGTCAAGGGTGTCTCGGGAAGGATGATATCCCAGGCCTGAGCCGTGACAGTGGTTGGGGCTGTTTGGGAGGGTGTGGCAGGGCTTCATCCCTGGCCCTCTCCACATCTTGAAGTGTTATTATGGGATAAAAGGAAGAATGCAAAATTAGGGTAAGTAGATAAGGTTAAAACTTGTCAATTAAGAGCAGGGTCCTGTCTATTACTAATGTTCTTTGTAAGTGCGAGCAAATCCCTTCCTCCTAAGGCCCCAAGTCATGTAACTACAGCAGGGGCATGACCCAAATGATTGTAATGTGTCCTCTAGCTTTCCACGGTCACACAATGACCAGCCCACTCTGGAAACCCTTAAGGGTGTAAGAAATAATTGACGACTTCTAGAGTCAGATAACACCTAGACAATCCTTTGGATCTACGAGGGAACATGCACCACCTCCCCTGTGGTCCCCACCACCCCCTGCTGTGGTCCCCACCATCCAGTCCTCATCCTATCAGGACAGCAGGATGAGTATCAGAGACTCATCTCCGCTCCGTGCTGTGGTGAGCAGATAAAAGGAAGAAGCGGCACAGCCCTACCTTCTCTATGACAGATAAGGCCTTCAGAATGGTGGCGGGATTTGCTCAAGAACAGGGCTTAGTTTCCAGGCTTCCCATCCCATCCTAGGGGCCCTGCCTCAAGGAGGGCTTGGGCCACACTACAAAATGAGAAAACCTTGCTAAGTATCTCCCAGGTTCTCCCCTCAGGAAACGTCTCAAATGGATCCCTACCTTCTACTACCAGAATATTTGGGGCCACCCCTCTCCCATCGTCTCAATTTCAGGTCTGCTGGCATCCAGGAAATGTGGCCACCGCCTCCAGTGACAGAGGAGCTGCCTGAGTCCTGAGATCTGGACGCCCCTACAAAGGATCAGAGATGCATAAGTCACCGGAAGTTCAGCCTTGGTAGTACCCAGAACATTTACTGTGTAGCTTAGGATTGGACTGCTTGGGCACATCGTAGGCTCTCCTTACTAACTCTGTGGCCTGTCCTTGCTGAGTGTCGCCCCTGAATGGTTTAAAGACTACACAGGAGCCAGATGCCTGGCATACAGTGGGCAGTCCCCAAATGCCTTCCTTTCCTGAGCTGGTTGGTAGTCCAGAGGGACCCCTCTTCACTGCCGTTGGGAAGAGTCCCGGGAAGAGCCAGACGGTCCCCTGCTCGGATCAGCCTAGTGCGTTTGAAAACTTCCAAGGCAGGAAAACTTTGTGGTCGCGGGGCGGCTGCGCTTCGCCGCCGGCTTGAAAGGCCCCACGCGGTCCCCCGCGACCACCGCGTGCAGCCTAGCGTCGCCCGCAGGAGCAGTGGGAGCCGGGTGCCGTGCTAATGGGGCCGGCGGCGGAGCCGGGGACGCCATGAAAGCCGCGCTAGCAAACGCGGGCTCTTGTTGCAGGAAGAAGGGCCAAGCCTGGCTTTCCGCAGCCGCTTTGAGAGCAGCAGCGCTGGGATTTCATGGCACGGCTTCGGCGGGAAAATCAATCAGCGGGGCCGCCGTTTGGAGAGGCAGCAAGAAAGGCCACTAACGAGGCCAGATTGTAACAGTTCTGCGAGCAGCCACAGTGCTCACCTTACACGGCGGACGCGCGCTGGTAAATAATAAATCACAGCGGCCGGCGGGCGGCGGCGGCGCGGGCAGCCCGCGCGTTTGACTGCAAAGCAGCGGCGCATCAATTATTCACCGCGCCAGATAAAACGCGGCGGCGGCCGGCGAGCCAGGTGCCCGCGCCCAAAGCGGCCTTTTGATGGCCGCGGGCCGGGCCGGGCGGCGGCGGGGCTGGGGGCGCGCAGAGCGCTGCGGGATCGGGGCCGTGCGCTCCCGTGGCGCGCTTTGCACAGTCCCGGGCTGGGAGCAATTACAGCCAGGCCGCGGGGTTGGGGAGAAGAGATGCGTGTGCGCGTGCCTAGGCACGCCTCCAGTGCCCTTGGTGGTGAGGTGCGCGAGCTTGGGAGTGACTCGCCCAGGCGTTTGTGCGTGCCTGCCTGTGGTGAGAGCCTGTCAGTTACACAAGCACACCGATGGGTTGCGTTTTCTGGTGTCCGATAGTGTCCTCGTGCCTATGAACTCTGGTATCAACTTTGCGTGTGTACACATGAGCTGTGTTCATCCCTATGTCTATGGGAGATGTGTGTGCTAGGGTACAAATGAATATGACTGGTTGCTCTCACATTCTCCTGTGCATTACTCTACAGGACATTTGTTCATGTATGACCAGAGCGTGGGTGTGGGCATGGTCACACATGTATGTACCTGTGAGCTCATATGTGGTACGCATGTGGACAGCAAACATGTAGTTTTATCTGCAGATATGCATGTAGACACACTCAGAGCACATGTTTGCATACAGATGATGTATTTATGCATACACATAAATATATACAGAGCTTTTGTGTGTGTGTGTGTGTGTGTGTGTGTATGCGGTGTGTGCAATGGACACATACAGGCCATAAATGTCCAAATGTGGTGGTATGCATGTAAATAGATGTGGTTATGCATATGTGTGTGCACAGTCATGCACGTGTAAGCATGCATCCATGACTCTGAGGTTTGAACACCATGGTTATGCATATGCATGCTTGGGTAATTATGCATGCATGTGCATGGGGATAAACAAAGGAAGGGATAGAATGATTAAAACTCAGGCCCTCTAGGCCCAGGGCTCAGAGCTCTGCACGAGGGTCTCCAGTGGGCTAGCTCCATGAGTCAGGGAGCGCTGGGAGCGCACTGTGGCTGGAGTGCGTGGTTCTGGGAGAGAAGAGGAGAACTGGGAAATCTGAGAACTGGGTTCAGTCTCAGCAGCCCAAGGGGAGGAGCATTGCTGACATTCAGTTTCTATGTGAGTCGGACTGCAAGGGTGGGTGGGCAACCAAGGGACACAAGCTTTACCTTTTGCATGGCAATCTGATGGTATCCAGTGGTGCAGGGTGCCTGCCATGCCTTTTCAGCCCCCACGGAGGCTAAAAACAACTGAGTATCTGCCCAGCTTGGAGCTGTTTGTAGAAATAAAGCAGGTACCCTTCTCCCCTAGAGACAGATGTGTTCTGGCACAGGCCAGAGAAAGGGTTCTATCAGAGCTCAACTTGGAAAGCCACTGAGTTTACTACAATTGGTTACAGAACCATGAGCAACTGCATCTCCGAAAAACTCAGCCCCACCTGGGTGTTGACTCAGGAGAGCAGCAACCTAGAGCTTGACCTGCCAGAATGTCTCTTCTCCCAAGCCATCCTTATAGTTTATATAACCTGGACACGGAAGACCTTTGTGAATCTTGGAAGTTTCAGGAACTTCCTAAAATGTGTGCATTGTCTACTTCCGGGGTCTCTTTAAGCCTCCCTCCAGGATGGAATGTCTCAGTTTGGATGAACTTG
The DNA here is from genome assembly GCF_049852395.1 of Peromyscus maniculatus bairdii. Taxonomy (NCBI): domain Eukaryota; kingdom Metazoa; phylum Chordata; class Mammalia; order Rodentia; family Cricetidae; genus Peromyscus; species Peromyscus maniculatus. The sequence goes on from NC_134856.1 coordinate 12,772,321, forward strand.
CCGTAGGATGTGTACCTACCAAGATGACTGCTTTCTTACAGATACTCCAGGGCCGTCCTGCTTACTCTCAAGGAAAAGCAGCTGGGAGTGGAGTACCAACATCTGCAAAGATGCCCAAGTACAGTTGGAGAGCTCGTGCACTGCCCAAAAGGCTCCTGTACCCGGGGGAATAGGGACCGGAATCCATCTTGAATACAGCGGGGTATGGTGGGAGCTCATGGCACTCCAGAGGCTGAAGGAATAGGGTCACAAGTTAAAGGGCAAACCAGTCTACACAGGGAGAACCTGGAAAGAAAGGGGGTGGGGAGAAGGAGGGAGAGGAGGAGACTGCGTATGCTAGAGGGACTGTATGTCCCAGTCTTTGTCCTGCATATTCATCCAGGTCCACAGACACAAGAAGTTGCCAGCATGATTCCAGTGTAGTCAAGCTTCCAGGACACGAGCAGGAATGACTCAGGACTATTACCTGGTCCTGAGCTTATGCCTCAGATCCTTAACCAACCTGTAGCACCAAGGCTTTGAAGGTCTAGAAAGGAAAAGAGTTGAAGCTCAGGCCTCAGGAACCTGGAACTAGCATGAACACCAGCCAGGAGCTCTGCCTATTCCCTCAGTCTTCAGATGACCTTGGACTCCACGCAGGAGAAAGACTCTTGCCTCCCCGGGACTCAGGCAGGCCTAGTGGTCAAGCCCAGCCACCTATGTGTACTGTCGGATAAGCAGCCCAGCTTCTCAGTCCTCAGCCTCTGTAAGCTGGGGATGATCAAAACCCCTCCATAAACCCTGGGAAGACTGAAGTGAGGTGACAGCCACAGAAGCCACTGCTGTATGGCAGCTGTCCAGGCTCACTGGATTCCCACACTGAAGTGAGAGCATCAGTATCCCCATCCTCAAACTGAGAAACATGAGCTTAGAGAGGCTGAGTAACTTAGTTAAAGCCATCATGTGGAGGGGCAGGTCCAACCCAGGCAGCTCCCAGCAAGAACCTGTGTCTGAGCACAGGGAAAGGCTGGTATGTTGGTGTTTGCCTGTGATCCCTGCACTCAGGCGACTGGTGAGTGTGAGGCCAGCCTGAGCAACACAGGAGACCTTATGTCAAAAACCCAAAGAAAGTCCACAGCCAAGAGCAGCAAAGCAATATGGAGGAATCCTTCCCAGAGGGTGACTATAGTCAGAAACAGCTCAGGGTCAGGGCCAGCCAGGTCAACACTGGCCGCTGTGCCTGTGGGTCCATTCTTCCTGGCCACAGCCCTGCAGGAGGCAGCCGTACCTTGAAGGTGACGTGTGTTTCATTAACACAAACTTCAGCCAGCTACTATGCGCCTCTCTCCACCTTTTCTGGTCATGGACAGTCCCCCTAAGAGCCGTGGGGGGAAGCTGAGGTAAGACACACCCCCTCCCTTGCACATTAAGCTATGGAGAACTGAGTGGCTTCCTTTCTGAAGAAGGCCTTCCATAAGTAGTGAACACGTGAGTAGCCTGTGGCCGGCCAGCCAGCCACTGGGGAATCTGGGACTGGTGTAATTATTGGGCCTCGGGCTCCAAGTGCTAAACAAAACTGAGGTGTCAGGGCATGGGGGAGCTGCCACCCCATATTCCTGGCTGGCTGCACAACAGACCATTTGTCAAAGGCCTGGACCCTTGTAAGGTTCCTGACCCAGTCAAAGGGAGAGGTGGGCTCTGTGGTCCAAACCTCCAGGCTGTGTGCCACTTAAGGAAGCTATGTTATCTCGTGGTTTTAGAAGTGTCCCATGGCTCCATCACTCAGGGAACAGCCTTCTGTAGGAGGTGGCATTGTTCAGTGACATCTGAGCTCCATCACCTCACACGGTGTGACTTCTGGCAAGTGACTTGAGTTCTCTGTGCCTCACTTTTCCAATGCAGGAGCTGCTGATGAAAATATCTACTGGTTGGTTACAAGATGTGGGTGTAGTGCTGTGGTTTGAAAGAAAATGGCCCCCAAAGGGAGTGGAACTATGAGGAAGTGTGGCTTTGTTGGAGTAGGTGTGGCCTTATTAGAGGAAGTGTGTCACTGTGGGGGTGGACTTTGAGGTCTCCAAAGTTCAAGCTACACCCAGTGAGACAGTTCGCTTCCTGTTGCCTGCAGATCAAGATGTAGAACTCTCGGCCCTTTCTCCAGCGCCATGTCTGCCTGCATGCTGCCATATCCTGCCGTGACGATAATGGACTAAACCTCTGAAACTGTAAGCCACCCCAATTAAATGTTTTCCTTTGAAAGAGTCATGGTGTCTCTTCACAGCAATAGAAACCCTAAGACATGTAGTATCCTGTGTTTTGTGCCTAGGTCAATGGCTGATATCGAGTAACGGCTAAGATCGACCAGTGACTCTTGGTACTATGTGGTATATGGTCACTCTCCACAGTGTGGTGACAGATCTCTCTGCCTCGCTGAACCTTTTGTAGTATTGGGTCTGGGCAGGTACTGCTGATCCCAGAAGAAAAGGGCAGACTCTGGCTGTGGGATTGGGGAGTTAAGGTCATTGTTTCAGGGGGGTGATTCCACATGCCTTCCCAGAGCACTGTTACTGACAGGTTCTGCATCCTGAGCCCAAGCAAAGCAGGAGTGGGATTGATTCATGATGTCTGCCACAGGCATGAGTTGGGGAAAAAAGGGCTTAGCTTGGCTTTTCCCAAGTCTGGCTGAGACAAGATGAAGACAACTGATTGATGGGGAAGAAACTCAAGAAGTGAGCAAGGAGATGAGACAGGAAGACAGGAGCCAAGAGAGGGCATCCCTAGAGTGCATGGGCCCTGCAGGAGCACCAGGAATATGCTCTCTGGAGATCTAGCGGTCTATGTGTGCAATCATGTTTGTGTTTGGGGTGGGAGTATTTTAACAGTAAGTCTCCCTGTGCACGTGGAGACAGTTATCTGGCATTGGTATCTCAGCAAACTGTGGTCTGAGCATGTGCTCACAGTCAGGCATCTGCCCTGACGCAGAAAGGTGCCTAAGCAAAGAACCAGGAAGGAAGGTCCAAAGCGAAGAGGAGGTGGCCTGCCTCCCTGCCAGCCCCTCCTGCTCCTGGGTGCCTGTTCTCTGGGCGTTCTCCTTTTCCTCCTCTGACATGTTCTGAGGTCCTGGGACTTGCTGCACACAGAGGGAACCTAAGGAAAACCTAAGGAAAACTTAGGTTGAAAACTGGGGATTCTTGGGCCCAATAGTGCTCCCTCTGTCCTTCCAGTCCCCAGACACCCTTGCTTCCCAGGGGCGGCCACATGCCCAGGGCAGCTCATAAATGGTGGCAAGTGACTCCTTTCCTGTGCTTTTCTCTCTAAAAGCAGCGCCCAGGGGCCAAGCAGCTGCCAATTAGCTGAGAGTCTTGCCCCAAAGCAGGGGCTGTGCAGAATCAAGACACCTTGGAAAAAGTAAACTTATTAAGTGGAGGAGGATCTTAAAGCCTATGAAATTTACAAAAGCCTCACTTCTGGTAACACTAATGACAGGCCACAGCCTTGATCTTTAATTCACACGCTGAAGCGGGGCAAATGCTTTCCCTTTGGACAAGGGTGGGGGGAGGAGGCGGAGCTTCTCTTCCTAATAATTTACTTAAATTGAATTTTATATGGGAAATTAATTTCCTGAAATCTAACCAAGAGGTAAGAAGTCACCCTGGATAGCTCTGTCCTGAGTCCACCCACTGTGGTCTCCTGAGGCTGGGGATTCCTGATGATGGGCTGGGCCATGGAGAGGGTTTGGAGATGGCAAACCCTGGCTGTTCTTGGAGATTGTATGCTCTTTGGATTTGACCTGTACCATGTGACATTGTTGTGAAGCTTGAAACTTCATGGATAATCTCACTGTTCCCTTGAGCCCACAGGCTACAAAGAGTGTAATTAGGTCCTCAGTTTGAACCCAAGGTCTCTACGGACTGGTTGACTAGCCCTGGATCTCATTTGACCCCTTGTTCTTTTCTGATCTTGTGCAATGCTGTCAGACTACAGTCCCTTAATGTTGATGGACACATGAACCATCTTGGGGACTGTAGACTGTAGACAAGCTGTTCCGGGCTGCTTGGCATGTGTTCTCTCTGGAAAGGAGGTTGAAAACCTAAGTCTTGCTGACCTAAGGAGGAAAAGTATAAACATGTGAAGGTATATCCAGGGGTGGGGAGGATTCAGCTGACTAAGAAATGATGGCTGAGGTGGAGGGGGGGGACGGGGACACGACACTGTTAGAAAGACACATGCTGATGTATGGGGAGCATGTCATCTCAACCTCAGTGTGACGGTGAATGGGTGGTCACCTGGGCTCTTCACAAAGCACAGAGGGAGGGATTTCCCAGTATGACCCCTCCATCTGGGTTCTAGGTATGGGGAAGAAGCCTACACCTCCCCATTGGGGGTTCTGGTTCTCTTCTGTGCTGGAGAGAGCTGGTTTGGGAGCACAGAGCAACAATCCAGAGTCTATAGAGATATGTGAGTCTTCCCAGCCTTGTTCCCTGTCTTTGGGGGAGGAGGAGAGGGAGAGAGGGAGGGAGGGAAGAAAGGAAGGAGGAAAGAAGGAAAAGAAACATGAGACAAGGTCTCACCATGTAGCCCAGGTTGGCCTTGAACTGATGATAGCCCTGCCTCATCTCCATCCTGAGCACTGTCCCAGCCACTGTGTATCACTACCTCCAGCTGTGTGCCTTGCAATCCTTGGCTCTTTTGGTGTGGATATTTCTCCTTCCAGTAGATGTGATCACTCAGATTTTGTAGATGAGGAGACTTGGGCATAGAAACAGGAAGTGATAACCCAAGTGATGGAGAGCAGTGAACCCAAGACCAGGGTCTCCTGGCACCACAGGCACTGCCCCTGGTCTGACAGAACTGCGCAGAGTTCTGGGGGCCAGTGGGCTCAATATAAATGTCATTTCGTGGGGCCCTTTCACATATGGTTGTGATCAGTAGGTGGGGGCATGGGTTGTGTAGTTCCACAAACGTCCTGGTGACAAGGTACCTGGAAGCAGTGGTACCAGTGCAGAACCTCAGGGTAGAGCCTCTTTGCACCAGGATAGCTGCTGCCCTCAAGAACAGGGCACCCTGCCAGAGAGATCTCCTGTCTGCCCTGAGGGAAACTACCCAGAGGGCCCTGAGGCGTCCCACAGAGAGGGCAGCCGTTGAGTTTGCCTGCACACTATAATCCCTAGGATGCTTCAGCATCCTTCCCAGAGCCGAGGCTGGAGCTCAGCAGTCGAGCACCTGCCGATCGGGTACCAGACACTGGGTCCCATCCCCAGCACAACCAAGAAATATGTCAGGTCTGGACCCCGCCCTAGAGGTGCTGATTTTGAGTTGCGGCTGAGGCTGAGAACTTCTGAACCAAGAGGGCAGTTTCCACCGAGTGTCAGGAAGTGCTTTCCAGCAGTACCACTGCTACAATGGGACAGCCTGCCTGAGGAAGGAGTGAGCTCTCCAACTTGAAGGTATGCAAACCAGAACCAGCCAACTGTCACTTACTACAGCTGCTCGAGAGGCACTGGTCAGCAAAACCTGGTGGAACCCAGATGGTCTCTATCACCTTGTGCTTGGAGAATCTGGGCTGTCATGAGTGAGTGGAATTTTGTGGGTTGAGGAAGGAAATGAGAAGAACAGGTGCAAGAGAGGCCAGATCCGACAGCCCACCTTCCCCTCCAAAGGCTGGGCCATCAACTGCCAGGCATCAAGCTGAGGACACCTGGGATTGCAGGACTTTTGAGGTCTCTCCCCAAACCCTGTGGGCTATGATTTTATAGTCAGGGAAGTGACGCTACCCCACGACCCATTTTACAGATAGGAAGACTAAGTCCCTAGGATGTTAAAATATTAGCCAAGGTCATTCAAGACCCAAGGGCCAAACATTATTCTGTCTTCCTATTCCATGTGGCTAACTTCTACTGAGCAGTGTATACAATCATGTGCACACATACACGCACACACACTCACACAGTGGAACCCACCTAGTAGTGTACCTGAGAACACTCTGAAGAGTAGGGTCTGTCTCTTTGGATCTGCCTTGCTCTCTGCCCTCTTCTGTCCTGTTTCCACGACTACTTCCTGAATATCACATTGCCATGGACTACAGTTGAACATCCTCTGGGGTTCCCCAAGTAGCTCGACCTACAACTCTGGAAGGTTTGCTGCTGCCAGGTCCATCAGCTGCAGCTTCTAAGGCATCTCCACCCAGCACTGGTCTGCAGAAGATGAAAGTGGAAGCTCCTGAATACACAAAGGCCAGAAGCCCCCCGATTATTCTTACTGCAGTGGGAGCCATAAGAGCCACCACGGGATGAAGAACTGGGAAGGGGTGCAGGCAGACAGGCTGCAAGGCCTAGTCTACGCAGGCTGGGAGTGGGCTCTACTCCCCACCTCTTCTTGGAAGCATGTGCCTTTGAGCTTTGCACAAGCATCAAGGAAGCCGGAAGGAAGCACGGACAGACAGCATTGCGCAGAAGTGGAAACTGAGGCCGAAGAGGTGGAAAGCAGCCACCTAGCCGTCTGGTAGAGGTGGGAATCAAACCCACGAGGAGGAAGTGTCTCACAAAGCCAGCAGTCCCACTTGGGGTGGATTTGCACACAAACTGTGAGTCACTCAATCCTTCTGCTAAGGAACTCGGTGGCCCCAGGCTGACTCCCCTGAGAAACGGAAATTCCCAGGTGGGCTGCAGAACCCAGCTGTGAGCGCAGAGCTCCGGTTCAGCCCAACTTCCAAATGGCTAGCCCACAACGGGCTCCCAGCAGCTGCCAGCTCACTCTCCCCCTCACCTCTCACTTTCTGTTCCTGCAGATAGAGTGGGAGCATCCATCCCTCAGCCCCTTCCCTAGCCATCCCTCTGTCGATGGCACCTTCTCATCTGATGGATTTACAAGGCAAACCATGGCCCGAGTTCTCTGTGCCTTCCCGTGTGCTGCCCAGTGCAGATGTCTTAATATGCCAGCTGAGACTTCTTAAATCCACATTGAAACAACTGTTGGGTTTTTATACCGTTGTAAAACTCTTTGTAGGGTATTCATAGAAAATGTTTTATTAATTGCCATATGTTTATTGATTTCTCTTTCATGTCGGTTCTTTTGTTCTTTCTTTGTAGTGGCAAAAGATCGCTCGCATCATCATTTGCAAGTTATCTAAAATGTCAAAGGTGTCCTTTTGAAGTTTATTACAGATCACATGCCATAAGGCCCGGACGCTAGGTATTTACAGTGAGGGGGGAATTCCCGCATGGACTTTCAAAGCCCACAAAAGAATTGAGATCATATTGGCTTAAAACAAGACACACACACAAAAGCACAATTTATCATTTTTTACATTTTTTCCCATAGGGGTTTGATATTGCAAAGACATTTTCCTGAGGAGGAGTGAGCAAACATGCCAGCCTATTTACCCATCCTGCAATGGCACTGGAGCCCAGGTTATGGCCTCTCACCCCTCATCTTTCACCCAGACCTTGCCAGCCTGCAAGGAGGTTCCTTGGAACCAAAGCAAAGGGTGACTATGGTGCCTACGGCTCTGAGATGGTAAGTGCCCATCCCCAGGTCACAGAGCCTGTACCAATGCAGGGCACCCCTGGGAGAAATATCTGTTCCATGAGGCAGAAGACCAGAGGACCTGATTTCTGCCCCTAGGACTCAGGATAGGGGAGAATTTGGAGAGGGCCAGTAAAAGGGTTTTTAAAAATGTTAATAGTGCAATCCCCTAAGTTTTAAATGTGCTCTGATGTTTAAGTCAGCACAACATTTTCTTTTGAAAACTCAAAAGTAATTTTTTTTAAAGCCTTCCCGGGAAAACCTCACACTTTGATGTAGAGGGATTCAAATGAGATCCACCGGCGCAGGCATGAGGAAATACTTCCCACCCCCTGCCAGAGGAGGGATCCAGCTAGCTGGCACAGGCACAGCCCCTCCTCCCAGCCCAAGAGCAGCCTGATGATGCCTCTAGGGGCCTTGACTGCCCCATCTGTTAAATGGCACGATGACCTCCAGATGACCTTGGCCTCCCCGGTGATCAGGAAAGGAAGATGTTACCCATCTGAGCTCCTGCCTCCTCAGGGGCTGCCAGGGCCTCTCTGGGTATCAACCTCACTACTTGCTAGGGAACCAGGATGGGCGCTGCCAAGAAGGAGCCCCATCGGCTGGGCCTCGCCTCTGAGTCAAAGTCTGAAGGGATAGAGCCTGGGCCCTGCCTGCTGCACGGGAAATGGCAGATGAAGAAGGCTAGCTTCTAGATGATGGAGTGTGCCCATGGCGGTGGAAGCCCTTCACAGCCTCCTTCCCTCATTGTAGGCAGGCTCCAGGGCTCTGCCCCTTGACCATTCCTGACCCTGCACTGCTTCCTGGAAGTGCTGTTCCCCTCCCCACCAACCCACCCGACCTCTCACTCCCACTCCTGCCCCCCCCACCTCTGCCCTCGCTCCACCCCCTCCACTACTGGCACTCCCGATTCCTTGCACTTCCATCCTGCTCAGGAGCCTCTATTTCCTCACCAACAAAATGTGCAAGGCCATCAGAGCACACCCTGGGCACAAAATGCCAGGAGACCCTCGCTTGAGGGGTCATGCAAGTTCAGGGGCAGCCCGTGGGACTGACTTCTTCCTTTATCTTGGCTCACCCCAGTCTTAGCCCTGAAGGAGTGGCCATGTTCTAGAGTTGGGGTGATCTGATGGGAATGCCTGTATGTGTTCACACGTAGCTATGTTCCCAGAAAGCTCTAGAGCCAGATCCTAGCCATGAGACTTGGACAATTCATTTCACTTCTCTGAGCATCAGTTACTTAGTTCCTGTAAAACGACTTTGTGAGTTCCTTCCCTGCACATTTGCATGGAGATCTGAAAAAGCTAGTAGATGCGGTGTCTAAGACAGAGCCCGCTAAACAGTGAGGACGTAGTGCGTAGTGTGTACTTGCTGCTGCCTGCTCTGGCCCTTCCACCCCTCAGTCCCTCACCTCTCTTCTTCCATGCGCCCACAAAACCGGGGGGGGGGGGGTAGGGGTTGGGGGGAGTGAGATGATTGACAAGCAGAGGAGCCTCTCCAAGTGGCCCCTGCCCACTCTACTGCACACAAGCTCCTCCTCCCTTCCCTGAAGCCAAGCAGGCTGGAGGCTGAGAGGGAAGAGCAGGCCATGCTTACTCAGCACCTCTGTCCCTGCTCAGAACCAGACTCTGGGGTGGGACTGATGTCCAGACATTTCCCTGGCCCCTGCAAGCTCCAGGCTGAAGAATGAGGAGACTAAAAGGCTAATGGAGACCTGGAAGGGAAGACCCCCCCAAAAGAGGGTGCAGTCTATATAGAGGCGGCAGGCAGCATGGGGGTGAGCATCCCTGATCAGAACCCATTGAGCCAGGCTTCAGGTGCCCAGGACTCTGCCAAGGGGGTGCTGGTAGAAGGACACTCCTACAAAGACCAAAGCCAAAAGAAAGAGAGGGTCCCACAGTGGCTTGACACCTAGGAGCAGAGAGGCTGAGGAGCTGCACACCCAGGCTGTGGAAGCGATAACCAGGAAGCGGGCTGGGTCCTGCCTGGTCTCAGGCCAGGCACAGTCCCATTTCTCTTACATTTTATAAAAAAGGCTGTTTTCACTGTCTGACCACCTGTGGTCATTCTAGGAAGCTTAAGTCTGAGGGCATCCCAAGGTCCCCAGTATCCCTGGAGCCTCTCAAGGCAGTTTGGTAGCAGGTGGAGTTAACTCTAGCTAGGCCCGGCTTCTGGGCTGTGACTCATGGTGGAGCTCTACCTTAAGAGGATGCTGCTTGTCTTCTTCGTTGGTCCCCTAGCTACAAAGTGGCGCAACAGAGAGCCAGTAGATCCCAAGAGTCCTCCAGAAGATCCAGCTGCCCAGTTTGGGGTTCAGGGTTTTCTTCCCCTCATTCCTGTCCTTCCCTACCATTCTACCCATCATTGTCCTCTAGGGAGACAGTCCTGTCTATTGGTTCACACGAAAGAGCCAAGTTCAACTCTAGCACATTCTAGCTACGCGACCTTGGACAGGTAACTCTCTTACAAGTGAGAACGCACTCTGTCTGCACGGGGCCTCTACTCTCACAACTACAGAAAGTGAAGGGATGAGTCCTGAGGAAGGTGCTCAGCGCAGCACCGTGGACCCGGGAGCCTCTCACCCCCCAGATGCTCCTCCTTTCTCATCGGGAACATGGGCAGATAATAATGACAACCTCGATGACCAGCAAGGCACTGAAAAGTCCACTCCAGGTGCCACATCTACCGCCGGATAGTCCCGTAAGCCTGCTAAGCCAGATGCCACAGCATGGAAAGTGCTCCGGGACACCAGAGTGTCGTGGTGTGTTACTGCCTCACACCTCACCCCTTACGACCCCAAAGCATTTGGAGTCACATGACAGCTCTGGATTTTCTCTCCTGCCCTGGGTGTGGCCTGTGTGCAGTGCAGGGGTCCTGAGAGGAGCGGAAGATTTCCCAGGGCAACATCCCCACCTTTCTGGAGCTGAACTTCACTACTGTGGCACAGTGCATGGCCATCAGGGGTCCTGTACAGAAGTGCGGGGGGGGGGGGGGGGGGGCGGGGGGGGGGTCCTGGGCTTCTGAGAGGAACTTTGAAGCAGGCTCTGGGGCAGGATGCTGGACTACCCTGTGCGTTTTGACTGTCAGAATATGATACAGGAAACATCAGCGGGTAAAAACAAAGGCCAGCCAGCATTTCCTGGAAAGCCCAAATAATAAATATCTGGGGCTTGGTGGGTCATGTCAGTCTCTACGTCAACATTCAAGTACTCCACTATGGTCTCCAAAGCAGCCACAGACAACACATAAATGAGTGGATGGGATTGTTTCAATAAAACTTTGTTTGAAAGCAGGTAGCAATTTGACCCACTGGTGGTAGTCTGGCAGCCTTCGATACAACAAAACAAGTCTAAACCTACAGGAAAAAGCTGGGTCTAGTCTCAGTCTGCTAGCCCACTCTCTTTAGGCCTCAGTTCCCCCCACAGTAAAATCAGAGCATTGCACTAGACCATTACCTCCATCCAAGATTCCCATAAGGATAGGCAAGAGGTCAAGGTGTGAGACATCATCTTTGGAGGGCCTTGGACAGACCAGGGCTCCCCTCGCTCACCACGTGCAGCCAGACCTCATTCCCGGTGGATGCTTGCCACATCACAGGGAAAAGTGACCCAAGATGGCCTGGCTCTGTGGAAAACCCAGACAGGCTGAGTCCTATGGGAAGTGCTGGCACTTTTAAAGCCTTTCTTGAAATAGAACACACTTGCAAAAAAAAATAAATAAATAAAGTGCACACATCTTAATGATCCAGCTCAGGGAATTTTCTCCTCTGAACACACCCCTGTAACTGACACCCAAATCAAAGCCGCCCTGTTCTAGTAACCAACCCCAAGGGAACCATTTTAACTGGCTTTGTTCCTGTGTTTAATGCTGCACCTCTCAGCTCTGAGTACATCGGTGGGCAAGTTTGCCGTCCCTGGCTGTGGGCCTCCCCAGCAAACAGTGATTGGTGAATGGTTCCGCATGGTCCTTCAGGGTACAGGAGCCCCCAGCGCAGAGTCAAGGCCTGCAAAGGGGAGGGTGTGTGGGAACTGGAATGGGAGGGGTGGGGCTTTCTGGTCCCCTAAAGGCCTGTGCAATAAGCAATCAGAGTGACAATTCGGCCCAAGGGGTGTCCTAAGTGCCTTCGGAGGCCAGCAAGAGGAGGCCAGGCTGGGCAGGCACACTCGCCTGGCTTATTAAAACGACTTTGATCCCCGACCGCTTTGATATCCCGGGTCTTATAAAGAATTCACTTTCAGGGGTAAATATAGGTAGTTCAGAGAGATTTTATGACATACTGTACCGGCTCTTCTTCTTTAATTACTGGGGTGGGGAGGGCTGGGGGGCAGCAAAGTGCTGACAAAGAGGGGCTGGGCTTCTGGCCTCTACTGCCCATGGGGGCAGGCTGGGCACTGTGCTCCCCGAGTGAGGCTCTCCTGAGGGGCCCCCAGCTAACCTGCCTCCTCTCACCTGCCACAGGAAGCTCACCTGGAGGGAGCTTCACTAGCCTAGGGAAGCAGGAAGGGTATACTCTGAACAGGAGACAGGTGGGAAGCGGGCCAGCAGCAGGATGACCTGTGGCCAGGCCTTCCTCCAGCCAGTTTGGATTGGAACACAGGGTAAGGGTACCGCAACCCAACCGAGCAGGAAAGCAGCTCCCTGTGTTCCCCGAGAGGGACCCTAGACTTCATACCATCTCTTCCATACGGGGGGCAATCTGCTGAGCTGGGCCCAACCCTCTATTGCGGGCTTCTCCCTCCTCTGTCCCCACAGCACCTCGACCCTCACTAGCCCCTTAAGGCAGATTAAGCAGCAGAGCCCACGGGAAGAGCTGCCTCAGGTAGTCAGGTGGCAAATATGAGGTATGAAGGGCATGTCATGTTTGACCAAGGGCTAAAGAGGTCAGTGAGGGAAATCTAGGCCCATCCCAGAGAAGTGACCTGACCTGGGCTTCTCGGACCTAACGCAAGGGGCTGCCAATGCTCAGCTTCAGGCAGTGTGGCTCCGCTACTCACGGTAGACTGAGGCCTTGAGGGTCCTGAAGCTGTGCTCTCCAGCCTGGCGTGGAAGACAAACTGCTCGTCTATGCTGTTCACAGGGAGCTCCATCCAGAAGAGCGCCTGCCTCTCCACAGACTCTCGGGGTCAAGCTTCTCCAGAGACATCATGAGCAAAGCACCTAGCATATAGGCAGAGTTTTGCAAAGGCTCAGGCCCCTCCACACACACCGTGGGAAGAGCTATTCTGTGGGCTTGCCTCTCAGGACAGACACTGGACTATCATAGTCTGTCAGACAAGCTTCTTTTCACTGAGAACCACTCTTGCATATACGAACCCATAGCATCTCACAAGAAATCACTCTGATGATGCTCTATCTTATGGATCAGAAACCTGAGACACCCCAGAAAACTGCGACTCCCATGACGAGTTCCAATGATGGTCAGTGGTTAACCAGGGTGGGAGGTCAAAAGAGCCTAATTTCAAACCTATGTGGATACCTACCACACCCATCTCTCTACTTACCACAATTTTTAATCTCGTCAATTTGACTGGGTTTGGGATCACCATGAAACACCTCTTGGGTTTCCAAGGAGGTGTTTCCAGACAGGTTTGTCTGAGCAGAGAAGATCCACTCTGAATGTGGGTGGCACCATCCCGTGGGCTGGGGTCCCAGACTGAATACAATAGAAAACCAAGCTGAGCACCATCATTTACCCTCTCTACTTCCTGATGAGACACACTGTGACCAGCGGCCTCACTCTCCTGCCACAGGCCTTTCCCACCACGACGGACCGCAATCCCTATGAACTGTGATCTGGAAGAGACCTCCCTTCCTTAAGTTGTTTGGTCACAGCAGCAAGAAAGCTGATTCATTGCCCTCTGCTATGCCCACAAGCACAGTGGCCCCCCCAGCTCACATTCACTTTGTGGGTGCCACCGTGTGTGCCCGTCATTACCTTATAGAGGTTGTTATTTTGTGTTCATACCCATCAGCTACAAATTCCCAGCCAACAAGAACAATATCTCAGCTACCCCTGTTCCCTAGAGGCAGGCTCAGGAACAAATAGACAGCAGGTGCTCCCTAAATACCTGCTAGATGAGTGACTATAGGATGTAGACATTCAGGGCACAGGTACACTGGAAGGTCAGTGATTTGATTCCTTTCCCCACTAAGCTGGCTGCATAAGTGCCCCCTGTCTTCGGCTGTATCTACACAGTAGCTATCACAAGGGAGACAAATGTTGGTTTAAGTCTAGAAAATTCCTCCTTTTTCTATCATGATCTTCCATGTAAGATCCCAGCCTATCATCTTGGAAGGATTTGATGATGAGACCTTGGCGTAGAAATGACTTCAGGACAGAGGTCGGAGCCACACACGGCTCATCCCCAGGGACTTCGCCAAGACCTTGCACACCAATGCTCGCAGATGTTTGCTGAGTGAATAGACCAATATGGGATGCTTCAAGCAGGCAGTCAAGTTGTCTGTCCCCAAGCCCCTTTGCCCCAACCACACATACACATGTATATACACGTGTTCGTGTACACACACACACACACACACACACACACACACACACACACACACACACACATTCCTATAACGCTAGAGGCCACTTGGCTCAGCAAGGGCCTGATAGAGGTGTGAGGGACCCAGCAGCAACCAAGCTGGGGGCAGGATCCCGGTGTGTACTTCTCTCTTCCCTCTCCTCTTGGCTCCTCTCCTTGCCCTAGAGCCAAGACAGGATTGGATATTGTTTCCCAGCCTAAATAGATAATTGCCCTTCTGGCTGGATAAAAGATGTCTCGCAGAGCTGAGTGAAATATCATTAATAAAGGAGACTGATTCTTCAGGAGTGCCTCCCGAAGTGAGATTAATAAGCTGTCCCCTGGCGTTCGATGGAATCTTCAGCCCGCTCCTCACTGTGTGACTTATTTTTGCAGGGACTGCTCTATTCCGCCACTTGTCATTCCGGGAGGCCAGCAGTTTATCTAGGCTAATGGGTCTGACATACAAACAAGACAACTTTCCCTCGCCTTTGACAAGGGAGACACCCAGGGAGAGGAAAGTAATCAACTGTGTTGCTTTTTAAGGAAATAAGCTACCACTTTGCCAAAGGATTAGAGTGATATTCCATGTGTGGATAAGATGAAGAGCTGAGGGGATGTGCATGTGTGTGGTGTGGGACTATAGTGGTGTGTTCACTTAAGGAGCAAGGCTGTGGCACTATCGTTCACATGGGCAGGATCCCGGGGAAGAAATGTGCTTCTTTGTGATGGGATTCTGTGTGTTGATGATGGGATATGGCCATGTGTGAACAGGTTGCAGAATTCAGAACTGTAAATGGGTAGTCTGAACTTCTCTGTTAAGATTTGCATGGGCCATCTAGTTAAAGGTCTACTCTCCACAAAATTTTGGTGACCTAAAGTTAACTGAAGTTTGAAAACATTAGGCTGCAATGTTCCAGAAATAAGTAATTCATAAGTTAATTCAACTTTTAAATTTGTAGTATTACTACTACAATTATTATTAATTATTATATGTGTGCATGTATCTAATGTGTGTGATTATGGGCACCAGTGCCACGGTGCACTCGTGGAAGTCAGAGGACAGCTTCCTGGAGTCAGAGTCTTCCTTCCACTGTGGATTCCCTGGACTGAAATCAGTCGTCAGGCATGTGCGGTAAGGGCCTTGACCCTCCAAGCCATCTCACTGGCCCACAATTCATAAGTTTTAAAAAGCTTTTATTATAGTTACTGTTATACTTGTCCTATTATTATTTTCTCATGGTGGCTAATTGACAGATTGTACTTTTCAGCAGGCTTAGGTATACAGTAACACATGTGTGGTTCTGGGCTATCCATCCATAGTTTCAGGCACTCAGTGGGAGTCTTGAATATGGTGGATGACTGTGTGCACACGGCTATGCCTGTATGTGACACATGTATCTGGGTACAGTGAGAATGATCTTGGTATGTTTGCCCCAACTAGAGACTCTAACTGGTGGATATCCATTGTTGTTCAATCTGACAAAATATAACCAGCAAACTTTAATCCATTTCATGCCTCTTGATTGCCTGGCATTTCTTCCTTTCTCCACGGCTTGTACTGAGTTTCTGAAGAGCAAAACCAAGGCAGGAGTGGCCAGGCATGTCACTGGCTGAGGGCAGGACTGTCTTCCCAGCACTTCAGCACCGGGTACTCCCCAAAGAAAGCAGGAGCCTTTGCAGCTGCTGCTTCCAGCTGCTGGGGGTGGACACCTGGTCAAGGGGACCCAAGGGTAGCGTCAGGGCTGCTGAGTCACCTGCCCAGTAAGAACAGGAACTACACAGGAAGACGTCCTAGAAACATGATTTGCTGCTGCTGCTGCTGCTGCTGCTGCTGTCATCCTTCTCCTCCTCCTCCTTTTCCTCCTCCCCTCCCTCCTCCTTCCTCCTCCTCTTCCTCTTCTTCTTCCTCCTCCTCTTCTTTCTCTTCTTCCTCCTCTTCTTCCTCTTCTCCTCCTCCTCTTCCTCCTCCTCCTTCTCTTTCTCCTCCTCTTCCTCTTCTTTTCCTCCTCCTCTTCTTTCTCTTCTTCCTCTTCTCCTCCTCCTCTTCCTCCTCCTCCTCTTTAGGTTAGGGGGAACAAGGATCCAGAGAAGATTCATGAGGTAAAGAGGGACTGATATGTTTGTGGGACTTCAAGGTAGAGCTGTACTTAAGGAGATGGTCCTTGAGGAAATTCCATGAATAGACCAAAGGTTGTTGATAATCAGGGATGGGGGACAGCCCAGAGTTCATGAGTCCACTTTGAACTCAATGAAGAGGACCCTCACTTTGCTAGACTCTTGCCTGGTCCCTGACTCCTCCATTCTGCTTAAGCAGATGTGTGTCATCATTCCTGGCATGGAGGTCCTCCTGGCTGCTGTCAATGGCAGCATTCAGCCACACTCAGGCTCCTGTCCTCAGCCACAGAAATCCCCAATCCAGAAGGGAGGTGAATAGCTAGCTGAGAGCATATTTATAAACCCACCTCCCTGTCCCCAAAGCTGGCAGAGAAGCAGTGGCTTGTGGGTGAGCCCTGAGACTCACATCACAGAGCCCAGGCTTGTCTGGGATGCAGACGGGCCTCCGGGATGGGTCCATCCCAGGAAGGAACTGGGCAGCTTGGATTGCACCCTCAGCCCCTCCCTGTGCCATGGTCCAGCGGTTGCAGTGGCATTTCTGGTTGTGCCTCGTGAAACCTGAGTGCTGAATCCTGAATGATGGCAGTGCTTAGTCTGATCCACTTGGTGACTCGGAGGAATGTGGAATGGGGCGATTCTGGCCTGTCTGCCAACAGCAGCTCCGAGAATGCAGCGTTTGTCAATGGAATTAGAGGTGGTTGCCATGTGAACAAATTGAAATGAGCAGGCTATGGTTTTGTAAAATAAACTCCTCTTGGTTTAAGCTGTCTGGCAGTGGCCTGCGCTGCAGACACTCAGACCTGACACACATGTTTGCACACACACATGCTTATACTCACTCTTACGTCACACACACACCACGACCACGTACATCTGAAGAGAAGCCACTCTGGCCCAGGCATGAATGGCTCCAAACTTGAGCTGAGGATGAATCACAGATAGGAGAACACTTGTCTGACATGCATGAAGCCCTGGGCTTGATCCCCAACACCACATACAACTGGGCATGGTAGTGCATGCCTGTAACTAAGTAGTCCAGAGGGGGAAGCAGGAGAAGCAGTTCAAAACCACCCTCGGCTACATACCAAGTGGGAGGCTAGAACAGGAAACAGGAGAACCTGATTAAAAAAAGAGGTTGGGGTGGAGAATGAGCTTGGAGTCTGGCTGGATTCACATTCTAGACTCTACTGCTTAATAATGAACTTGGACAATTAATTCAACCTAGTACTCAAGCTCTGTACATACCTAACTCCAGTACTTAGCTATCATGGTTCTCAATGATGTAAGTATTAAGGGAGCTCTGTTTGTGCAAATGCCTAGAAGAGTCCCTGGTTTGTGTAAGGGAGTAAGCCTTGGGACTACATAGCAAATGGCCTCATCCACCCCTGAAGGATGACGAGCTCCTCCCACAGGCCCTAGGCCTTTCTCACAAACAACATTGAGTTTCCCCTTTCTTGTAGCAATCAAATGTTTTGTTTTGTTTCAACAGTAAGTTTAAGTTAAAATGGAGTTGATTGAATAAGAAAAATGTGTTAAGAAATACATGTAAATGGGGCCTCCTTCTGCCCTATAGCCAGTGAGTGTCCAATAAAGAGTGCCAGTATTTTCTTCCAGCACTTCATGGCCTTTGTTGCCTCAAGGTAAAAGATGGCATCAGAGCCCCCTGGATCAGCTCTGTACTGCTGAGGCCTGATCAAGCCTGAGGACCTCCAAGACTTGCACTGAAAACTCCACCTTAGCTCAAGACCAGAATACCAGCTGAGGGTTTCAGGGAGCCCTACACAAACAACTTTGCACCCACTCACATCAACCCTCTCCCCAACATCTGCTTTGCCTACATTTGAGGAGGAAGACAAGCTTGAGAGACCAGGTGATCTGCCCAACAGACCTGTGTGGCCTGACTTAAACCTGCCAAGCCACAGAAGTGCTCTTCAGTGCCACCTGTGGGCTTAGCAGTTACCTGAGCGGGCATCAGTAGGTGATGCTGGCCCACTGTGCCCCCAGCCTTATGCCAAATGACACTGAGTTTTCCCTTTCTCGTAGCAAAAAAAAAAAAAAAAATGTTCTTTTCAATAGTAAGTCTAAGTTAAAATTGAGCTGACTGGATAAAAAATGTGATAAGAAACAGTGAGAGTGTCTGTGGCAGGGTAGGTCTTCCGAGGGCATGTTCACGGGGACATGAGTCTCTGGACCTGGGTACTCTGTCCTCCAGTCACTCTGCAGGAACCTGGCACTGGGGTCCTATCACCCTGGCAGGCCAGAAGGCTCCTTTCTTTACCCTCTTATGGGGCCTGCTACATACAAAGCCAGGCCCACCTGGCACCCTGCGCTTGGATTCTAGCTATTCAGGGAGCCTGCCCTGCTGGACAAGGTCACTTAAAGAGCCCAGATAGAGACAGGCCGTCGTGGGAGCTTCCTGAAGTGATACTGCAAAGACGAAAAGAGACAAAGATGAACGGACAGAGACTTGCACACAGGACACACATCCACGAGCACACACTGATACCTATAAACACTCACACCGACACTAACGAGTTCCCATGAGTGCATGCCCACAGAACGGCCTCCTCGATGCCTGCCCTACTGTAAAACAAGTGTGGCTAAAACACCGCTTTCCTTGTAACCTGCCTCTGTCCCAAGGCACGCTCTTGCCTTCCTCCCAGAATGGAATCTGCTCAGATCCTGACAGAAGAGGTGTTGGCTCCATCCGGCCTAATTACAGGGGCCGCTCAGGGCTGTGCCAGGCTGTGGCCTCTCCAGACCCCTGTCCATCGCTTTCCTGTGTGCAGGAGATGCTGGTAGCCAAGCCATTTCCCGGTCGTGGTGTCCATTAGGTCTCAATTACCTAGCAGGGCCACGGCCTTTGAAGTGGCCACAGAGCCTCCGGGAGGCTATTTTTCTCTCACCTGTCACCACTTATTTTCTTGGGCTCCTGGCCTGTGGCCGGGCATTTTTAACTAATGGGGATTCAATAACCCAGCTGCACAGCAAATGCCCGCTCGGGCCCTTGGGTCCACAGTGTCATTAAGACCTCAACCGGCACTGGCATGTACCCCCTGCAGAAGGGTTATGCGCAGGCCGGGCAGCACATTCTGGACTTTTTTATTGCCCCTCCTTATAGCCATTATCCACAAACACAACCACTAATGAGAGACTGAGGAACTTGGGAAAGGAAAGGTTTCATTTGGCCTGGCAAAGGAAGCTGTCGTCTGCCCTGAAATAGAAGTACCAGATCTGGGGGCCCCTCTCCCCCGGCACCCCTTGTGCCAGGCCTGGGAGGGGTGGGAAAGAGACCTGGGGCTCTGGAGTTCTCAGAAGAAAGGTATACACTGCCTTCTTGGGTTACCCTGTCTCCTGCATATCCCAGGCTGGGAAGTTGGCCTGGGGGAGGGGTAACCATAGGATTTGTCATGCAAGAGGGGAAGAGGGTCCTCTGAGCCATCTCCCAGGACACAGGCACAAGGTAGGGGCAGCCTGGGCCAGGGTGACAGTGTGATAGATGCATTTCCAATGCAAAACCCAAGAGGTGCCAAAATACTAAAATCAAAATGTCTATTTTTTTTAAATTTTATTTTATTGATGTTGTATCTGTATGTCTGTCTCTGTGGGGGTGTTGGATTCCTTGAAACTGGAGTTACAGACAGTTGTGAGCTGACATGTGGGTGCTGGGAATTGAATCCGGGTCCTCGGGAAGAGCTGCCCATGCTCTTAACTGCAGAGCCATCTCTCCAGGCCCAATGTCTACGTTTTTAATGTCTTTTTTTTTTTCAACAGTTTCATACTTGCACACGATGTATTGTGGTCATATTCAATTGACCTCTTTTGTCCTCTTTCCACACTCTTCTAGGGTTTAAATACACTGGATTTTTTTTTCATTTTCAGTCCTATAAATGTCTTATTTTCATGGGCATGTATTCATTTTAGAAAGTGAAAAGTTTCACATATTCTGTACATGTGTAAACATGTCATAACAAAACCTTATTCACCACTGAATAATACTCCATGATGCGACTGCACTGATGTTTTCTTATCACACATTGAGGGCATCTAGGCTGGGTCTCTAACTTGGTGACTATGAAAAGCATTGCAATAAACATGGGAGTCCATGACAGAGGTCGGAAGGACAGCTGAGTAGCTTGAAGTCCGTTGCTATGAGAGCTTGATGGCCTGGGTAAGATCCCTGGGACTAACTTCAAAGTGGAACAAGAAAACTGACTCCACAAAGTGGTCCTTTAACCCCCATACATGCACTGGGCGTGCACACCCTTGCACATCATTCACACACAACAATAATAATAGGGCTGGAGGGATGACTCAGCAGTTAAGAGCACTGGCTGCTCTTCCAGAGGCCCTGAGTTCAAATCCTAGCACCCACATGGTGGTTCACAGTATCTGTTACTGTAAGTCCCATGGAATCCAATCCCCTCTTCTGATGTGCTGATGTCCATGCAGACAAAACACCCATAAACATAAAATACATAAATAATAACAACAGCAACAACAATAATAATAAATTTTTCTTTTAAAAAAATAACCCATGAAAAAATAATATCAAAATTTTAAATGAAAGAAAATTCAATAAGGCCACAATTAGGAGGAAAAAGAAAGGGTGATTCTCTGAACAATAAAGTCCCAGTCTGTCTCTAAAATCATCAGCACCATGTTCATTGTGGGTATTTTGCCTTCATCTTATTTTCTAAAATAATGTACTCAAATACTAGTTTTCTTATTATAGATTGTCCTGAGGCCCCCATGAATCTTCTAATACAAGGCTACTGCCTCACCCTAGTCCTGGATTTGCCAGCTTCATGTAGAAATGTAAAGCCATCTCTGGCTCCAGCTCTGCCTCTCTCCCTCCAGCCTTCTGTGCTCAGAGAGAGAAAAATGTCTCCGTGTCCGCCTCTTTCACTCTCTCTCTCCTGAGCCTACCCCAGGTTCCCCCCGACCCCCCAAATAGTCTGTCCTTTACCCTATATGAGGACGTTCCCACCTATGTCCAGTGAGACGAGCCCTGTGTGAAGGGCATCTCAGACCCTAGCTCAGTCAGTCAGCTCAGCACCCTGGGGTCCTTAGCTCACAGATGGAGAGCCTGAGAGGTGGTGAGCAGTTCACGCAATTCACTCACTGGAGGCTTGGACTGACTCCATCATGGAGTGATTGCAGGGGTTCACACTGACTCCATCCTGGAGTGATTGTAGGGGTCCACACTGACTCCATCATGGAGTGATTTAGGGGTTCACACTGACTCCATCATGGAGTGATTGTAGGAGTTCACACTGATTTCATCCTGGAGTGATTTAGGGGTTCACACTGACTCCATCCTGGAGTGATTTAGGGTTTTACACTGTTTTCATCCTGGAGTGATTGTAGGGGTTCACACTGACTCCATCATCAAAGAGCTACCACAGGGACAAGCAGTGACACTTGCACATAGTAGCTGCAAGGACTCAGAAAAACATCAGGCCAGAGCGAGTAGTGGTGTGGACTTACACCATCACAGAGTGACTGCAGGGCAGGAATGAGTTGGTGTGGGTCGTGTGCTCAGCTCCTGGGTGGGCCCATGAGATGATTTGATTTTTAGCACTGAAAATCCTACCTCCCTGGAAATTCTTCAATCCATAGCAAACTATAGTGTGCCTCTGTAAAGGGGGTATTCAACAAATACTCCTAATATTAAGTTCACATGGCAGAGACCTCTGTGTTGAAACAGAGTTCCATCTCTCTTTTTCTGAAGAAGCCTCTGATGTCATGATTGGGACCTCACTCAGTGACTTCATCGAGTCCTAATTATGTCCTTAAAGCCACAACTTCAAGCGTTATTATCACATGAGTTTGAGAGTTATGTTCCTAACACTAGAGCTATTGGGGAGCACACTAGAAACAGCAGGACATTTGCAGACCTGACCATGCTTCTGCAGATGGTAAAGGCAGCTGTGGAAGGCTGAAGCCAAGGGCTGGCTCTGGGGTTGGCACTAGGGCTGGTTAAAAGTCCAGGCTGGAATGCTGAGCACTCTAGAGCACAAAATTGCCTCTTGCAACCTGATAAACAATAAAACACATGTACAAGGACAGCCTGGGCTACAGAATGAGTTCAAGGCCAGCCTGTGCCACTTAGAAACACTCTGTCCCAAAATAAAAGTTAAAATGGGCTAAGGATAGATAGTAGAGCACTTACCTAGCATGCCCAGGGACCTCTATTCTATCTCCAGGACTGAAAAAAAATCTTAAATTCATTATTTGGCTATGAAAGTAGTCACTAGTGAGATATAATTCCTTTTCGGCAAAGCCAAGTCAGCTCTTGGAAGGCTGACCATCTTGAAGATGATAGCTCTAAACTATTTCTAAAGAAAAAAAAATACTAGCACAAAAATGCCCCACCACTTTGATCACAAGGGACTAAAGAGTGAACCAGCCGGGCAGATCTTGATAAGTTGACCCTTGAGAGGAAGGAACAGCTAAGTGAGTTAAAATAGCGATGGCTTTCAGCTAGCCAGAGGCTCACAGCACATGAGATACGGTTAAACACCAATAGAAAATGCAGAGTCTGGATGGGAGAGTCTGGATGGAAGAAACTGAACTGTGTCAGGAACTCTAGTCCCCAGCAAGCACCAAGAGGGCCTTGTAAAGGAGGAAGCTGAGCAGGGGGCCCCAACTCTGCTGGTCTCCTTGCCTTCATCTCAGCTTCGTGATAGAAGGACATAACTGAGGTTCAGCTCAGGGACCAGAATGTGAGTTCTAAGTCTAACAAAGACACTTGCTTGGTAAACGAAGCAAGTGCAAGCTCAAGGCTCTTCAGAAGAAGGGAGCACAGTCCAGAATCTCCGCCAAGTAACATACACAAGGCTCCCAGCACAATCTACACTATCACAGCCTAAGAGAGAAAACAAAAACAATGTGGTCCATTCTTCTTGTTCATTTTATCTATTTGCTTTTGAAATGGGATCTTGTCATGGAGTCCAAGGCAACCTGGGACTCGGGAACCTCTCCCTTCCTCTCTGTGATGGCTGGGACTCCAGGGGTACCCTCACCATGCCTCCATGACCATCCATTCATGAGCAGAAGCACAATCAATGGAGATGGATGCTGAGGTTACTCAGCTGTCGGAATTAATAAATAAAAACTGTAAAGTTGTTATTGTCAGTGTACTCATGGGCCAGAAGGGAAATATGTTCATAATGAATGAAATCTTATTGGTAAAATAAGATCACATAAATAAAATTCTAGAACTTAAAAAATGCAATATCTGAAAAAATTAATTTATTTGCCCTGATAACAGAAGTTTCTCTCTGAAGAAAAAAGATTGTGAACAAAAAATAGAAAGGCTTCAGTATGCTTGGTTCAATATCAAAATGTCTTTGATGCATGAAACTGGAGGCCGGAAATAGAGAGAGATAATAAAGCAGGAAACGAATTTAAGGAAATAATGCCTAAAATTTATACGTAATGAAAACACATAAACAGATTTAAGAAGCTCTGTGAATCCCAATAATGATATATTCAAAGAAAATTGCACCAAAGCATATCATAATTAAACTCCTGAAATTTGAAAAATAATAAGAAACCAAGAAAGAAACTAAGGGAGAAGTGCTATTAGAAATAATTTAAAATTTTATTAACTTCTGATAAAAATAATAAAAGAAGATAATGAACAACATTTTCCCATATAAAAAGAGGATAAACACAATCTAGAGTTTTTAGATTATTGCACTTATTTTTGTGTGTGTACATATGTGAATATGTACACACATGTACGTGATATGGTGTGTGTGAGGAGGTCAAGTTTGGTTCTCTCTTACTTTGTGGTTCCTGGGGATCAAACTCAGGTCATCAGCCTTGACAGCAAGGGCATTTACTTAGTGCACCATCTCACAGACCTCCAACCTAGAATTACATATACACTAAAATACCTTTTAATAATGAAAGTTCAACAGAAATAGTTTGAAATGAAAGAAAGTTAAGAATCTGTGTTCTGGTCAGATGTGTGCTACAGAAAATGTGAGAGGAAATTCCTTGGGCTGTAGGGAAACAAGGAGTCTCCTCAGCAGTGGCTTTGTAGGTAAGTGTGCAACACTATCATTCTTTTTCATGTTCTTTTTTTTTTTAACATTCATAGAGTTGTTTAAAGTAAAACAATGTATCATTGCGATGGGGGTTCATAGTGCACATGAAAGGCATACACATGCCCATGGTAGCACAGGAAGGGGCTTGAGTGCTGGGGTGGTTCATGGATCTGTAAGGTTGTGGGGATTTTACAAGTAGGATGGTAGAGTCAGTGGCTGCCATAGCCCTTTGGAGGTACTGCAGTGAAATAACATAAGCTCGTAACTTTCATAAACACCCAATGGACCTCACAGATCTTGAGAACAGGAAGTCCAATACCAAGGGACTGGCAGAGTTCATGCCCAGCGGAAGCACCAGTAGATGCTCCAGGGTCTTTCATAGGGCACTAATCATGGAGAAGTTCTGCCCTCTGGATGTAGCCCCTCCCCATCTCCTATGTTACCACTGCAGAGATTAGGAGGTCAACACATAAATCTGGGTGACAGAAACATTCACACTATAGCAGGAACCTATGCTGAAATCCTCAAGGCACCCTCTAAAATATAATTTGCAAATATACATAGCTTATAAAATGTATAATTGGATTTTAAAAGTCTATTCAAATAATCCAAAAGTAAGTCAAAAGGAAGGACAAAGAAACAAAACCTAAGAAGACAAAGAAAAAATAATAATAAAACAAAGTGAGAGACTTCAGTCCACCCATATAAATACTTTTCATTAAATGTGAATGGGTAAAACACCAATTAAAAGGCAAAGACTGTAAGACTAGAGATCAGAAAAGCCACCTGAGTAAATGTGGACCTGAAGGTACTAACACAGCTTTCCAGCTGTTGAAAAGTTAAATACTGACTTGAGTTCCACCCCTGGAACCCTGAGTGGGAGAGAAGTGACCTCTCAAGGTTGTCCTCTGACCTCCACATGCACATGATGGCACACACATTTCCCCCAATACACACTTAACAAATAATACAAACCAAAAAGATTAAAAATGCCCTCACTGTTTGGCAGCAAGCCCCAGGATCTTCTCTGTCCTCTCAAGGCCCTACCCCACAACCCAGCATCTAAGTGGATCATGCCCAGCACAGGTCAGACACCCCAGGGCTCCAAGCCAGCACAAAGGCCACATGCACTCTGTCTTACTGTCTAGAGTGCTGTGTCAGCTGGCAATGTTTTTCATATCAAGCCAGGACGAGTGTAAACAGTTCACACCAGTTGGTTCCATGCTTTACCCTGGGCTTGGCCAACCTCTGACTCATTTCAGCATGTATGTTTTGAACATGTGATAAAGCATGTTCTTATGTGTTGAAAATCAGCTTCAATGAAAACAGACTTCTCTCCTATTAAAAATTCAACTTGAAATCCCATGATAAACTTCAATTATTCTGTTATTCAATTATTATGCTCACACCAAAAAAAAAAAAAAAAGTTAAATTAAAAAACAAGTTCTATAAGCAGCACAGAGGAATGCACCCAGTAGGCTTAAAAGATGAATGAAGCTCCACATGTCTCCTGATTGCTTCTATTCTCCACAGTAGTGTCTTTATTGTGTCAGAAACACTCAAGACTAACTAAGAATAATAAATCATAATTAAGCACTTGAGATGCTCAGGGCTGCGTGCAAGGTGCTTTACACTCCATTCTCCCTTCTCATAAGCAACCCATGTCTACAGAGTTTGTTCATGGGGTATGCAGTGTGTGAGTGTGTGTGTGAACATGGGCATAGGAGTATGTAAGTATAAAGTACGAGTGCATGAAGATGTACATGTGAGACTGTGTGTGATTATGATTGCAGTTATATGAGGACTATGAGTTAAGCATATGAATGCGAGTATATGTGTATAATGTAAGTGTGTTTTGTGTGTGAGTTCATGTACATATGCAAATATGTGTAGGTG
This sequence comes from Peromyscus maniculatus bairdii, assembly GCF_049852395.1. Classification (NCBI taxonomy): domain Eukaryota; kingdom Metazoa; phylum Chordata; class Mammalia; order Rodentia; family Cricetidae; genus Peromyscus; species Peromyscus maniculatus. Next base: position 12,798,422 of record NC_134856.1, read on the forward strand.
AGCATGTGTATATGAATATAGCCACACGTATGAGTATGCAAGCATGAGTATGTGTGAATCAGTGTATGCATATAAGCATGTATGAGTGTGTGTGTGTATGAGCATATGTACATGTGAATGAGTATGCATGTGCAGGCATGAGGTGTGTGGGTGTGAGGTTGCATATATATGGTATGTGTATGTAAGCACATGTATGAGTGTAGGCACGATTATGAGTGTGCAAGTGTGAGGTGTGTATGATGAACTAAGGATAAGTGTGTGTGTGTGTGTGCACTGTGTTTGGATATGTGTATGAATGTGGATGCACACATTATATATAGATGCAGGTGTATGAGTGTGCATGTGTGCACTGTGTGTGTGAATGAGTGTATATGTGTGCATTGTGTGTAGTGTGGTTATGTGAGTGTGGAGAAACACAAGGGTGAATGTGCAAGTGTATGGCTGAGAGGTGAGTGTGTAGGAGTCACATACAGCCTAACCCAGCCATTTCACAGCATCCCTTCAAGGTCCTCTCTGGTACTGGAGGCAGGAGGGGAGACAGGCCCACTCAAGAGTTTCTGCCCAGCAAGAGGATGAACCATTCTGTAATTAAACCAGGGCTGGGCTTTGTCTCCACACACGATGATGCCATTGGCCCCAGTGTCTGTGCACAGAGGTCAGCAGTGAGGTTTTAGAGACACTCATGATTACCTCCTGTGTGACCACCGACAGCCAGCTTGAGTCTGACACCTTTCTAAACATAGCCCGGGACAAGGCCTGACATCCCGTTCGTCACCAAAGCCACTTTCTTACCCACCCAGACAGGCCTGCAGGCCAACAGGATCCACTTATAGCCACCTTCAAAAGAGCCCCCAGTGGGTGCAGTGTGCAGGCCCAGGGAGGGCATGAAACAATAACCTGTGACCTGACCGGAGAGGAACCTCTGGGGCATGACATTCATGGGCCAAATGCCCCGGGTTCAGGTTGTGCCTGTACCCATGGAGCATGGGAGCTCACCACTCCTCAAGTTCTCCTTAACCAACAGAGATGGGCACGTTCTTCCTGCTGTGAGGAGCAGGACCTGCTGCTGGGCCTGGGGTCCACGTCTCTCCCATCCTTTGCTCTAGTGGGCCTGGATGGAAGGCTGAGGCAGGACAGCCATGTCGAGCTGTGTCCAGCTCCACATATTCTATGTGTTTAGGGAGCCCCTGGTCCCTCAGCTGCCCCTCTGCCCTCACAGACCGCTGACAGCCGCTGGTCTTTCATACTAAGGAAACAGGATCCAGTGTGAGGTGCCGGAAGCCAGCAGGACTGCCCAGCCGTGGTCCCCAAGAGTGCTGGGGAGCCTGCTTCCTTCCTCTTGACACACACCCGCTTCTTCCCAATGGCACAGCGGCAGCCATGCTGCCCTCAGGCTTCTGTCAGTGTAGATTAACTCCCTCCGAGGTGGCAGAGATGAAATGTGTCTCAGGGTGGCAGCTTTGCCAAAGCAGAGCTGAGGTGGGCAGCGCTCGATCCTAGGAGCCAGTTCTGGGTGGTTTCTCAAGAGCCCTCTAAAGGGGTGTGAAACGGAAGCCCACCCCAGACTTCCTCACACCCTACGTACCGATAGGCTTGTCTCCTCACAGGCCCAGGGACATGATTCCTCCTGGGTGGCCGATGGCTCTCTCAGCACCCCTGGGCTGCAGGAGAGATGATATGGAGCCTCCATCCAGGTAAACCCTTCAGCCCTATCTTCCTTGGATGAGTAGTGCTGGGCTGAGGCAAGGTTCAGGGACCAGACCTTTGCCCCTCTGCCCACATGCTCCACCTCCTGGGACAACACAAAGCTCAGCTGTCTGGAGAATCCTGCATGTGCACCCCAACTCTGCCCCAAATTAGTATACAGCCTTGGGCAAGTGTTTTGTGAACCTCAGTTTCCACATCTGTGAATGGGGATAGTAGCACCTGCTCTGGTGAGGGATTGTTAAGGGGCTCTAACTGGCTCCTCCACAAAGGCCCCTTGCCCACCACAGGGGCAGGTGTCAGCTCCTGTCCCGCTGAGGTCTCTGTGTAACAATGACAAGGAGAGAAAGGTGACCGTGAGTGGCAGAGCCACCTTGAGAGGCAGTCTAGATGGGCTCATGGGAGCTGGGGGGCTGCGTCTACTTATCTGCCAGCAGTGCTCCTTGCCATCAGCGACATCTGGCTCTCGCCCTGGATGTGTATTGGGAATGATTATGTGTCCCTTTACATTCTAGGAGCTGTCGCTAACGTGCTGGTGCCAGGTTTGGTGCCAGGTTTACTTCAGCCTCTTCAGCCGCACAGTCCCAGAGGCTCTCTGGGGAGCTCACAAGGAGCCACCTGCTCTCTGTGGCATGCATTCCCATGAGGCGCTTCCCTCACCCAAGTGAATCTCCCACCCTGGACACCTGCCTCCCCTTTCTAGGAAAGGCAGACAGAGCAACGTCCTTTCTAAAGACGGCCAAATTGGTTGAAAATTAGAATAAGGAAAGAAAAATCAGATGAATTCAGCTTTGGGAAGAGAAGGGAGCCGGGCTGTGGATTAGGGTAGGCCTGGGCTGAGATCCCGCGCGGCTCTCACTCTAGTGAGACAAGCAGGAGTGTGCCTCATAAGTGTCGCAGGAGAAGCTGGGCTCCCCTCCCTTATATGTGTCTCAGGCAGATGTGTGGGCGAAGGGAAATGTCCTGGAGATGCTGGATCCAAATCGCAAAGGTGTCCCATGTATCCCGAGGACCCAGAATACATGTTTCTTGAAGCTTGCTTGACGCCCTCCCTGTCACCACTGATCACTATGTGGGCACCACTCGGCCAACTATGGACTCTGAAGCCCATGCCTCCAGCCTTAGCACATGCCTCTATCCCCAACACAGGCTTAGGGGTGCTCTCATCAAGCGTATGGTCTCCTTTTGGGGACTTCTCCCCTTTAAGAATGTGAAGACTAGCCAGACGTAGTGGCACACGCCTTTAATTCCAGCACTCAAGAGGCAGAGGCAAGAAGACCTCTGTGAGTTTGAGGCCAGCCCTGATCTACAGAGAGAGTTCTAGGACAGCCAGGGCTACACAGAGAAACTCTGTCTCAAAAAAATTAAAATAATAAAAGAATATTAAGACTGACACTGGGGACATAGCTCAGTTGGTAGAAAGCTTGCCTACTCAATAGGCCAAAGCAAGAAGATTGGGAATTGGAAGTTGAGGATACATAGTGAGACTGTCTGAAAACACAAAAAGAAAATAAAGCACAAAACAAACAAATGCATTGAGATTCAGCATAACAAAGAGGGCTGCTTTATTTTGTCAACTGCAATCATTTGCTAATGTCTGTCAAAGTAAGAAGCACAGGCTAGGTCTAGACATAAGAAAGCTGCTGTGAGAGATTGGTTATCCATTATTAATGTCTGCCACAAGTATTAAAAGAGAGAGGGGCAGTGAATATGTTGAATATTTACAAATCTCTGTCTAGTTCATTGTCAATGGTAGTTCAGAGATGTTTGTGGCCCCATGGGTCCCTGGAAACCAAGGCAGGACAAATGGAATGTGGCTGCTTTGAGGTGCTGCTGCTATTTCTGCCTCCCACAACTTCCTACTGAATTGGAGATCTGGATTCCATATCCCCTTGCTCCCTGCAAAGCATCCTCATATATGCTCCACCTCAGAAGATGACCGTGTATCACAGGTGGCATTGAGAACCATGAACACCTCAATCATGACCTTGGGATGAGTGTACAGTAGGTGTGATCAAGGGGCATGCACAAGTGTGGGGGGCAAAAGACAAGCAGAGGACTCATCTCTGGGCCTGAGCAGGGTCAGTCCTGGGTTCAGAGGCCATCCTGCCACCAGCTCTCTGTTTAGCCTTGGAAAGGTCCCTTTCTCTTCCCGAGCTTCTCAGTTCTTACCTGTCATCGGGACTTGCTAAATCTCATAATGGAGGCAGAATGCCACGGTCCATAGGCACTCCTGTGGTTCTGGTCCTCTGACTTGTCACCACTTCACATGAGGCTGATGCTACTGCCTATCAGTCAAGCTGGTTTCAACGACAGCAAGACTCAGAGATGGGCAGAGCCCCTCCCCAGGAGTGAAGGTTTGTCAAGGAAATTATCTACAGGCATCCACATTGAACTTGACATCTCCCTTCCCTGGTCCCAGTCATGCTGCATTGGTGAGGAGGCCAGAAGCTGACCTAGCAGAGGACAGTAGGAGCAGACCTCAGAATCCGGAGAGAGACGACAGCCTGCCCCATACCCAGGCTAAGTTTGCTACACCCTAGCGTGACAAGGGCCTGGGAGTCAGGAGTTACCTGTGAGGCCACTCCTCAAGTTGGGCTGCAGACTGCCCGTGACCTTCAGGTTCCATACACGAACCTTGGCCCTTGGCCCACTTGCTCAGTTCCTCTTTCCACAGTGCCAGGACAAAGCAGAAGTGACTGTGCCTGTCCAGACTCAACCTCAAGGTCCCAAAGGGCCTCAGCTCCAAGACTCAAGGGCTCATAAGAGGGCTGTCTGGGTTTTAATCAGCTGTCATAGAAGACACTTGGATCATGCCCAATGATGGCTGACCCAGGCATTTTCCATAATTGGGATCAAGTGCCCTTCTGGTCTCAGGAGAGTAGAGCCAAGGCACAAAAGAGCTGTCACCTCAGCCTGTCAGCTCTCTGGAAGGACAGACACACAAGTCATGCCCACATGCAGTAGAACTGTCCCTTGTTCCCTCCCTGTAGCACTGCCTCAGCTTCCAGCCCCAGTGATGAGGGCATTGGGGGCAGTTAGGAGCCGGCCTTACCCCCCACCGTCCCAGCATGAACTGTTCCTTCTGGTTCCTTAGTCCTCCCCGACCCAGCTAAGCCACTCAATGCAGATGCCAACATGAGCCAGCCACATCTGGGATTCTGTCCCAATGCTGGCTCTTACTGACTAGAGGCAAGCCTCCAAGTTCCTTGAGCCCGTTTTCATGTTTGTAAAATGCATATCTTTGTATAGCTCATCAGTGTGCTGAGAGGCTGGGAGGCTTGAAAAGGAAGAGTGGTAGCCACTGTCAATTGTCTGTCTAGTGTTGATGTTCTGCACGTCTCGCCCTGCCCCCATCCCTGCATCTCTGAAATCAGGAAGAAAGTCATCAGCACACTCATCCATGTTCACCCCTGCAGTACTGGGCAGACTGACTGTCACTTTTCCATGGTGAAAACAGACACCAGTGAGAGTGTCTGCCATCTCCCAGGTCCCTGTGCCCAGCCCTGTATTGATAGCCCATGAAGGGGGCTTCCTGCCCCCTCTGCCTGTGTCCCCTGCTCCTCCCAGGGGAACAAGGCCACCAATGCCAGCCTCTGAGTGGCCCTGAAGATTGAGGACACTGCTCCCAGGCAAGACTGCTCCACCTGGGCCTCTCTAAGATACTCTGAGCTGAGGATTGTCTTACAGTCCCACTGTCGAAGATTGGTCCCTTCCCAGTGCTCCAGGATGCTCCCGCACCTGTCTACACTATGTCCTGTGTGCTAAAATCCTTTTATAAACTATGATACAATGCACACAATGAAAAATTGACCTTGTAACCACTTTCAAGGTCAATGCAGTTGAGTTTATTACCAATGTTGTGCAACCAGTCTCTAAGATGCTTAGACCCTTCAAATATTCCCTCTTCTACAAGTCCCTGCTAACTACCACTTTAGTTATTCTGTCTTTGGGTTTTACTGTCCTGGGCTCCTCATCTAAGCAAAACACAGAGTTTGGGATGGCTTTCTATCATTTGGCAAGCTGATGGCACACTTTGAACATCTTGTGGTGAGCATCATAATTTTCTTACTTTGTAAAGCTGAGTAGTATTCCACTGTGTATCTATACCCTATGCTTGATCATTAATCTCTCGGTGGACATTTGGGTTGCTCCTGCTCTTGACTCTTACAACTAATTCTGCTCCAAGCATGGCTCTGAAATTATCTGCTTAAGATCCTGCCTTTGATTATTTAGTGTCTACTCAAAAGTGGGATTACAAGACCATATGGGAACACTATTTTTAATTTTTTTGAAGAATTCTTTCCAGAATCATAAGTTGAACCAATCATTGTAAAAATAGTCACTCTGCCCTCTCTAAGCATGGGGAGGTTCACCTTTGTTTTTCCTACATACTGCAGCATCTCAACCAAATGACATTCTAGAAAAGATACTGTAAGAGTGAACAGTTCTGTGGCCCAAGGCTTGGACAGGCTGAGATGCTGGGCTGAGAGCACAGAGGACGTTGAGAGAGAAGAGCTCTTTCCAGTGGTGCCTTGGTGGTTCTGTGTCATCACATGTGTCCAACTGATGGAACAAACGCCACAGCTGGGAAGGAGCCCTAACATACAAGATAGATTTAAAGAGTTAGTAACAAGCAAGTGTGGAGTCATCCTTGGTACCAAACCTGGCCCTCTGGTACGGGATGTGAGTCACCATGGAGACTGTTCCCTGGAGAGGCAGGGGATTGTGAACATGAAATAGATGTCTCTGCAGTTTGCTGTCTACTTGAAGGTCCTCAAAAGAAACGAAAACAAATAAACAATTGTGTTTTAAATCCGTCCCTCTGGATTATTTCAACGGGTCAGAAATGTGCTCGGATATGACTGTCTTTAAAGTAAAAGTCTCCAAAAGTAGTCAGTGTCAGGAACTGGGAGGGTTCAGTTAGTCATCAGTGTCTCAGTTAGACACTAGTGGCTGAGGCAGGCATTTGCAGGACAGATGGCAAAGGTTCCTGTTGCTTTAGACGATGCTAATAGATATGGTCCATCTACGGAGACATTAATGGAGACTTAGAGCCCTCTTCTTAAGCACTGAGGCCCTCGGGGGGGAAATTTCAAAGAGCTGGAAAGCAAATAGCACTCTCCTGGCCCAGATTCTTCCGTTCTCAGCTCCACTGACACCTGGAGTCAGATGGTTCTTTGTAGGGGGAATGGGCTTTGCATTGCTGGAGGTTTGGCATCTCTTGACTTCCACTAGATGCCAGGAGCACCTCTCCACAAAATATCAACCCACCATCTCCAGATATGTCAAATGTCTCCAGAGTGGAGGTGTAGAATCAGCCCAGTAGCATGAACAACACTGCCATCTGCCACATGCTTGGTGACTACTGGAGCTATTTGACCGAAATACCAGCTACGTTTTAGCTGACTAAAGGATTCTTGGCCAGGAATAAAGAAGGGTCCTGGGAAGAGAGGACTGGCTGAAGTTTTCTTGTGTGCTGACCTTAGAAACGGCCAGATAAGTCTGTGCAGAGCAGAGCCCACACCGAAGCCAGTGGGGTTGATTCAACCTTGCAAGAAAACCAACTTTCCAGAGCTTTCCCGATTGCTGCTAGGTGCTAATTATGATGCATTATGGATATTCTCCATTGCTCATTGAAGTGCATCTTATAAAGCTCTGACATTCTGGATGTGATCTGAGAAGAAGATGGTGTCTCAGAGATGTTCTAGAGAAGGGCGTCCACCAAGAGTGAGGCTCCAAGGCCAGGGTGCAAATTCAAGAATGGTCCTGGGGCTGGGTTGCCCAGCCCTACCTGAAGCCTGGAGGGTGGTTCTGAGAGAAGTACCAAGCCATCTATCTTGGCGTTCCTCCATCCCCCTCCCACAGACCCACAGGCCCTCTGCACAGGTGCTGGGTGGAGACAGCAGCACCCTCAGGGACCCAACTGTGCTGGTTGATCGCTGTTTTCCAACCTCCAATGGACAGGTTCAACTTGAGCCAGGCCCAGTTTGTCGAGGCTTGTCTGTCCTGTGTAGAACACCGTCTGAACTCTTTGTATCCCCTGGACCACTGAGTGTCCAGAAACACTGCTGGGGGGTGGGGTGGAGCACCACTCTGTCATGGTAAGAGAGAGTGCCTCAAGTGTTTGTCACAGAACAGACATGAGGGCCTCTAAGCATAGCCAGCTTGCCATGGCAGGGTCTCTGTCACATTCATATCAGTGAGTCAGAAATTCTCCACTGTCAGATTAAACCACCATCTAGAGAGAGTATCCTCAGGGCTGCAGCAGAGGCAGTACTCTGCATAGGGAGCCCAAAGTGGGGGCCAATGAAATTTTGGAGCTGTATAGGCCAGAGAGGAAGTGGGAGGGTTGTGTTCGTTAAGTCATGGTGAGATGCAAGGCTGTGGTGCCCATGCTCTGGCCTCTAGATTCTGGATTTAATACTAGAGAGAGCTTTGTGTGACTTGCAAAGGTCTCTTTACTTCTTCTTCGACCCCCAGAGTCTTCCCCCTCTGCAGACAGGGCTGATGACAGATCTCTTAGAGGAATGAGTTGCGCACAGGACATTCTAGAACATTCCCTGGCACTCATCGAGCCCTTCTTACTGCCGGGTAACTTCTGCATGCAAGGCGAAGCTCTGTGAGTCTCAGTTTAAAGCTGGAGGAGGGAGGAGGGAAGACTGAGTGAGAAGACAGAGCTGGTGTGTGGAGGACAGGGCCTAGACACAGCAAGGTTCAATAAATCAGTGGTCTGGCTTCTGCATTATTGACAACCACATCCTGATTCTGACGTCTCTGCCTCCTCATCAGGTCGATCCTCTGACTCCCCAGCATCGGAAGAGCTGGAGGCTCTTCTCAGCTCGAATTCCTCTCAGTAAAAAGATCTGTATGCTAGGACGTGCATTGGTGGGGTGGATCAGTGTGCTGAGCGAGCTGAGATTGACGTGACTTCCCCCTTCTCCTCCTGCCTCTGCCTATCTGGTGACAGTTTCTGTAGAAAGCAATTAGGGATGCTGGCCAGGTGGTTTTCTCTATCACTCCCTGGTGTTCATCTTACGTAGATGCAGCATCCAATAGCTCATCCCTTAGGGCAGTGACTCTCAACCTTCCTAACGCTGGGACCCTTTAATACAGTTCCTCGTGTTGTCGTGACCCCCCAACCATAGAATTATTTTCATTGCTACTTTATAACTGCAATTTTGCTACTGTTATAAATCACAACGTGACTATCTATGCTTTCTGATGGTCTTAGATGACCGCTGAGAAATGGTCATTCGACCCCCCAAAGGATTGCGACCCATAGGTTGAGAACCACTGCCTGAGAGTTATCCAGAAACACCCAAGCCTACTATTAAGGTCAAAACAATGCTTTCTAGTCAATCCTAAGGGGTTCTCAGCCATGCTTGGAGGTCTTGAATACTGAAAGCACCACACCATGCCCGGGTCCCTAACCTGCTACACCCCCCAGGCCTGGTGCTTTGTCTCTCTGGGCCTTTGTTTCTTTAGGGAAGTATTAATAATGTCGGATCCCAAACACTATGTCAGAAGCAAAGCAAAACACAGGCTTTGGCTCCTCCCCTGTAATTCAGAGCAGGATGAAGTGGCCTGGAATTCCAGGGACCTGGGTCCTTGCCCGGGCTGAGTGACCTCAGACAAGCCACCCCACCTGCCGTGGACTTGTATTGCATGTCTGTAAAATAGGCATTACACACCCCAATCAGTTGTTTGTGTTCCTGGCTATTTATATTCTGCCTGCTTCCAAAAAGGATTTGAGTCAGCTTGTAATCAGATGCTATGAAAATAGACATGGAAAATCAAAGACCACAGGGAAGGAGGAGGAAGAAGCCGATGCACCGGCCGCACGGCCCAACATAGCGTCTGTGGCTAATCTTACCCTTTTTACTTCGGACCCCAGGAAGCACAGGGCTAAATTTGTTATTCCAGAGTTACACAATCTGAGCAATTACCTGTTCGAGGAAAATCTACTCTTCCGAGTTGTTCAAAAGGGACATGCCTCTTCCCAGAATAAACTCTGAAAATAATCAACAGAGGTACAAACCTCCGAAAAATGTTCCACAAATATTAGTTTTTGCATGGATTCACTCAATAACTGTTTGCTGAACAAGACGCCAGGCATTCAGAGAGGTGGGCACGCAAAGGAACTAAAGCCTCACAGTGTCTGCCCCCATGAAGTGTAGTCCAGCAGAAGAAAACACACTGTGTAATGACGGCAAGTGGAAAGAGAGGAAAGATGAGCTGTTTAATGCTGGGGATGGGGCCATGCTACACTGGAGAGCCTCCGAAAGCCCCTGTGGAAGAGTTGGGACTGAATGGCAAGAGAAAAGGATCCCTACCAACATTTGAGGAAAGACAGTATTTTCTGAAAAGGGGATAACAAGTGAAAATGTCCCGGAGACAGAGACAGGAGGATGGCTTGGCACCTTGGGAAAGATGGAAGGAAGGACGGACAAGCATAAGAAATGAGGAAGAGAAACGTGAAGGATGAGAGTGGAGAGCTGAGCAGAAGGCAGGTCATGGAGGTCAGAGGTTTGCACCCCAGGCGACACATTCAAGTCACCTGGAGAACCTTTCCAAAGGTACCACACTCCAGTCCCTAGAGATATGGGCAGCACTGGTCTGGGGTGAGTCCCAAGCCATATTACGCTTCCAGAGCTCCCTAGGTGACTCTCCAGAGCAGGGCAGAGCTGGGGGCGTAAGCAGGGTTTTCCAGCTGCTTGGGATCTGAGTGTCGCTCCAATTCTCCCCTTTGCTGGGGGTGAACAGACCAAGCAGGAACAGTGTGGAGGAAGGAGCAGGCCACCTGACAGCAAACAGGGAGAAACTGAGACATCAAATCAAAAAGTAGACAGCAAGCTGGTGGGTCACAGGATCCCTTGGGCCAATCTGTGGCCTAGCACACCCCATCAGCACAAATTTCAAAATCCCTTGGGGGCATCTGGTCTCTCTTTGTATGACAGGCATGCCTGGAAATCCCTCAAAGGAGGGAAAGGGGGTCCTGTGCCCCGGTTCATATCTAGAATCAGGATGCCTATGGCCACTGTTGGACTTGGCTGACTTCAAAGCATTTAAAGGGGCCTTAGAAACTTCCAAGAAAATGACTTTGGAGCACAAGGGCCACTGAGGCCCAGCATAGGAAGCAGCACAGGAGAGCAGGCCCCTGGGTGACGCTGGCTGGCTGTGTGAGGGTAGGGGCAGACAGGAGGAAGGGGTCTTGACGCAGGGCCTAAGACACACATGGTAGTCAGAAGTCTCCTACCAGCACGATTCATAGAGGGTGGGCCGCAGGACTGCAGACAGAGACTTGGGTTTCCTGTTTGAGGGGACATGGTAGAAGCATACTTCCTTGCCCACTTGAACTTGCCCTTGGCCATGAAAATAGCCTGTGATTATTCTCGCCACAGCTTCCACGCTTTCCTCTCCACCTGTGTGGGGCAGCATTTTCATGATTAGAACACCTGATGCTTCCAGCCTTAGTCCTCTCCACCTTGCAGGCTGTTTGAGTGGGAAATCCACTCCACATCTGGAGCTGGGGCTTATTTATTACCATAGTCAACCTTGCTTTGACGGCCGGGCCGGAGGAACCCCACCCACAACTTTCACTCATCCTGTTGAGCCTATTGGAGGTGTTTCAAGCTTCATCCACTGTGGCAGGACCCTCCTTTAGCCGCTGATTTCTGGGCCTTCACGGTTCTGGAATGAAACAGGCCCACAGCCAGAGGGAGCATGGCCCTTAGCCTGCAGGCCGGCCGGCCCAGGCTGTGAAGCCCCCGCCCGGGCTGGGGCTCATTAGATGAAAGTACTATCACCTGTCAGACAAACTGCTAGAACTGTGATAAATTAATGATCAAATAGTACAGTCAGCGCAGCTACTGTACTGCTTCGGCGAGTTACAAGCTGGCCGGGTGCTTAAAAAATGCAGCCGACATTAAAAAAAAATCAGGCGTTAAAGGAAAATGTCACCCAGCTTTTCAAACAGGATCTGTTTTAAAATGACCACAGACGGCTCGGTTTCGGGGTCTTTATTTGATTCCTGTTCTTTGTATTTCATGTTATTGCTTGCGGGGAAGGGAGGGGCGGGTGGAGAGGGGGCAGAGGGGAGGCTGGAATGGCTGTCTTCACAGCCTCGGTCCATGCCTACTGTCGTAGGCAGGATTCAGCCCCTCTTGACGGATATGGACAAGTGCTTCCCAGGCCTGGCAGGAATGGGCAGTGATTGACAGACAGCCCAGTTTTCTTTCTTTTCTCACTGTGAGACTCTGCTAGACAGGTAGCAACAATCCCCATTTGCTTGCTAAGAACACTGCTATGTAAATTGTCACTATGGCTAGCATTCTGGAGTGTCCACTGCGTGCTATTCACATGCACATATCATACAACTACTACAGTGTACGTGTGTATGTATGGATGGATGGATAAATGGCAATAAATATGAAAATAATGAATGTGGTAATGACACTTCCTGCATTTGAGAGAAGAGGCAAAGGAGGACCAGAGAGGTCATGCCAGTTGCCCAAAGTCACACAGTTAAGAGGTAAAGGGAGAGGCTACACAGTTGTTTCTGCAGCCTGGGACCCTGGGATCTTATCCCTAAGGCCCTATGAGGACACATTCCAAAAGGAAACTGGACAATGGCTACTTTTGACTTCAAAGTCCAGGACCAAACCTGGACCCTAATCATGAGAGGTACTTGTTACATAAATGTATAGGCTCCCTCCGTGAAGCGAAAGGCCCCTCCCTGCCCTTCCATCTACAGTTTTATGAGCTTAATTTATTCTTTTTAATATAAAATCTCATTACCTGAGCATGATAGTTTCACTTCCACGTTATCTTTGATATAAGAACAGAGAGAAACCTAAATCAAACCTTTAAATCAAGTCCATAATCAGCCCACACTCCTACTTACTTTTCAAATTTCTAAACAAAATTAAGTGGCAATACCTGGAGGCAAGGAGAGGGAGGGAGGGAAGAAAGGATGGAGAGAGGGGTGCATGGCAGGCAGGGACCCTTCTGAGCCCCCCAGCAGCCACAAGGGACATCACTACTCAGAGAAGGAGGAAGCCTGCCTGCTACTAGGCCCCTGTTATCCCCCACTAACCAGACCTAGTTTTGGAGGGCAAATGAAATGAAGCTTTCCTCACACCTGTGTGTGCCGACGCTGATCTCCAAAAGCCATTTGCCTCGCCTTGATGTATTTTTCAAGACATTTCCTATCCAGTGTTAATTTTCATAAAGGGGGAAATTGATGATCAGTTTAAGGAAATGCAGTTAAGGTTTTTTTTTAATTCCCCAGGAGCGTAAGGTGGGCAAACCCATGGCTTAGAAGCTGAGGGTGGTAGGACCGAGAAGTCTAGCATCAGCCTCAGGGGCTTGTGCCCACGAGAAGGAACTCCTGGAGGAGCTGGATGTGGGGTTTTGAGAGGGCTGGAGTGGAGGAGAGGGAAAGCCCCACCTACCTGCACAGAAGCTGCTTGTCCAAGCCAGAAAGGGATTCCTCCAGAGATCAGCCGAGCCCAGATCTTCATGCTGTAGGAAGTGGCCCGGGCCCCCAGGTCCCCAAACATAAGCCACTTGTCTGAGGCTGCAGAGCCTACCTGTGTGGTCAGGGGAGTGACATGTGCCATCGAGGAGGACACGGGGGTGGGGTGGGGCACGGGAACACAGTGGGGTGATCTGCGCCTCACCACTGGTGTGGCGGCAAGCTCAAGCAAGGCATGCCAGTGTCAAGGCCTGCCATGGTCTCCCTGTTTGTGAAATAAGGATAAACACTCCACAGCTCACAGCGCCGTGTGCACAGAATTAAAACAGGTTGCACAAGTACTGGCCTGTGGACACTCACAGGTAAGGGACAAGGGTGTCACATCGGGGCACCAAGGTGTCACATGGGCACCTTCTCTTCTTTCTTCAGCACGTAGCTCGGGACAGGACCTGTCCGAGAGCCGTCCTTTTTCAGGAGGCCTTCCTTGACTGCTGGCAGGCTTCAGGGACTGCTGTGGCCGCAGTCCTCCGGCCTTGGGGGATGAGTGTCGCTGCAAGAGGAGAAAGACCAGCAGCTGAAGGGACAGTGGTCCTGGCACCAAACTCTGGTTCGGTAGGATCTTGCTTGGAACCCCAGGAAAGCCACTTAGGACCTCTGAGGCCTGGGTATTTTTCTGTAAAATGTTTTTTTTTTTTTAATCCCTTCTTCACAGTTGTTCAGATGAAGCGAATCCCTTCAAGCAACAAGCTTGGGAGAGAGTCTGCAGGTCTCAGGAAGCATCAGCTAATAGCACTATCAGTCCTTTCATGGGAGCCTCTCAGAGCACCTGGGATGATGCCCTTGGCAATGTGCGCCCTGAGCACACGCATCCTGCTTGGGGAACTTGACACCAACATGTATTATATATACAATGTACACATGGGAGAAGCACAGAGAGAGAACACTCCAGCCCGGGCATCCAACCCAGCCCACCACAGCCCAGGTGCCTCTGCCAGGAAGCCACAGCCTAAAACACAGCATAGGAGGTGCTGGCAGCTTGGACAATGTCACTAAGCCATGGTGTGTCAGACGAAACTGCCATGACACTTCAGGGATGACCCGCCGAGATCTAAGCCTTGGTTCTGCCATTAACTACCATGACACAACCCTAAGTCTGCCCCCTCTCCTGGGCCTCAGTTTCCACTTCCGTTATCTGGGAGGTGGATGCAGTAGTTCTCACTGTCCTTGGGGGAGATGTGGAGGCCTACTATGTGTCAAACCTGTTCTCGTAAGAGAGAGCAGCAAATAACAGGGACCCCCATCCTGTCCATGAATTCTCCTCCCAGCAAGAAGGGCTCAGCAGGAGAGACCTGACAGAATGAGGAGGACCCTGTCTGTACAGGATTCCATGGCTCCGGGCCCTGCAGACGCCCTGGTGGTCACCTGCCACAAATGTCTCCTCTCTCGGGACCTTCAGACTGTGTCGTGCCAGGCCAGGAGCAACTTCAAAAGTGATTTTCCTGAGCCTTCTTCTCCAAGGTGTGCTCCCCAGTGTCTCCCTAAGGGGGGAATGTTGCCAGGAGAAATTTCTATATCTGCATCATTTTTTTTTTTTACCAATTTGTTCAAATGAGGACAAAAATCTTTTCAACACAGGGGAAGGAGAGTGATGGGAGAGAGCAGCCCTCAGTCACGGGAGACAGACTTGAAATGTTTCCTGTCCCTCCTGATGATGCACAGGGGTGGTTTCTCCCAATGGGAGCCCTCCCTGCCCCAGAGGCTTTGAAAGGAGTTCCAGAGTCCTCAGACACCTGCCATGTCCCTAAAAATGAGTGCCTAGCCTTAGGCCCCTGTTTCCGGCCCAGAGAAAGGGCCTATCAGATGCAGGGGACTCAGGAGGGGCTGGCCTCACCCTCAGGGGAGAGAGCACAGGCTGAATTGGCAGGAAGGCCTGGACCAGCCCTGGGGAAGAGGGAGACGTGGCGGGCATGAAACGGCAAGAGGGCCTTAGGATCTTATGGAGGGCCCTGTTACGGTGTGAGTCTGAACTGCCCCGTTTTGAAAGCTGCTATTAAAGAGGCCATGGAGCCTTTAGGAGGTTGCCAGTTGCTAGAGGAAGTGGACCACTAGATGTGGTTTTAAAGGGTTACATTCACCCTGGTTTCTGCCTTGCTCTCTGCTTCCTGTTCTGCCTCCACACCCACTGCCATGACCCGAGTGGGCTCTCCTATCCCTTGCCCTCCATGAGGGTCTGAAATCCCTCCAATCTGTGAGCCCAAATGACTGTGGCCACAGCAACACAAAAGCAGCTAGTATTAACTAACATGCTGAGGGAAAAAGCTCTTTACATGATGGCATCGGGGCTGATGTTCCATATATTTACTGATGTTCCCCACAGGCCCCAGCAGGATCTCTGAAACACATTCCAGGTGGTCCCCACTTGGTCAGACTTTCTCTACTGCCCACTAAAAAACAGGAAATCTGAGCTCTTAAGGAGGTATGGGAACTTGGGCTTGGAAAATACCAGGAGGCTGTAGACAGGGACCTGCTGACCACTGGTTGGATATATTTTAATATTTTAACCAACAATGAGGCCTGGGTTAGAACACAGACAGGAGAAGGGTTCACAGTCCTCTGGAGAAGAACTGCAATGCCTGGCACTTGTATAAATGCAGAAAGTTCTGTTTTAGATGGCTGTGGTGGCACACTCTTATAATCTCAGCACTCAGGAGATTGAGGCAAAAGGATGGTCAGTATGAAGCTAGCCTGGGATATATAGTAAAACCCTGTTTAGAACAAAATGGAGGTGGGGGGAAGGGGGAAAGAGAGGGAAGGGGGAAGAAGTTTCTAGCCCGGGTATGAGGGCCCAGCCTGACTCAGAAGGCAGAAAAGGCTGTTTCTCTGCATGTGTATGAGGTTCCCCAGAGGCCCTAGTTGTACAGGGCCTCCCGATCCAAAGATGGCTGTGCTAGAAAATGTGATGTTTCCTTTCCAAAACTCTTCCTTGTCAACATTTCCAGATGGGGAAACCTCGCACACAAATCTGAATTTCCAGTATCTCTGAGGAACTCCAAAGATAGCAGCTAGAAGCCATAGTAACCCCTATCCGGTGTCTGGGGCACCAAAAGAGCTTCCCAGCCCTCGGTGTACACCCTGCAGTCCCCAAGGCTCTCCATGGTTGTGTCCTACTGGCCCCAAGCAAACAGGAAGAGGGGCTGAAGCCAGAAGCCCTTTGTAAGCTCAGAGAACCTTCTGGAATGGCAGTTAGAAGCAGGTTGTGGTAGCTTCTTGTGTGTGGTGCTTGTGAAGATGGAATGAGGGTATCAGAACTGGGGTGCTTTCAAATCCTGTATTCAGAGCTGTCCACCTGAAGGTGTGGGATGGTGGCACAGGTTCATAATCCCAGTTACTGAGGAGGCTGAGGCAGGAGGATTGAAAGTTCAAGGCCAGCCTGGGCAACCTACAAAGTGAGCTCAAAGCAGGCCTGGAAAGCTTAGTGAAACTGTCTCAAAATGAAAACTGCAGAGAGATTTAAGGACAAAGCTCATGGCAAGGCTCTTGCTTAACTTCCAGGTCCTGGGTTCGATCCCCAATACATTAAAAAACCGAACAAAAGCTGTCAGGATACAGAACTTGAAGTGAATCCTTTGACCTTCTTGTGTTTCATTTTCTCATCAGCAACACCAGTCTGATCAAAGGCCCACGTCACAGGCCATCAGAAGGGTGCTGTGGGCTGTGTGAAGTCCTAAGCCTAGGGCACATGGTGTGTTCTCCTTTGGGTGGGACCCTTGTGTGTACTCTGTACAATTGCTTGAAAGGCTTCCGCAGTCAGAAAGGCCCTAGCTGGCTGTTCTCCATGCACTCTTTAAATGGACTCCCTGCCTTTGGCTATGAGTGGACCTGATGTTTGGGCTGTGACATTGGGGCTCAAACCATTAATCTTGGCAGTCAGCAAGTAAGTGCTGGGGTGCTGTACTGCAGAGCAGCTTAGTTGGGCTCATAACCGTTGTCTTGTCTCGAAGCTGTGACGTGAAGATGCTCCTCACGTACAACTGGAGAAGCCCCGCACCCACGCAGGAGCAATCTGAAGCCTAATGGCCAACCTGGGATGAGAATAAAGTGAGCAAGTGAGGAACCCTGGGCAGTCAGTCTCGTATCATGCTGGATCTGAACCCATCATATGATTACTCTTCTCTATGATGTACCTCCCATCCCCTGGTGCATTCTGCCTCCCCAGCCATCCACAATGGGTGCCTTTGAAGTCCAGCCAGAGGCCACTGGGTCTCCATTTATTCAGCACTTGCTGCAGACCCTGCCAGCCTGGCAGCAGGAGCCATTACCATTTTTGCCCTGGGAAAGAAAAGCAAAGATCTGAAACGGCTCAAGGAGAGCCAACCAGGGAATCTTTAAAATACCAAAGGTACAGGAAACAGGGCTGGAATATCCGTTCCATTTTCCTCGCTCGTAGCAGCAACAGGAAGCTTTCGAAGCGCTTTGGGCAGTGGAGCCATAAGAAGGGCAGCAAGTGTTGTTGGCAGGAGGAGGGACTGAGCTGCCATCGGTTCCCACAAAAACCAGTCAGGGCTCACAAGCCGTAAGAACGTTCCGGGAATCCCGTGGGCCTGGACTGGGGTCCAAAGTGGCTGTGCTTCTGTTACTGCCTAGGTGACACGGGGTCAACTACTCTGGGGATCACACTGAATTTTCATGAGGGCCCTGGGCTTGCTGGGTGCTGGTGCGTGTAGTGCTTATGTGGCTAGTGTCTGTGTTGCAGAGACTGTGTGTGCTATCAGAGGAGCCACCATCCAGCAGGGTCGCTTTGATCTCAGAATCAAGTCCCAACTCTTCCCAAGACTCTGGCAGCCTCAGGGCCCATCCTCGACTTCTCCCTGGACCTGCATCCCCAGACCTAGTCCCCGCAGCCCAGAACTAGCCCTCTGCAAAGCTTACTAGGTCCATATATCTTCAAACTCCCAGGGTTTGTTGTTTCCTGTGTTTGGACTTAGAATAACCTCTTCTTGGCATGTGACATGCATTCTCTGCTTCGAGATCTCAGTGTGCACAATTCTTTCTCCAGAGATCCTTTCTTGGTAGGGTGGTTAATCTGAAATGTGAATTTGGCTGAGTTGTGAAGCATCTGCACATCTGGGCAGACATCACTCTGGAACAACTTAACGTTTGAATATTTATACTGAGACAGATTGCTCTCCTTGGTGCGCATGGGCCTCGTGGAATCAGCGGAAGGCCTGAATGGAACGGAAAGACTGCCCCACCCTGAAGTAAGTGGGACCTCCTCCTCCTCCTGCCTCAGCAATGTCCTGAGACTCTGGGACATTGGGCTTTGTCTCTTGGGTTTGAACTGAGCTAAAACATTACTCTTATGAGTTCCAGGGTCAGAATTCAGCCTAGACCTAAACCTCTGGCTCTCTCGGGTCTCAGCTACAGATCTCTGGCCCTAACCATTCCTTCTAATCCATTTATTTTTTCTGAACACACACTGTACTAGTTCTGGTTTTCCGAATACCTGAATTCACTAATCCACCCAGAAATCTCTCCCATTTCTGTTGTTCTCATATTTGTATCTTCCTCCAAAGATTTAATCTAATACCATTCAAACGGCCTTATTTTCACTCCAGTAACACACTGTCTGATAAGGCAGCCTCTAGGTCACACGCAGCTATTGAGAACTTACAACCTTACAAGTACAAATGGACATATGCAGTAAATAGAAGATAAAATATGCATCATATTGGATGACTCAACAGGAAAACAGAATGTAAAAAAATCTTGTTAGAAATGTATTGTATTTACTACCTGTCAACATCGTAATAATCCTTATATATGGGGTTAAATCAGATACATTATGAAAGTTAATTTTACCTGCTTGCTACCTTTCTGATATAATTATTGGAAAATATTAAGTGTGGGTGTGGCTTTTGTTTCTCTTTCAAGCAGCTTTCTAAGTTTCTGAATCTGCTTCCTCGAGATGGTTTCATAATAAGAACTCTTTTTTTTTTTTTTTTGGTTTTTCGAGACAGGGTTTCTCTGTGTAGCTTTGCGCCTTTCCTGGAGCTCACTTGGTAGCCCAGGCTGGCCTCGAACTCACAGAGATCCGCCTGGCTCTGCCTCCCGAGTGCTGGGATTAAAGGCGTGCGCCACCACCGCCCGCATAATAAGAACTCTTAAGGGCGAGCTGCAGCCAGCCAGCTCCATCCCACCACCTCCTATATCAATCAAGTTTCACCAGAACACAGCCTTGCCTGCTCATTTACATGGTCCATGGCCGCCATCATGGTTTCGGGGTGGAGTGGAGTGTTCGTGGGAGGACCAACAGCCTGCAGACCTCAGCATTACCATCTGGCCCCTTGTGAAAGTTTGTCAAGCTCTGGTCATTCGGAAGCATGAAAGCTGAGAGGCCAACGCAGGTCCAACTACTGGCAGCTTTGGTTGATCATGGAAGGCAGCGTGGTCTTTGAGCTTCGCTTTGCTCATATGTGGAATGGGACTATACAGTAATGATCTCATGGAGATGCCTACGTATTTGGTGAGATGAGGTCTCTCGGGCACCTGTGCTTGAGTGATAAAATAGAAAAGATCCTGCTTGGGGTGGCTGCCTGCTTTGCTGAGCTTGGGCCTCTCCTGGCCTTTGTAAAGAACTGTCTGTTTCCTTCCCGAAAGTGAGTTCTCCTAGGGCAGAAGATTCGTGTCCTTCTGTCACGGTGCCCACAGTGTCCAGCTCTGGACTAGCATGGAGCCATGAGGGGAGCATGGTCTGCATCTCTTTCCTCACAGGTCCTCCCTTTGACTTTGCCAACAGCCAAGGGCCTGCTCCAAAGAGCTGGGTGAGGACGAAGGTGTTGCATCCCACCTCCAGCCTGAACACTCCTTGCTGGTCTCCCCAGTTGGGTCTTAGGACTCTGGGCCCTGAGGAGGCAGGAGGTGGTCTGCAAGTTCCAAAGTACGCAGCGGTTTCCACCCCCACCGCTCGTGGGGGCCTCTGAGTCAGTGAGAGGCCCGAGCCGCATCCAGATGGGACGGAAACGTATTTTTAGCCCCTATTGATCTCTGTCACCCAGAAGCCATCATTATCCTGGTGTAAAAAGGCAGCTGCTGGTGGCAGGAGTCTCGTGGCCCCTTTGGCCCATGGGTGCCCAGAAAATTGCTCTAAGCCACCAGTCAAGCAAGACCAAAATAGCTTCCCAAGCTAGCCGCTTGAGGGCCGGCCCTGCTGGGCCCTCGGCAAAGGGCTAACTTTGACTCCGGCTAACATTATCCATGGCTTTTCTCGGCATCTTTGAAACCAGGATGAAGTCAGCCTCTAATTGGTCTGTCTGTAGTTCTCAGCTCTGTCTAGCCACTGGACAGTGGTGAGAGATCTTTGGTAGAGTCCGACCTAAGGGGCCCTAATCCCCAGGGTGATTTGGCTGCCCAGGGCTCCAGCCTCATGAATAACAGGGATCTACTATACCAAACCAAACTTGGACCATGCTTTTTGATGCTCTGTCCCAAGTTAAGGGCCTCAGGCAAGCTCCCACACAGTCCCCAATAGTGAAGAAATAAATCCGTGCCCTCAGCCCAGCTTGGTGCTACACACCTATAATCCCAGCATTTAGGAGGCTGGAGCAAGAGGATCTTCAGTCAGAGGGCAGGCAGTGTGGGCTAAATGCCAAGACTGTCACAAAACCATCAAATGGAGTAAAATAAAACAAATCCCTCGCTAGGCAGTGGTGGCGCTCACCTTTAATTCTGGTACTTGAGAGGCAGAAGCAGGAGGATCTCTGTGAGTTTGAGGCTAGCCTGGTCTATAGAGCAAGTTCCAGGACAGCCAGGGCTATGCAGAGAAATCCTGTCTAGAAGAAAAAAAAAAAAAAACACAAAACAAAACAAAAACCCAAATCCCCTCTGTCTTGAGTGGACAGAGTGAAGGCTCCCCACCTGCACACCAGGCACCATGGTTGTGGAGAGCAACTGGAGAAATAGAAAATTCCCAATGGAGGGTCATGGACGGTGTGGCAGGACAGGGTGAGTTCGTTTGTGATGTACCACTCTGTGTTTAACAGCTGGCTGTCTGGGCAAGGGGAGGAAGAGCGCTATTTGTGGCAATGCTTGCTGATTCCCATGATTAAATATTGCCACTGAGAGCTGGTTTCGAGAAACCACAAGGGTGGACTATGGCCTTGGGGAGACACAGAAGCAAACCAGCAGGCCTTGCTAGCTGCAACATCAGGTACCCCAGTACCACCCCTACATCTCTACCACCGCTGTTCCGTGACCTTGAACTAGTTACTCACCTACTCTGTGCAGTAAGTCCTCGAGTATAAGACAGGGACAAGAAACAGTGTCTACCTCTAAAGAGGAGGGCATGTTTCAGTGTGTGCGCCACAGCTCAGCAATCTGCACGGTACACAGGAAGCACTCGGTACATGTGCATGTGGCTAATATCACAGCAGTCATTGTTACTATTAAACTCAGAACTGAGTGTTAGAATTGTACTCGTGTGTATATGGGGTGTAGATGTGCGCACACATGTTCTCACCCACAGGACAGGATCAGTACCAAGGACCAACAAGCCTCTGGTGGAGCAGGACTAATAAAGGCTTCCTGGAGGAGGTGGGACACATTGGGATCTGAGTCAGGTGCCTGGGTGGGAGAGATGAAAGGGGTGTAAGAAAGAAGACTGGGAAAACCAGGGCTACCGCTGGAAGGAACATCAGGTTCAAGTTCAGGCTGGGCTCTTGGGTGTTTTAGATACAATGTTGGGGTCATTTGGAAGACTTGCAAGGGGGTGGAAAATGGTAAGCAGAGCACTGGGGGCCCAGATGCAGATGGAGGGACCAAGTGGGGTTCAGAGATGACCAAGCACATAAGAGGACAATACTTCAGCACACAGCAGCAGTCCTGAACACTGTAGTTAAAGGCCGCTGGTGCAGGAGGTTCTAGGGATTTGGTCTGAGATGTGGCTGGGGTTCCCAGCGATCCCAGAGAACACATTTAGTAGAAGGAAGGTATGAGCAGGCCCCCTAAGGCCTTTGGGGCTCCCCTGGACAGTGGCTCCCAGGCAAGTGCATGGCAGAGAATTATCTCAGTGCAGGTACTGTGCCCCCACCCCACTGAGGGCTAGGGCTTCCAACTGCACCCCCTCCCCGCCTGCTGCTCCAGCACAGCCCTGACTAGGGTAATTGCAAGCGATAATTACTGTGTGTGCGCACAAAGGCCTGGCTTGTTTTCTTATGAAGGTGGGGGCCTGGGAGCTTTGTTTGGGCCAGGAATTGTCTCGGAGCCTCTGTTCAGCCAGGGCTGTCTCCTCTTTGTTAACATTCCTTGCTAACCGTGGCTCCTCTGGGGCTGGAGAAGAGGGAGAAGAGGCGGCACCCAGGCCTTCCAGGCTCTGGGCCCCCTGTCCTATCTGCAGACCCCTGGGAACTTTGGCTAAACTTCCTCCCCCCCCCCCACCACCAGACCCGCTGGGACAGGAACAGGGCAGGCGCTGCCAGGCCCAGAAGTAACCCTGTCCACCTGGCAGGTGCAAGACTCCATCTCAAGCGATGGCCTTAAACACGGGCCTTTCTCTTTACCCACCGCGCTGAAAACAGTCATTAGGTGTCACTTTCCATGGCGGCCTTCCCTCTCTTCAGGAGCAGTGGGGATAATTACACACTCAGGCCCCTCGCTACCTTGCACAGCCCCCCAGGACAGATGCTACCTGGGTCCTTTCTACACTTGGAGCCCATTCCCACCCAGCACTTAAACCGCCGACAAATGAATGTTTTCGCCTGTCCTCGGTTCACATAAATAGCCACAAATTCCTATAATTAACTACAGTAAGCTAGGCTGGGATTAAAACAAAGACGGGCTTGTTTACTGGGATGTTCTGAAACAAGCAATTTTCAGCATTACAGTGTCAACTGCTGTCTTTGTCTTTGTTAAGCAAGGCAGCAGGAAAGAGGGGGCAGGCTTGAATGGCGAGGGGCCCCCACAGGAGCTGGGTGACTGGGGTGATGGCTTCTGAGGCTCAACCAAAATCCCTTTGTCCTCAAGCCTCTCTAAGACTCCAAGACCCACTCAGCCGCTAGCAAGGGACATGGGCAGCAAGCAGAGCCAAGACAGCAATGGGTTTTGGAGGCTGGTGAAGGGGCAAAGTCCACCTTTACATTCACTTAGCAAAACGCCTGTGATTCCTACAGTATCAGAGTCTGGAGAGTGCCAGGCCCAGGTTCCTTCTCCCTAGATGGGAAACTGAGCCTGGAGAGGCCATCGCAGCTGAACTGTTCAAGGTCACTCCCGGCTGAAGATCGGGCAGAACTTGAACCCAAGTGCTCCGATGACGGCAGGAGTCAGCACACCAGGGCTTCCAGGCCAGTCCTCTTGCTCAGCTCTTTCTTCTCCTAGCCAGTGAGCTAAGGATGGTTACACGTTTTTTTTCTTTTTCTTTTTTTTTTTTTTTTTTTTGGTTTTTTCGAGACAGGGTTTCTCTGTGTAGCTTTGCGCCTTTCCTGGAGCTCACTTGGTAGCCCAGGCTGGCCTCGAACTCACAAAGATCCGCCTGCCTCTGCCTCCCGAGTGCTGGGATTAAAGGCGTGCGCCACCACGCCCGGCCTGGTTACACGTTTTTAAGCTATTAAAAATAAATAAATAAATAAAAAGTGAAAAAAGAGTACTCTTACACAGGACCCGAAAAATCACACGAAATGCGTCCATAAAACAAAGTTTATTACAACACGGTCTCATATAGTGTCCACGGTTGTTTTATGTTACAGTGCAGAGCTGAACGCAAAAGCCAGATCACGTGACCTGGGAGGCTTAAAATATTTACTAAAGGGCTGGGGCTGTAGCTCAGTGGTAGAGAGCTTAGCTGGCACACACAAGGCCCTGAGTTCAATCCCGTGTGTGTGTGTGTGTGTGTGTGTGTGTGTGTGTGTGTGTGTGTGTGTGTGTGTGAGAGAGAGAGAGAGAGAGAGAGAGAGAGAGAGAGAGAGAATACTTACTGTCTGATCCGTACAAAGAAAGCTTACTGACCTCCACTCTAGTACAGATACTACTCTACTGTTTTGTCTAAAAGAGACATTTTTAAGCAGGTTTTTTTTTTCTTCCAAGTCTTCAGTAGATCCTCCACATGGGAAGCTGATCATGGGAGTCTGTGTGCTGATGGGTAAGCCCTCCAAAGAGTGTCCATGGAGTCTACCAATGGGAGTGACTCCCACTTCCAAATGGAAAGAGCATGAGTGCCCTACAAAGACCACCCCCCCCCACCCACACCCTCCAAGCTTGAGCTGCTCCATGACTCTGTAGTCTATATTCCAACCCCACACAGAGGAGCCATGGTCTGTGAGACCTGGAGTCAGAGCCAGGGGCCTAAAGACCCTGAAGGAGTAAACTTGATCTACATTTACTCCTCAGACAAATGTTTTCTGAGTTCACCCTTGGGAGCGGGTACTTAGTGAAGTGTAGAGATAGTGAGGGGACAGAATGGCCCAGTACCCTCTCTCCTCCTGGACGAGGGATGGCTGCAGAGTCGTCCAGAAACTAAGGTTGGATGATTACATGATAAGGCTAAGATATAGAGGAGAACAGGAGTCCAGAGCAGCGAGGGCGCTGTGTTAGCCGGTGGAGGAAAGGAGGGATTCTTAGGAGGTTATGTCTAAGTACAGAATAAATGAGGCAAATAAATGAATGAAAAATGGCATGGAAGTTTGTTTCTGTTGGCATGACCCAGGAACTAAGGCTTGGGAATGTTACTGACAAGTCCATGCCCTGGGATCCACATCTCCTGACTTCTAGAGATATGTACCAGGCAAGGGTGGGCTGCCCCATGATAGCAACGCATGGCCACTGGCAACAGACCCTGGTCCTGAATAAAGCTCCCAGCATCCAACATCTCCTAGTCTTTGTCTTCTTGAAGACATACATTAATAGCACTGCCCTGGAGACATGTTGTCATGTAGCAGGGTGACAATATGCCTAGAAGGTATAGACGGTGCTTAATAGCCACGTAGTGGTGTTGAGGGTGCTGACAGCAGTGTGCAAGCATGACCCCTCGGCAGACTTGAAGACCTACAAAGCCCCCAGGCTGGTTAGAGCTGAGGAGAGGTGAGATGATGAAAGAAGGTCTGGGAGACAGGTGCACTGGAAAAGCAACAGGCATCCAGATATTCTGCCCAAAGTGACCTTAGGCCAGTGTCTCGTTGTCCCTGGGCCTCTGTTGCCATCTCTAAAGCATGGGAGTGAAATGAGTTGAACATAAATGCAAAAGCAGCCACTCAGGGTCACCATGACCAACAAATGAAACCACAGACAGGAAGCTCTCTACCAAACAGGAAAGAGAGATGCAGGTACCTCGGAGGTGTGACAATGGGAGTCCAGCCCAGCTGAGGGACTGTCACACCCTAGGTCACTTCAGTGGCCACCTTGGATAGTAGGCTATACATGCAGAAATTAGGTGGATTCCCTGGGGCAGACTACAGAGTTCAGCCCCCAGCCCTGGCCCGTGGAGGTAAGGGACTTGGGTCAAGCAGCTTGTTTTTACCAGAGTTTCAGCTTCACCTCTTATTTGATGGAGGTAATAATGGGTCTCGGTCTTCTGGTTGCCATAGCAGCCTGTCATTGTGTACACAAAGCAGTTAGAGAGTCCTTCGGTCCTGTAGAAAACAAGGGTTGTCTCTGCTGCCCTGGGCTGACGTCAAGGGTAGAGGACAGCCTCTGAAGTCAGGCTTCTCTTTCTGGGCTGGGGACTGGCCTGGGTAGAGTCTTCCGTCCACCCTCTCTCCTCTCCTCCCTCTAGCTTCTCTGCAGGAGGTGAGGGAGGAATCATCTCTGCAGCCCTCCCAGACATAGCGGTTTTCCTTGTCAATGAATTATTTGCTAATTGAGCTTGAGGCATTGCTCTAAGATACCATGAGGGGCAATAGACCAGCTTCCTGCTGTTGGGGACAATACCTAAAACGGAGGCAGCTGAGGGTTGCTGACTGCAGCCAAAGCAACCAGGGACAGCAGTGCCTCCGAGGTGACTCAAAACACTATCCCAACCTGAGGTACCTACAGAACCTCCGTCCACTGAAGTGAGTCACTGTGCTCACTTCATTGCTGCTTCCTAGTGACAGTCCTGCTTTGTCACTGGAAGTCCAGACCCCTAGATGTCCCCAGGCACCAGTTGGGATCCCTCAACCCAAAGGAGACCCCTTCTTCTTTTCTTCCTTCCTTCTTTTCTTCCTCTTTCTTCTTTTCTTCCTTCCTTCCTTCCCTCCCTCCTTCCTTTCTTCCTTCCTTCCTTCCTCCCTCCCTCCCTCCCTCTCTCTCTCTCTCTTTCTTCTTCTTCTTCTTCTTCTTCTTCTTCTTCTTCTTCTTCTTCTTCTTCTTCTTCTTCTTCTTCTCTCTCTCTCTCTCTCTCTCTCTCTCTCTCTCTCTCTCTCTCTCTCAGGCTAAAGGTACAATTAGGAGCCTCCTTCACTTGGGTCACACCCAGCTCCAGGGCCTCTGATCACTCCTGACTGATGGGCTGGAAGGAGGGGACCCTCCCAGTCCCCCTCTGTCAACTGCAGGGTTATTTTGGTGGCTGTTATTTGGACAAGGAGTGGGCTAGTGGCTTGTGGAAGGGGAGGAAGGAGGAACATGCTAAAAATACTGAGGCCAGGCTGAGGCAGCAGGCTCTGCATTTGCAGGGCCTAGCCTCCCTCCACTGGTGAGGATGATCTGTCTTCAGTGTCTCCTGGGGTTCAAAGCCAGGGATCCTTTCAGACTGGCAGAGATGCATTCTGGTGCCATTAGTCAGGACATCAGGAGGTCCTGAGGGCTAACGATAGCTGTATGGGTAACACAGTTACCTTGAGAAAGTTCTAGACACAGAGCACAAGCTGGTCCAGGGAGGCCATGTCCTGCTTAGGACACAGTTCAAAGGAATCCATATCTCCAGTTTTTGTCTCCACATCTAAGTCCCAGCAACCCAAGGCCATCTTCCCCAAGACGTGTGCAGTTAGTTACTGTACCAGCTGCCTCTGCTGTCTGCTCTGTGAGCCCACCGTAGAGATTGGCCCTGGGGACCAGGAACAAATTGACTCTACTGAGCTTTGGCACAGTCCCATGTGGAACCTGGATGACCTCTGGTGTCTCATCCGACATCCTGGGCCTCAGCTGTTAGGCTCGGATCATCTGATCAACTGCTGTCTGGGTGACTCCCATGCTGTTCTCAGGTGGGAGCCCCACCTGGATGGTATCTAGCCTTACTCAGCTCAGAGGTCAAGGTGTCCTGCACAAGGAAGCCCACCTCTAGCAGGGAGAGGGAGCCTAAAGGGGACCGTGAAGTTTGGGGTTGGCCATTTATTCACTTTTGTTCCTTCACTCTTGTGGTCCTTGAGTGAGGACCATTGATAGCAAACATTGTTCTAGGAACTAACAATACAGTGAGGAGAAATTCAAAGCCTCAAAAACTGTGGAACCTAGAAAATAGAAGAAAAGACAGAGTAAGGGCTGAGGGTGTAGCTCAGCAGTGGAGTATTTGCATGACCCTGGGATCATCCAGCCCTACACACACACACACACACACACACACACACACACACACACACACACACACACGTAAGCTGAGCATGGTAACTCATGACTGCAAACTCAGAACTCTAAAGGCAGAGACAGAGATACACAAAAGTACCTTGAGTTTTAGGCTAGCCTGGGTTACATAGTAAGATCCTGTCTGAGAGATGGGGGAGAGGTAGAGAGAGGAGGGGTGGGGCTCAGAAGTGGTGGGTGCCAGGAAGAGGAAGAAAGTACAATTGGGCAAAGAGAATAGAACACACGTGCTTGTGGTTGTGTGGGTGCGTTCACACAATGGTTCCGGCCAAGAGTGTACCAAAAGCAGTCTTCTGGAAGTGAATGTGTGAATGCCCATCCGGGAACAAAGGTCAGACAAAAAACGGCAGCATCGAGCAGAAGGAAGGAATGACCCCACCTTGACTACAGTCTCTGTCCTTATCTTACTGACCCAGTACTTTTGTCTCCTTGTGATCCACACTCACCCCTTGTTATAGCTGCCCACCTGCACCTGCCTAGGGAAGGGGCTTCAGGACCGCCTCCAGCTGGGCGGTCAGAGATCCACTCCAGGGCAGGTCCTCGATCTTCTAAGCCCCCATGAACCTTCACCCTGCAATTACCATCCTCTGCCCTGGGCTATTTCCTGCAGACTTGTAAATAGAACCTCTTTCAGCTCCACACACATTATGGTTTGTCTAAAACGGTGTCAAAGGAGCCAATTTTCCTCAACAGGGACATTGACGGAGGTAAAGTTTACAGAGGATTCCCGCAGGACTTGGGCTGCGCGAGTCAAAAACAAGAACCTGGGTGATGCAACTGCCTAGAAAAGCTACCTTGACTGTATAGGCCGAGCCCGGCCTTGTCTGGGGGCCAGATTCCTGGGAAGACAGAGGGAAAAGTAAGACTCGGGGCCACAACCTCACCAGCCTTAAGCAGCCTTCCCAGAAAGCCTAGCCAAGGGACAGGAGACCCAGCTTGGAAGTCAGAGCACCCCTCTGCTTTCTTTGAGCTCTCTCTCCCTTTGCAAGCAAATGCCAACACCTGCGGCTCACAGCTGTACTGAGTAGCCGTCATCTTGCAGAAGGTAGAGGGGCTCGTCAGAGAGAAGCAGGTACAAACGGTGACTATGAAAGGCATCTGCAACCTTTGTATCAGCCATGAGTGACCATCCAGGAGGGCCAAGCCCATGTCAAAAGTAAGACCTGAGCAGAGGCACCTGCTCCAGGCTTCAGCAGCCCTCAGGCCCCAGACTTGGTAGGGAAGGAAGGAGCTGGCCCGTGCCTCTATCCCTCCTACTGATGAAGGTACTCAGGCCCAGAGAGTTGTAATGACATATTCCTTATCACAGTTTAAGAAATGATAGAGGCAGGATTTGAACCCTGGACGTGTCAACCCCCAAGCCCATGAATCTTCCATAAATCCCAACACTGCATTCATCCTGACCTTGCTTTGGGCAGGGTGCACTAAGTAGGGTGTGTCTGTAGCCCATGACCTTTCCATGGCCCTAGGGGAGCAACATGGCAGCTGTGGGTGACCTGTTCCTTCTAGGCTCTGGCCTGAGCCATACCAAGCCAATGTCGCACAATCTGCCCAGATTATGCCTCCCTAGCCTTCTATGAATAAAGGCGCAGGGAGCATTTTAGGAATCAAAACCACCCATCAATCTTCTCTGGCTTTTTTTATTTTAACAAAACAAACCTAGAACAGATGTTCCAGGAAAGGCCTAGCTAGAAAGTTACATGCCTTTGAGTTATATAAGAAGGTCCCACAGCGGGGCTGGAGACACGTCTCAGTGATTAAAAGTGCTTGGTGCTCTCTTACAGAAGACCAGAGTTCAATTCCCAGCACCCAGTATGGATGGCTCACAACTGCCTGTAACTCCAGCTCTAGAAATTCTACACCTTCTCCCGATCTCTGAAAACACCTTCACATACACATGTGCACACAGACACACACATACACATGAAAAAGTAAAATAAATAAATATTTTTTAAAAATAAGAATGTCCTAGAAATACAGAGACCCAGAAATCAAGTTCTGGGATCAGACTTCTCTATAAGTCGTTCAATTCATCTAAGTTGCATCATGTTTTAAGGAGAACATATATCAATGTGTGCCTGTCAATACACCCATTTGCCTCCAGAAATGGTTAGATGTGCAGTGAGACAAAATGGACAAGAGCACGAGTCTTAGGATCAAACATGTCTGAGCTCAAACGGGTGTGAGGTGCCTAAAGGATAGGAGAGTATGATACACAGCCCATGCTTTCCTCCTCCCTTTGGGGACTCAATTGATTAAAGTTCTTTAAAGTGTATACAAACAATAAAATCATGACCTACACACAAATATAAAATGAATATGTGCCAAAGGTTTTGTTCAGAGATCAGTGGTATCTTGCTTACCAAGCATACCCAAGGCCTTGTGTTCAAAGCACAGTGATACAAAAGAAAACAAGAATATAGTTCATTGAGCCTATTAATTAATGAGCAAAACAGTAAGATGCTATAGTCTACTCAAAAGAAAAAAATTCAAAGGACACAAATATACAAGCTTAATTAAGAGAAAATAAAACAATTCATAAATAGATTAATAAACAATTAACTATTCAACTGAATTCCAACCAACAAAGCTATTGATGTTCCTGTGGATGAAAATGGTTGGATTACTTTCTTGAGGCTTTTCAAATAGCTCAAACACCAACAAACATGAACATCATCTAGAAAGATGGGCTAGATAGGATACCTACCAAGGCTGTTTGCTGCCTGTTTCTATGACTTCCACAAGTTTTCTCAACATAGATTGCTGCCCACCAACCGTGTTAGCCATTCTGTTGCTGTGACAAACTCACTATCAACTTACAGAAGAAAAGGTTTGCTTGACGCATGGTTTCTGGGGCCACAGCTCTGTCTTCCCTGCTCTAGGAACTTCTGGGAAGCACAGATATTGGAAGGGGTTGGCCTAGGATGTGAATCATATGTCTGAAATGTCCAAGCTGTCTCACTTTGAACAGGAACTCAGAATCTCTATGCTACAATTTGTTCTGCTGCAGAGAGAAATCCACCATGATTATAATCCCTCTCTGTACTAGCTAGTTTAATATCAACCTGACATAAGCTAGACACATTTGGGAAGAGGGAACCTCAAATGAGTCTCCACTGAGTTGGCTTGTGGGTAAGCCCGTGATGATTCTTTTATTATTAATGATTGATGTGAGAGGGTCCAGCTCACTGTGACAATGCCAATTATGGGCTGGTGGCCCTGGATGCTATAAGAAAGAAGGCTGAGCAAGCCATGAGGAGCAAGCCAGCAAGCAACACTTCTTATGGCCTCTGCTTAAGTCCCTGCCTCCATGTTCCTGCCTTGAACTTCTACCCTGACTTCCTTGGATAACAGACTGTGAAATGGAAGTGTAAGCAAAATAAACCCTTTTCTCTACAAGTTGTTTTTGTTCATGCTGTTATCACAGTAATAGAAAGCTAACGAAGACACTGTCTCATTAGGTGTATCTGTCAGGACAGACGAGGTCATGCTGTATAGCAAATGGCTTCAGCATCTCAGTATTTCAAAATAAGAGATTTATTGACATACATGTTATTTTATCTTCATATTATTGTACATTGACAGGGGCTCTGTTCCATGACATCTCATTCCCGGAGGCTGAGAGAGGCCTCCTGCACTTTCATTAGTCATCATAACAGAGTGAAGGAATATGGATAATCAGGAGGAACTATGAAATGCTCCCACCCAGAGCTGACATATCTTTTGCCCACTCCATTTACAATAGTGTGCCTGACTTTAAGGAGACAAGCAAACCCAGTTCCTTGCACATTGAATCCTGGAGGGAAACAGCATTGGAAACATCACCAGGTTAGATGGGATTCATCTTGAAGAGGAGCACTGAGAGAATCCCTTACATCACCGAGTGTTTTGGAGATGATGAGATGATGATTCCCACACTCATATTACTGTTCTTGAAATATTGTAGGCCACAAGGCAGACTATCATACAACAGAAGCTGCCACACTGTACAATGCCATATCATGTGCAATGTTCTTACTATCAAGACATGCAAGTGTAATCCCTGAGGGTTATGGGGAAAGTTAAAAAAAAAAAAAAACCACATGTCACTATGAAAGGATGCCTTAGTGGCAAATGAGGACCAATACAAAAATGTGCTATAGGATGTCCCCAGAACGCAAAAGACCATTGGTTTAGCAGTCAGCGAGAAATACTTCTTCAGAGTAGTAACTTGACTTTGTCAGAACAATGTCATTCCTCTTAAATAGTTTCAATTTGTGTGTTGCTATCTCTAAATTTGAGGCATAAATCTCAAGCCTGTTTTGTACTTGTCATTGTAGGAGGCACTTGGCAATTGCTTGTCACCCAGTATTGAACTCTCTTCCTGTGACTATGTTATGCTTATCTTGTGAATTAAGGTCTGCTTCCTTATGGAGAAAGTAGAAATAGCAAGCATTTGCTTTTTTCAGACTCCCTTGCAGCTAGAGAAAAAAATCACATGACTTGAGTCTACCAGTAAGGTACACTCCGACAAAATTTTGATCAGAAGCATATGATAGAGGGAACGAGGGAGAATATTATAGAGAAGGCTCTCAGAGGAAGTTAGCAACTATGTTTCTCCTACACTTGAGTCAGGCCCAGCCTCTGGGGTGTCACCCAGGAGCAGGGTTCTGCAAAGAATGGGTGTCTATACCAGCAGGAACATCTCATCAGGCTCAGCAGGACAAGTGCTATCATTTTATTTGATATTATAGGTCCTCTATCATTATTCTCTTTTCTTCCGTGAAAGCCAGTCAGTCACCTTGCATTTTTTTAAAAATGTTTTCTCTTTAAATAAGCTACCATTGTTTACTGTGTTTTCAATATATGTATACAAACATTCAAGCGATGTTAAAAATAATTTGTGTCAAATTGTGTCATCCACAAGAAACACACACTATACACCCTTTTAAAGAGTAGGAAAAATACACTAAATTAGAGAAAAGCCCACCTGGTAGGACCCCTCACATTTTAAAATGGGAAGCCTGGGTGTGCATTAGGAGAAGGAGCTGCCTAGGATTCTACAGCAGGTGAACTATGGCACTCACACCCACACTTGGATTTATTGTGCTTGGGCCCCAAGTGCCTTCTAACAGGGCAGGACAGCTAGGGCAGGACCTCTCTCTAGGGCCAGTGGCACACACCCAGCCAGCTTTCTGCCCCCTTGGAGCTGCTCACCTCAGCATCCTGGCAAAGGTACCCCTTGATTGAGCTCTAAGATTGATGGCCAGACTCAGACCCAAAAGCAAGCAGGGAGGGGGACAGCAGGCTTTGCCCTGGAGCCACCAGACAATCACCGTGAAGTTCCTATCCCTCCAGTAAACAAGCTGTTGTGCCTCGGAGAACCTGGTAATAGCAGGCCCTGCCATCCTGCCCTCTCTTTGCAGGGAAGGGCTGCAATTACTGCCTTAACTGACTTAGATACCTCTGGTGAAGGGTATACATTTCCTGAAGTATATACAATCTTTGCAAACTTTCTCCTACACTCCCTTCTAGGTCTGGGGGCTCTGGTTCCCTCCTTGCAGCTCCACCCTTGAAACTGCTCTTATAATTGTAAATAGCCCACACTTCAGAGGTTCCTCGGAGCCCTGCTTCAGGGAATATAACTGCAGCCTTCCTTCTCCATAAGCAGGGGAGGCTTTATTAAATGTAGCGCCTGTCTGCCCCTCACTGGCCCCGGCATCTCTCCATCAGAGAGCCAGCACTCTTGGTGACACTGAGATCTCATGAAGGACCTCCTTGATAATGTAGATTCCTGGGGACATCGGAAGGGTTTCTTCATGAAGCCAGGAGTTCTAAAGCTTTATAAGGAGCCTGTTAATCCAGGTATAATCCCACAACTCTCATCCTAGGACTTTAAAAGCTGAGGCAGGAGGATGGTGAGTTTGAAAACAGTATGGACTACATAGCAAAGCACTGTGTCAAAAAACAAACAAAAAATCCAAAGTTTATTAATAACATCTCTGCCCAGACAGGAGTTTAATGGTTGGACAAATACCTGATCCAAGGCAGTTCCTGGCACTCACTGCCCAGTGTGAGTTCTGCAGAGGTGAGATGTCTGCAGTATGGACACTGACTGGCAGTGTCCGAGTGTGTCTTAGCCACTGTGAGTCTGTTTCCTCTTCTGTAAAATGGGGTGACGACTCCCTTAGCCAGGGTAAGCTAGGCTCTGATGAAATAGCAAACAACCTCTACATCTCAGTAGTTCCCAGCAGCACAGGTTCACTGCTCACTGGTGCTGCCTAGCCATTGCGGGTCAGTTAGGGGTCTCTGTGTTAGGCAGCTTCCCCTCGCTGTAAAACAAAACAGAACAAAACAAAACACACCAAAGAGGGGTGGGAGACAGCTGGGTGGACGAGAAATTGCTTTGAAATCATGGAGGCCAGAGTTTGGATCCATCGTCCCACATAAAAGCCATGCAGGCTTGGCAGCCAGCCTCAGGAGCTCTGCAGAGGTAGGGGATTCCCTGAGGCCGGGTAGCTAACTAGATTAGCCAAATTGGGGAGCTCTAGGCTCAGTGAGAGACCCTTCCCTAGTAAATAAGGACAGCAATTGAGGAAGACACCTGGTATCAACCTCTTCTCCACATACATGTAAGCATAACTGAACGCTCATGTGTTCACACACATGCACACATGTGGGACATGTGTTTACACCCAAAATATTTTGTAAGGAAATACTTGAGAGAATCAGCTTACAAAGGAATGATGCAAAACAGAGGAGAAGAGGAGGCTGGGGCCCATCTATCCCCTCAAAGATCCTCCCCATGACTAGACGATAGACCCCAGCTCTCAAAGTCTCCAGCACCTCCATGCCCTTCTTTAACACACTGGCTCTCAGGAGACAGTCCAGCTCAAAGCTGTGGCACTCTGCGTGCTGTATTCAGAGTGACCACCGACTCTGGTGTTGCTGGCTGGTAGGTTGCCTGACAAAGGTACGGCCAGCCATTAAATGCTCTGGACTGTAAATAATACATGTCCCTTCTGCTCACTACCCATTGGAGAGCCAGGCAACTGGCTCATCCAATTGCAAAGTGACAGGAAGCTCAGATATGTGTGGTGAACTGCAGAGGCCTACCGCAATAATCACCGAACAACCTCTAGGGATGTGGAGAGGATTAAATGAATTACATTTCTAATATGATTTATTTCAGTATAGGCTGTCAGTATTCTAGTAATGATGATGGTGTTGATGTTCATTATTAGTAAAAATATTAACATGGAATCCAATTAGAGACTCCAGAGATAGCCAGTCTAAAATGCTTGCCCTGCAAGCATAAGTATCAGAGTTCAATCCCCAGCTCCTCAAGCTTCACCTGAGGGTGAAGTGCTGGAGAGGCAGAGGCAGGTGGATTCTTGGAGCTCACAGGCCAGCCAGCCTAGTCTAATCATTAAGCCCCAAGTCCCAGTGAGAGACTAATTCAAAAAGTAAAGTAGGTTAAATGGGCATAGTAGAGTGTGCCTTTAATCCCAGCACTTGAGAGGCACAGACAGATGGATCTCTGTGAGTTCAAGGCCAGTCTGGTCTAAAGAGTGAGTCCCAGGACAGCCAGGGCTATGTAGAGATATCCTGTAGATAGATAGATAGATAGATAGATAGATAGATAGATAGATAGATAGATAGACAGATAGATAGATAGACAGATAGACAGATAAAAAGTAAAATAGAAAGCTCCTAAGGAATGACACCAAAAGTTGCTTTCTGACATCCACACATGTACAGACACACACACACCCAGGCACACCCGGGAAACCTCACTCCCCACATATAAATAAGCCAATTAAACTGTCAATGAAAGAATAATCACCATTCTGAATTTTTATTACAATTATTACTAGAAAATCTATGCGTACCTTGTAATTCCAGCACCCAGTAGGCTGAGGCAGGGAGACACCATGATTTCAAGGCTACTCTGGGCTACATATTGAATTCAAGGCAACCTGCAGGACCATGTAAGAGATGAAGGATGGGAGGATGGGAGGAAAGGAGGGAGGAAGGGAAGGAGGAAGGGAGGGAGGAAGGGGAGGAGGAAGGGGAGGAGGAAAGAAGGAAGAGAGGAAGGAAATAAGGGAGGGAGGGAGGGAGGGAGGGAGGGGGGGGGAGGGAGGGAGGGAGGGAGAAAACTTGAAAGATCAAATTTGATGTGCAGGAGTGAGGGGGAACAAGAAAGAGAAATGATAGTGAATATTATCAAAATACATTAAATTCATAAAATGTCATAATGAAAGCCATTATAACATATAATTAATACACACTAATCAAATTTTGGAAAGGGTAAAAAAAATGGTTAAACTCGGACTTTGTCACTCATTTGCTGTGTGATCTTAGGAAACATGCTACTGGTCTCTGAGCCTCCATTTCCTCATTTACACAGCTTAGTCTTGAACTCAATACCTAGCAGTGAGCTTGGAGAATGGGTAGAATGTTGGGAGGAGAAGAAGGACTGGTTTTACTTACCCCCAGTAGGTGGGTTGGCTGCACCCCCTTGGCTCTGTGCTCAAGAAAATCCTGGACATTGGAGCTGTCTGCATCAGGCTGATGAATCTCAATCCCTAAATTACAGGTGACAGTGGCTTCTTAAAGAGGAAATGAATTGCTGCAACACAATCCAGCCATGTTGCATCGATATGATTAGCTAGTCAGCCATGATGTGTAGCCATTCGCTTTGATTTTTAAGTACCCGTTAGCAGCCAGCCTTAATGAGGCGGTTACAAATTGATTAGATTCCAAGATTCAGCACAGTTCACAGATTGTTTCAGAAACCCGTCAGGATCGCAGGACTGACATCTCACTGGATTTAATGATTGCTAGAGAAAGTGTGCATCCCAGCCAGATACAATCACATTTGTCAGCATGATCCTTTTAAGCACAATTCAATTAAAGTGTTATTCTCTAATTTTATTAGAATCGGAGCCCAGAGCTAATGCAGGCTCCCAATATTGCATCAGGAGGGGAGTGTGCACAGTTTAATTTCCCTAATTGGAGTTTAGTGATCTCACATCCTTTTCATATCTTAATTCTTGGGATAATCTCCCACTTTTGCACCTGCGACAATTCCTTTAATGGAAACTAGCAATCAGATGTGATGGTTCCGCTTCACATGGATTCCTGGGGTCACATCTGCTTCACTGAAGGGACTTTGCACATCTGGATCTCTTGATTCTTCCGATCTTTTCCCACCAATCTTGGCCTTGACCTCCTTAGTTTAGGAGGCTCTTGCCCAAATATAATCTACTTAACTACCAGGCTTACAGTCTCAGAATAAGAGAGTTGGGGAAAAGTATGGGCTTTGAGCCAGCCTAAGTTTGGGTCACAGCTCCACCATTCACTCATCCATCTACTTACTCATGTGCCCAACCATCCACCTATCTACCCATCCATACATCCATCCACCTACTTACCCATACACCCAT
The DNA here is from genome assembly GCF_049852395.1 of Peromyscus maniculatus bairdii. NCBI lineage: Eukaryota > Metazoa > Chordata > Mammalia > Rodentia > Cricetidae > Peromyscus > Peromyscus maniculatus. The sequence goes on from NC_134856.1 coordinate 12,835,574, forward strand.
GCACTCAACCAGTATTTAGTGGGTTAGTGGATGTTTGCTATATTCCAGGCACTGTGTTAGGTATTGGGGGGTCTTCCATGAAAAAAAAAAAAAAACATAGCCTCCAACTTCAGGGAACTTATAACCTGCTGGGAGAGAGGATCACAAAATAGTAACCATCGCATTAACTAGATAATCCACATCGTCACAAGAGATAGGAGTAAAAGAATGATGGAAGAGAGACCTACTCCAAACGTGAGAGTAAGGAAGGTCTGCCTCCATGATGATGTAACATTTCAGCTGAGACTCCATGGAATTCCTGTAGTCTGTAGACCCAGAGTGAGAGCAAAGTGAAGGACCATAGACCCTCCTTCTGGTTGGAGCATCCTGTCCCTATCCCCAGGCAAGTGTCACCTACCGGTTTATTGAAAGAATACCAAAGTAAGAAGAAACTTGTATCACTTATGGAGCAAAACCTGGGCCTTTTGGATTAAAGGAAGTAGAAACTATCAAGAAATTAAGTTATGCAAGACAGGTAAGTAGAGTCCGATCCCAAAACGCCTTGCAGGCAGGTCAGGTAGGAGCTTAAATTCCTCCTCCATTCACATTTGGTATCCAGATGAAATTTTCCCCCCTCTTTTCTTAATTCTGATTTTCATTTTGATTCTTTGGTTGTTTGAAGTTTTTGGTGTGTTTGTTTGTTATTTTCTCAGGAGACCATTTCTCAGCTCCAATGGTCTAGAATTTGCTACCCTCTTGCCTTAGCTCCTTGAGTGTTGGGATTTTATATGCATCACTACATCAGGCCTAGGTGAGACTATTAATGGCATCCCTTTCAAGTTCCAAAGTGTCCAAGGATGGATGTTTAACTATATGGATATCCAGTTGCAAATCAAGTAGAGATGGCTGTCTTTTTATTGACATTGCTGCCACTGTGATAACATGAGTTGTTGTGTGTTTTGTTACCAGTTTTGTGCTTTCTATAGGTAGTGAACACTTTATTGCCTACTCTTCTGGTAGAACACTCCAGAAGACCCCATTACATTGGAGGGGGGCAATTGTCATTTTGGGAGGATAAAGGGTGCAGGGAAGTGAACCTGGGGCCTTGCATATACTAAGACCAGGTTTTATCATTGAGTCACATTGCAAGCAGGCATTTGTAATTTCAGCCATCTAGTAGCAGGCAGTCAGAGTACCCAGCAGCCAGCATATGATGCTGTGTCTCTAGCATCCAGGATGCTGATACACACACAGGATTTGAAGTTCTATCTATTTTGAAGGCTCCCTCACTTGTCTGTGGAAGGTGAAGTGGAGAAAGCAGGCGTGGATGGCAGCTAGGGTCCTGTGCAGAGACTTCCACGTGGGAGTTGAGCATGGATGGCTTTGACAAGAAGGAAGCAGTAACAACACCAGAATGGGAAAAGGGTAGAAGCCAGACATTCGTTTCTCATATGACCCTAAACGCTCTGGCTGACCTCACCAATCCAGTCTCTTCATCTCCGAAATGAAGAGCTCTGTCTCAAATGGGGGTCTAGAAGTTATCTTATACTGGGCTGGGAACACACTCCTGCCTGGCAGTTGGGCTGCAGGTGGATGGACACCACATTAGTTTGGTTGGAATTATCTTCTAAGCCATGACAGCCATCACTTGCTCTTGACCATTTCTTCTCACTTGGTGCCAGAGGCTTTGCTTGTCTACCTAGATGCACAAGATGTCATCCTGAGGCAAGAGCCCACGGATTTCCCTCTTCCTAAACCTGAGTTGCAGGGGCTAGGAAATTTTTCTGAGACCTAATGCAAACTGAGTACCTCTAATGGAGCCGGCAGAGTTCCCTACTGTTACTGTGGAAGCTTCAGTGAGAGCCTGAACCCACCCTGGAAATCCAGGATAGAGAAAGCTGTGTCAGACAGCCATGCCGTGATCACTCACTAAGCTGAGACCATTCTGACCTCTCCCGGGCCAAACCCGCATTCCAGTCTTTCCCTTGGTAGAGATAGGAAAATAGCTATATGCTCTGCATGGACACCCAGGGACATTATCTCACTGAATGTTCTTAGCTATAAGAGGAAACTGTGCTTATTTATGTCCCTTTAACAAGTGGAAAGACCTGGGGAAGGTAAGCAACTTGTTCCAGGTCTACCAGTTAGCCATAGAGGATAAACTCAGCTTAGCTGACCTCTAACTAGCAGAGAGAACCACTTGCCACCAAACTCTTCCCCCCACCTCCAGTCCTGGAGCTTAGAACTTGGAAAGAGCAGAAGTTGGAGCTTTGCTCACATGAGTGGAGTGTCCAGAGCCCTGTGGGCATCATACACTCTTCTGTGTTAGTCAGGTCCAAAACAGCCCAGTGCCCTCCAGCAGACAATGACTGGGGCCAGTAGCTGCCTTCAATTCTGACACCGATGTAGTGGAGAAGCAGATCTGTCTGGCTAGGTTACCTGCTTTTGGTCTCTATGAAGACCTTATCCCAGCAATGACCATGGCTGAGTGACAGGCAAAGGAATACCCTCTTGATCAGAAATAGTTTCCCGCCAGGCGGTGGTGGCACACGCCTTTAATCTCAGCACTCAGGAGGCAGAGGCAGGTGGATCTCTGTGAGTTCAAGGTCAGCCTGGGCTATAGAGTGAGTTCCAGGACAGCCAGAGATACACATAGAAACCCTGTCTCAAAAACAAAACAAAACGAAAGAAAGAAAGAAAGAGAGAGAGAGAGAGAGAGAGAGAGAGAGAGAGAGAGAGAAAGTAGTTTCCCATGACCTCAGAATCAAACCTCAGGTCCTTCCTATGTCTTTTTCACAAAGCTTTGGAAGATCCAGCCTCTGCTACACCTCCAGCTCTCTCTCCTATCACTCTCTGTGCCTGGGCTCCATGCACTCTGGCCTCTTCTTTGTGCTTCCTTCCCTCTCTAGGTACTTGTTGACCTTCAATCTAGAACATTCTTCCTGCACAACTGCTTTCAAATGCAAATTTAGATGTCATTCTCACACAGGCTTTCCCTGACCATCCGATGAGGAGTATCTCCTCGTCCTTTGCCCTACATATCAGCTTTTCCTATAGCACTGAAAGACATCTAATATCATCTGACATGGATTTATATACCGCTTTCCGTCACAGGAATAGAACTGTCTTTACGAGTTTCACTGATGACCCTGTCCAGCACCAGCCACTCTGCATGGTTGATAAACACTTGTTGGATGGACGGACCTCATGAACTGGCAATCCCTAAACTACAGACTGCTCAGCCTGGAATGATCCTCAAAAGAGAGGTCGAGCCTCTAACCCTTCACTAAGATAAACTTAGGTCATGGAACCAGAAGAGATCCATCCCTGGCTGGAGAGCTGGGTCATAGTCCTGGCTTTGAAATAGATTTTCAAATAAAATACTAAAAAATTAGAAGACACACTAGTGGGAGGGAAACAAAACAAAACACTAGTTTGGCCATCTAGCATCAGGTGGAGTGGACAGCCTTAGTCAACTGGTTAGCTCTCAAAGAAAGATCTGGATCCAGAGAAGCCGCGGGTCAGCCAGTGACCAGGGCAATGACAGCAGCTGCCCCGTTCTAATCCCTTTCCTTGAGGTGTAGCCTAGGAAACTGGCAGCGGGGCCAAGCTCTGACACAGATTTGTAGACAAGGAGCACAGTGCTCACCCACTCTCAGAAAGCCCTATTAAAAATCTGAATCCATTGCTAACGTGTAAAATCAGATAAGCTGTGAAAAATCCAGATTGCTTGCGCTGCTTGAGCCATGAGAGGACTGGGCGATGCTGACCTGAATAAAGGTGCTGCAGGAGCTGATAATTCAGTGGGAAGGAGAGGCAGCAGGCTAGTGACTGCAGGGGCCCAGGGAGGAAGTGTAGGGTCAGAGCTTTGCTGTGATAGACGCTGCAGACAGAGGCGGGTACAATGGGAGACCCTGCCAAACGTGGGACTGACAGGGGGGCCAGGGCAGACACAAATTCTTCTAGATCTACCACTCGCAATTATCAAAGCCAGGACAACACTGGCTTCTCTTGTTTTCCCGCCCACAGCTTCTCACCAGGACCTCCCATTGGCTGGACCCGGCAGACAAAGTAAAGGATTGTGGGAAGTGTAGTTCGTCTTTACCTCTCACTGGAAGGTCAGAAACTGGAGAGGGTTGGACCCAAAGGCAAACCAGCTGGTGGCTGGCCACCTTTTTTTTTTTTTCTGTACACACAGGTGATATTTGTGCAGTCAGTGGTCTTAGGGGACCCATCTTGTTATCTGGGCCAATAAACAGGCACATGCGTGACCCACACTGACTACAGAAAGCCAGAAACCTAGCAAGGAAGGCCGTATGCATATTGTTTTCCAAGGACCTCTGAGAAGCAGAAGATGCAGACCCAGAGAACCCCACAAAGGAGGCAAGAAAGTATAGACTGGGAGTCCACGTGCATCTGCTTCAGGTCTGAGCCGTGCTTCCCTTTATGCCCTTCTTTCTCTGGGTCCTGTGACAGACACACACACACACACACACACACACACACACACACACGCTCCCCCGTGAAGACCCGAAATGATCCTTATGAGCCCTGTATCCACTGCCTTACAGGCTTGCTCTGGTAGAGGTGCCTGGTACAACCTAAGAGTGGACATATGAAAGGACAGACAAACACATGTCGAACTGTCTATCCTTGGTGCTTAGTAAGTGTTAACACTTATGGAAACACATGAAGGAGGTGGTACTGCTCTCCAGTTGCAGATGAGGAAGTCTGGGCCAGGAAAGTTATTTAGCTGAAAATAGGATAGTCGATAAATGGAATAGTCTGGCTCCAGGGTCCTTGGGCTTTCCTGCCTCCCTGCTGGCTCCTGGTCTCTAGACCTGGGGCTCACTGAGCAAGGCAACAGGGTGCCATAGACTCTAGGGTAGGGGAGGATATCTGGAGAAACATGGGCCTTAGGGACCCTGAACAGCACAGAAAGCTGAGTGTTCACTGGTGATGCTGGGACACTGATAACTTGGAACAAGATGCTCCTTCTCTGCTCTCCCTTCTTCCCAGCCACATCCTCTACCCTGGGCTGGGGCTGTGTGAGGGGGTCTCATTAGTGGACACCCCAGGGTGCCCAATTTCACATGCTGATCATGTAGAAGGTGGGTACCTTGTTATGGGCAGTGCTGATCCCACTGTCAGGAAGTGTAAGGGGTCAGCTTTGGGAGCCAGGCCAGGGCCAAGCAGAAGAAGTAGAAAGAGAGATATACAGTTAAAATAGAGAAGAAGCCTGAGAGGAGGGTTGGGGAGGGAGGGACCTGGTAGGCTTAAGAGAGACGAGGAAAGACAGACATGTTGAAGCAATTGGAAAAGAAAAAAATATATATATTTAAGAGGGCAGAACTCTGAGCACACCCTTCCCCTCCCCCAGCCCCTGCCTGTCCCAGTGTGCCTCCCCTGCCCAGCTGGTGACTGAGGTTTTCTATGAATAACAAATGGAACAAGACTGGCTTCTCTAAGAAAAAAAAAAAAAAAAGATTTAGGGAAATAATTAAATAATTTTCTTTTTGAGCACTGGCCAGATAAGATGATTCCAGGCCCTTTGCTTCCTAGGATGAGGCTAGTGGAGGGTCGGAGAGGGAAATAGGACCAGATTCAGTCACAGGCCTGCTGGGTAGGGCAAGTTCTCAGGCCATGCCTGTGTGTTCGTTCTCTCTCCCTCTTCCCCAACCTCCACCTCTACATCTTAGTGTGTGACGGTCCCACCCAGTCAAAGGCTCAAGACAAAGGACGGTGAAAATGGCATGTGACTGCAGGAGAGGCATGGGAGGAGGAGCAACAGGCTACAGTCTAGTCTTCATAACACACACACACACACACACACACACACACACACACACACACGCAAGAGCCCAAAGAGCAATTGTGATGATGAAGAGCTAAGAAGTCCTGGAATCTGCAGCAAAGCCTTAGCCTTATACCTGTGTCCCCGAGTCCCTGGAGTCAGCCTATCACACCCTGCCTATTAGCTGTGGGCAGATATAAGGCTAGGGAGGGTGTGTGGGTCTATGAGAACCAGGCATTGGCCTTTTTCCCCCAGGAAGGAGCAGCTTCACTTCATGTCTCTGCAGCCTGGCTCAATGTTCCCAGGAAGAACCCCCAAGAGAGATGCTCTGCAGACTTTCTTTGCCTTCTATTTTTGAGAGCTAGGGCACCGTGGGAGCCTTCACTGTAGGGTGCTAACCCTGCTTAGGTGTGGCTTCCTTCCCTCCCACTTCCCTCTCTCCTGTTTCTCTCTTCTGTCCTTGAAAAAACACTTGAAGTAACCAAGCCCCAGTAAATGCTTCTCTCTCTGCAGCTATGTGGAGGACAGAAGACGACCCATATTGATTCTCAGGATGGAAACAGTCCACCTCTTGGGGAGGGGGGCAGAGTCTGTCATTGACTCCCAAAATGCCAAGTAGTCTAGGCTGGTTGACCAGTAAGCCCCAGGAATCTACCAGTCTCTTCCTCACCAGCTGAGATTACAGGTGGAAACTCTCATGCCTGGCTTCTTTTTTTTTTTTTTTTTTTTTTTTTAATGTGGATTCTAGGGATTGAACTCAAGTCTTTGTTTTTGCAACAACATAAATACTTTACTGACCAAGTTTTCTTCTTAGCCCCATATTTTAACATCTGTAAACATGTCAATGAGCAAGGTAAACGATTCTCTGCCCTGTTGGGACCTCATTCTACAGAAAAACTGTAAAAGACAACCCACAACAGTATTTTAAACAACAGTAAGAATAGGAAGCAAAGAATACCCTAGGGCCATGGAATGTATAGGGGCATCAGTCACTAGGCTGGACATTTGGGGCCAGCATCATGAAGGGGACATTCTGTGAGCAAGTGGAAAGAGTAGGGGAGGGAACAGAGGATGTGTAGACAGGCAAGACAGGACAATTTACTCAGGGTGAAATGGGAGCTCCCAGTGGGTCAGTGTGGTACCTCCAGCTCTAAAGCCATGGATATAGAGACCAGGTCAGGAGCTCGGGGCAGGTGTGTGTGTGTGGGGGGGGGGGTGAGGCAATAGGCCAGGGAGAGGGAGCCACACTGGAGGCAATAGAAATGGTAAAATGGGAGTGGAAACTGTGGCATCCTGAACATACTTTGCAGGTAGGGCTGGCAGAACTTGCTTAAGAATTGGGCAGTGCCATCATCTTTGGATGCCCACAAGTGAACCTCGGAGGCATTGTATGTGACTGTCCACATGGGTGGACTAGGAAAGCTCAACTCTTACCTGGTGGCCTCCACCGGGATGACAGCAAGGCAGGAGTCAGGCTCCTGGCCCTTCCCTCCAGGCAGAGGGGAATGCACCCCGTCAGAACACTTGCTCTTGCCACCCCTGCAGGGCGCTTTGCTGAAAAGTGTGATCAACTCCCTTTTTGCACAGGGGAGAAAATATGCCAGGATTTCCATTGATCCATCCTGAATCAATGCTTTTAAAAATCTTACGCACATTTGGCTTAAGAGCCAAAGCATGCATTTTATGTTTTGACATGGTGTCATCGATCGGAGGCGTGCATCTTTGCCCCACCTGCCCAAGCCCCCACCCACCCAGGCAGCTGGCCTGGTCACACTATGTCCTTAATGGCATTGCCCCCACCTGCCCCTTCCAAGCCTGCCCTGGCCCCCAGCACGGCCCTTTCTCGGGTTTTTTGAAAGGATCGATAAGGTGCTGAGGCCTCCCGCTGCTGCCTGTCACTCACACACCACCAGGCCATAAATTATGCATCTGCCCCTTTCTCCTTCTGTCTCTAATTTCAACTGCGTTTGTTGATGGCTCTACGATGGTTGGCTTTTCTCAGCCTCCGAGGCAGGGATGCTGTTGAACCATGGTAAAAACATGGAGCCGGGGCAGTAGGTTTAGGAAGGGGGCAGAGATGCTAACAATGAATGTCCAGAGAGATATCTAAGGGGGGTGGAGTGGCCTAGGACTGAGAACACTAAGCTGTGGCCTGTGATCTTGGTGACTTCACCTTGGGGCAAGAGTGCATCATAACCCACCCTCAGCCTAGGAGCTGAGGAGGAGAGGCAGAGTGACATGAGGTTATCTCCAGCTGGGAGACTCTCCTCTGAGGCTCTGGGGCTGACAGGCACTTTGGTGAGGTTCACTGTGTGTGACAATGACTATGGACACAGCTTTGGCTTGCTGGCAGTTGGGCTTCCTCTATCAGGGGTCCCTAGAATACCTCCCTGAGTGGTGTGTTCAAAGAACAGGAAGCTGGAGGCTGAAGCTTGGTAGCAAAACACTCACTTGCCTGGCAGGGTGATGACCTGGGTTCCATCCCCAGTACTGAAAAGAAAAAGACAAAAACAAACAAACAAAATAAGCTGAAGCCTACAAGACAGTCTCTGTCCCTTGTTCACTGTGAGACAGGACAAGCTCTTCCTTCCTTTGAATGTATCAAAGTGGCTGATTTGTGTCCCCCAATGTGACTAGTCTCTGTCATATTCATGACAGTCTTACTGGGTCAGACAAGCTCAATCTCTGCTTAAAGAGTGGCCCACTGAGGGCTGAGAAGTGAAGTCAGTTGTCCCAGGTGGAGGAGCTGGAGGTGAGGGAGCTGGGCCCAGGCTTCTCCGGTACAGAGACCATGCTGCTTCTGTTCTCCGGTGCTCTGAAAATCTGTCCCCAGCTCTTTGCATCCTTGTCTGCTGTTAATCTCCCTGAACCTTCTAGGGATCTCCCCCACCCCTGTCTAGTCAGGCCTCTCCCTGTCACCCTGTTTCCATACCCAGTGGCATCTCCTCTCTATGGACATCGAACTGGTAGTCAGTGGTTGCATTGTTTTCCCTATAAAATACACTGAAATAAAGATCTAGGCATCTAGGCCAGTGATCCCAAATGTTACTTCTGCCTTGCAGTGTGTCCTGGAACCAATCCTTTCATCCATTGTGACCACAGTTTCCTCCTCTGTAAAATGGGTTTTCACAGAGATGCACACTTTATATACCTTGTGAGGGAGACAGGAGAGGACAAGGGAGACATGGGGAAATTTTCAAGGTGGAAGTAGATAATGAGGCCCAGGATAAAGTCTGTGACTCAGTAATAGAACACTTGCCAGCATTCATGAGTTCCTGGGTTCAATCCCCAACACCACCATATAAAAAAAAAAAAAAAAAAAAAAAAGTAGGTAATGTCCAAGGAAGCACTTCAAAACTCTATATGAACATGAAACCAGCTGGTGCAACTGTTCATGCTACTGTTTTAAAAGTCCTGTTTATGGCCGGAGGAGAGGCTCCGTGGATAAAGTGTGTGCTACACAAGCAGGGCAGCCAGAGTTCAGCTCCCCAGGCCTGGAGATGGGCACCTGCCATGCCAGTGCGAGGAGGATGGGGACAGGCTCACTGGAAGCCAGGTTCACCAGTCCTTGAGCTCCAGATTCATTGAAAGATCTGGTCTTGGGGGAAAAGGTGGAGAGGGCAGGCGAGATGGCTCAGTAGTAAAGGTGCTTGCAACCAACCCTGATGATCTGAGTTTGATCCCTGGAAACCCCCTGGTGGATAGAGAGAACTGACTTCTGCAAGTTGTCCTTAAACTAACACACACACACACACACACACACACACACACACACACGTTTTAAAATTTGAGGTACATTGTGATATATGAAGATACCTGGAATCAACCTCTGATTTCCACAGGTACAATAAATAAATAGACAGGTAGCTAAATTGTGCTGGTTAGCTTCATTGTAAACTAGACATAAACTAGAGGGACCTGGAAAGAGGGAACCTAATGGAGAAAATACTTCCATCAGACTGACCTGTAGGTAAGTGTGTGGGGCATTTTCTTGATTAGTGATTGATGTGGAAGGGCCAAGACTACTGTGGGCAGTGCTGCCCCTGGTTATGTGGTCCTGGATTGTATAAGAAAGCAGAATGAAGATGCTAAGGGGGTGTCTGGGTTACATTCTATTGCTGTGCGAAGACACCACGATCAAGGCAATTTATAAAATTGGGCTTATGGCTTCATGAAGTTTAGAGTCCATGATGGCAGAGCAAAGGTATGGCAGCAGGACCAGCTGGAAGATCACATCTTGATCCAAAAGTAGGAAGCAGAGAGCACACTGGGAATGGTGGGTCTTTTGAAATCTCAGAGACTACTCCAAGTGACACACCACCTCCAACAAGCCCATACCTCCAAATGCTCCCCAAGCAGTTCCACCAACTGGGAAGCAAGTAGTTTAATATGTAAGCCTTTGGGGGGCCAGTCTCATCCAAACCACCCCAAGGAGCAAGCCAGTCAGCAGCATTCTTTCCTCCATGGTCTCTGCCTCAGTTCCTGCATCGGCTTCTCTCCGTGAACTATATATAAGCTGTAAGATGAAACAGACCCTCTCCCCCACATTGCTTTTGGTCATGGTGCTTATCACAGCAATGGAAAGCAAACTAGGAAAGAAAGAAAGAAATTCTCCTTGCTGCCCATGGAATGGGCCTCATCAGAGCATGGCAGGTGCTCCCATGGACACTTAGGGGAAACCCAGCAGCCAGCTCAGGCTGCTGCTATAATGGCCTCTGCTTATAGGTCTCAGGGTTCCAACAAGAGCTGGGGCAGCTCTTGGGGCAACTGACAGCTTTGACAATCTTCTCTGAGTTCACTGTGTGAACTTTGCTGAGACCAACGCCTGGTGTGTGCATTGGCCCTCAAGGTACCCAGGACTCAGAACTAGCATTGTGTATCCCTACTTCCTAGAAAGAAAAAGTCACCAGACTTGAGCTGAGACCAAGCCCAGGGAAACACTCATGGCCACCTACTCCTTTATTCATGCATTTTAGTTTAATCATTAAATTGATCTGGAAAGCACTTGCTACCCTGCCAAGCACACAGAAGCTGTTACACCAACGCGCATGTCTATCATTTCATCCGGTCACCCACCCACAGCTCTTGAGAGGACCATTTATATGCATGAAAGACCCTATTTCTTTCCAGATTTTGGACAAGCCCCTTTGGGCTTTACAGATCAATAGGAGTTCAGTCTTCCAGAATCTCAGTCTAGCAGGGGAGATGAAGAGGGACACTGATACCTTTTGAATATTGATAACTGGTAAGTCTAACATAAGGTAGGTTAACATAACTCTAACATAACAGCAGCTATCCCTAACAATAAAAAAAAGATAAGGAAGAGGAAGAGGGCTAATGCAAAGGATAGGAGGAGACTGGGAAGTTGGGGCTCAGTCAACAAGCTTTGCTTGAGCTGTCAGAGACACCTGTAATGGCTGCCCTGCCTGCAGGGGGCAGCAGTTACCCATCCCAGGTAAGTGTCCCACAAGTGGGTACAGGATTAGATCTACTGACTGCAAAAGAGGCTGGGAATCAACCCTCACCCCCACTCTCTCCCACTCTCTCTTACCCCCACCCCCACCACCGCTGCCCTCCACAGGACACTTTCTATTTTTAAAAAGCATGGTTCAGACTGAACAAAACAGGCACTGCTGTGTGACTCTGGAGCTGTTTTACAACAGGAAATAAAACTATTCCCAGGAGGTTTTCCTGGTCACATTGTGGTCTTGTAAGATCTACAGGTAGAGGTGAGAAGAAAGATAATTGTCCTTAAATGTCCTAGCTGAGGGGACTGTAGACCAAAGGTACAGGAAGAGGATCTGCCGAGGCCTAGCCTAGACTGATTGGCAGGCATGCAAGAGAGACTCTAGTTCATGCGGCTCATTTTACAGATTAGGAAACTGAGGCCGAGGGCATCAGATGTTCTTGGCTGTTAGATCACAGGGAATGTGGAATGAGGTCCAATCTGAAGCAGTAGGTTGGAGACAAATTGTAGAGGACCGTGAGAGACAGGATAGGGGATCTAAGCTTAAATAAGCCTGAACCCCTATGAGTCAACACTCTGGGGCACTGTGATCCTACGCTCTACCTCATCAAACCTTCACGGTGTTTTTTTCCATCCATGCTGAGATTCAGAGGGTCAAAGCCGCATGACCCCAGTTCCCACAGCTGCAATGGCAAAGCAGGTGCTCACACCTGGGGTTGTCTGACCCCCAGAATCTAGTCTGGACCCCTGTGTGCCACACGAGAGAGACGGGAAGCAGGGGCTTGCAGAAAGAGATTCCACTACCTGGACAGCTTTCTGCTCCTTAGCTCACTGGCTCCCCAAGTTCTCTGGTGTTTCATGGACTGGGAGATTGGGTTTCGTATTCAGGAGAAGCCCCGCCTCCTTTTAAACACAGCTGTCTTGGAGGGTGGGGAGAAGGCATGTTCTAAACAGGAGTTGTTTAACTAATTGCCAATTATCTCTGAATAGGCTATGGTTTCCAACAGCTGGGAGGGATTTGGGTCCCTACCCACCGCCTGTGCTGCTGGTACTTGGCATGTGGTGAGGAACTCTTGGCCTCTGGCTGCAGACAAGCCCGTACTTCACCTTCCTCTACGCTTCTGTGCTGATGGGCCAGCGTAGGAGGGCACCCACTGTGGCTGTAGGAGGCTGGGGACCCTCTCTTCCTCCCTCTCTGCTCTGAGTACCAATACCTGGTACCGAGAAGGATAGGCTCCTCCCCCTCCCTCGACTTCTGTCCATGCTACCACGCCCAGGGCCCTGCTGTGTGTTCCTGTTTGTACACAGTTCTTGCTCAGAACTAAGACCATCGCTGCTTACCTCCTGTATACCCCAAATCAATAAGAGGGTTCAAAAGAAAATCTAATGGGAGGGCTGAGCATGGAGGTGCGTGCCTGTAATTCCAGCACTCAGAAAGCTGAGGCAGGAGGACCGCAATTTCTAGGCCAGCTTGGACTGAGCAGTGAGGCCATCTCAAAAGAAGAAAAGACAATCTAATAGAAAATGCCACAAGACCCCAGGGCAGATGGGTGATGTTAATTGTCCCTTCTGGCTATATCTGCCAATTCCCAGGAACAGGCTGAAGGGCAAACCTTTGTAAATGTTAATCTCCTTATGCTAAAGATATTGAACTGTCTTTGATGTTCCCAAACGTGTTGACTCCTATCTTGGTAGAGGGTGTGTGGCCTCCACAGGCCAAACACTTGCTCTGTCTGTTGCTTCTCTCCAGGGGCTGAATGATGGGGTACTCACCTCAGCTTAAGAATGAACAAGGCCTCCTTGAAAGCCAAGTGTGTGGTGGGATGCAAGCATGGTGACATTCAGGGTCACTTCACCCCATTACTGGAAACTAAACCCAACCAGAGTCATGATCTCATCCACTGGATCCGAGTGAATGAGTGCTCATTACAAGCTCCTCCTGCTGATGGGAAGGGGAAGTTGTGTTCGGTAACACACCAGTGTTTGGATTGTTTAAGATGCTGCCAGTTGCTGTAAGGACCCATGGTGAACATGTATAACAGCTCAGCCACAGTGGAAGTTTGTCTGTCTTTGATGTCAAGCCAGAGATGGAGCTCCTGAGGAGGGAGGCCATCTCCAAGGGAAGATCGAAGGAGCCAGATGCATTCCATCTTGTGGTCCTTTGATTTTTCCATGTGTGGTTTCCAAGATGGCAGCATTTGGTGATAGCAAGGTGTGGGAGGAGAATGCTGGTGAGATAGAACACCATCACTTCCTGTAATCTCTCTCTCCCTCTCCCTCTCTCCCTCCATCTCACTCTACCCCCTTTCCCTCTCTCCCTCTCTCCCTCCCTCCCCCTCCTCCCTCTCCAACTCTCCTCCTCTTTCAGTTCTAGAGGCTGACATCATGGTCTTGCACATGCTAGGCAAGAGCTCTTCCACAGAGCTAAGGGAGCTATAACCACAGGCTGCATCCCTTCTCACCACAGGAAATTGGAATTGTAAGGAAGGGACAAGAGGGCAGGTCATCCTTGCCTTGGAGATCTTCCCCATGGCCTATACCATAGAAATGGGTATGTGAATCCTTCACACACAGTCAGCCTATGCGTCACCTATTGGAGCTGTGAGAAGACAGCCACTGACTGGTAGTTCAAGTTCCACAATGTGCCTTTGGGTGAGACACTTATTTCATCTTTCTGAGCTTGTTTTTCCGAATCTGCAGAATGGACGTGGTTGGTACCGGATGGGAGGAGATGAGAACATCTGTGTATTATGAGCTGTTAAGTGTTGCCCTGTGGCTGTGACTGTATCCATGCACTACCTTTCTCATCACCAGGATGAAATACCTGACAGAAACAACTAAAGTGAGGAAAGATCCGTTGGGGCTTTGACATTCCAGAGGGTTTCAGCCCGGGATTACTTGGTCCTGTGTGCTTAGGCAGGATATCATGGCAGCGGGAGTGTGTGACTGAGAAGTGTGCAACATGTGAGCGTCTCCACCTCCCTGTACAGGGGGCAGAGACTGCATCGGCAAAAGGGAAGGAAGGCCCAAGGATCTGCTTGCAGTGACCTCTTTTCAGTCAGGTTCCCCAAGAGTTTCCATAACCTCTCCAAACAGGACTACTAGCCAGGGACCGACCTTTAATGTGAGAACCTTTGTGAGAGGGGACACATCATATCCAAACCATGACAACTGAGCTGGAACCTCAGGGCGATTTAGGGAAAATAGGATATAATTGGAAATGTATATAGATTCCAAGTTTCCCTTGGGGACAGGGTTGGGGGGCTGGCAACATTATGTCCACATTCCTATACGGTAACAATTAGCTGGAGCTGAATGTAGAAGGTATGTGGCAATAATAGTCCCTACAATCCCCACTATTCCCACAGAGGATATGCTTTAGAGCCCCACCACCGCCACAAATGTCCTAGAGAGTGCTGATGAAGCCCAGCCGAGCCTCAGCTCGGATGGTTTAGTTTTACTTTTGTGTTTTCAAAGGCGCTTAGTCCTTTCCAAAGGTGCAGGCCAGCATCTGGCCAGACACAGGAAGGGGCACAGGACCTCGCGGGCCACCGGCTTCAGGAGCTCATCAGCTCCAGGATGGGCTCATTAACAGCTGAAGCCGAGGCGCTCTCCAGCGCTGGTGTTTTGTCTTAGAAGAACAATGTGCTCTTAATACCGCACTACAAACTTCAGAATCCTGTGGATTTTTAGAAGATAACGAATAGGAATTTCTGAAGAGGGTTTTATTCCAGAACTTGGAACGCTGTGCGTCTAGTAATATGGTTGGGAAGTCGGCCTGCTGGGACTGGTGCTGGCGAGAAGGAATGACTGACAGCTGTAATTGATTGGCACCGGTTGAAGATGCCAGGGGTACATCTTTGCCGGGGCAGGCTGGCTATCTCCTGCCAATGTCTGCTTGGGTATTGCTGGGAAGGCAGGGGGTGAGCAATCAGAGAAGGCTTTTAATGATCTGTTGACAGAAAGAAGTTAAGAAATGATTATAATGGGCAGAGCAAGGAAGCAAGGGAGAGGGAGGGGGAGAAGAAGAGGGATGGGGGACGCTAAGAAGGATAAGGAAGAACTAGATGGAAAAGAGCAAGGGCGGGAGGAGGGAGGGTGCAAATAAAAACTTTGAGCATTATCTCAAAGGACAGGATAAGGTTTGATGCTGTAACAAATGACCCAGTGTCTCAATGGCTTCTCAGGAGCGTTTGCTTCTCCCTCATGGTATGCATCCATTAAAGGTTAGCAGAGGTCGCCATCCTACATGGTCTGTCTGAAGCTACTATCATCAGGAACAGTGTGGAGGGTACTCTGTGCAGCATTTTAGTATCTCTCTAGAAGCGCCACTTTTGCGTCTATGTATCTTGTGTTGGAAAGTGAAACCACCTGGGAGGACAACCAGGATGCCTAGGCCTGGAGGAGATCGGTTAGGGCTGGGACTCTTGGGGTTACAAGTAATAGAAAGTGAAACTTGGACTACTTAAATAAACAGAAACACTGACTCCCTCAAGCCAAAGTCCAGCGATAGCCCCAGCAGTCTTCAGGCAAAGCTTAATGTGAAGGGTCAAAGGCTCTAAGACCTGTCTCCTTCCACTGGGACTTCATTCTCGCCTGTCACAGTCCTGGGATTCAAGCTCAGTGCGGTGTAGTAGGGCGGGAGATGTGGGAGCGTCTACCTCTCTTCAATTTTAATGACAGTATTACAGGCTTGGACGTCCCCAGGCCAGTCTCTGTACTCAAAGGATGGAGTGTTGGCTATGCCTCAATCGCTTGTTTCTCCTTGGACCCGGAATTGAGTTACCAGCATCCAAAGGATATGGATCCAGGGGAGGAGAGAGGTGTGTCCAGGGAGAAAATCAGGGCCTAAGATGGAGTTTGGGTGTTTGTTTAAAACAAAAACTGAACAAATCAAATGCCCTGTATCCACTGTTCTGGCCTGGCAGTTTTCTGTGTATTGTTCTATACGCATGTTTCAGGGGCTGCCTGTAAAAGCCAGGATGGCAGCCTGCCCTTTCTATTTCTTTCAATAGGATCAATGGTACTTCTGCTCATTATAGACCTATCAGGAAACAATCTCTGGGGGCTATTGAGAGCCATTAAATGTTTTAGGCAGGAACATTATACTAACATGTGAACTTGAAACATGGTTGAAACAGAAAAAGAGGAACTTCCAGTTAGGGCTTTGCGCCAGTGCTCTCGGGTCCCCTCCTCATCCGACCAGCCTGAGGTGCAGAAATGCAGAAGGCCTCTCTTCGTGTGCACCTGGCCAGAATGGGTCCCACAGCCCATGAGCTACAAGGAAAGCTTGGAAAGGGAGCCTCCTGCAAAGGGGGCATGGAATCGTCATCACTGGTTCAGATATAAGTAATTATTCTCTGGGGCTGGGTATATTGTTGCCCCAAACAACATGAGGTATCCCTTAGAAAAAAGGGAGGAAGGGGAAAGCTGGTGAGAGACTAGCGGTTCTGGTGAGCCAAGCTGGGGCTCACTGAAAGTTCTCTCAGGTGAGGCCTGGCCCTCTGCTTCTGTTCGTTCCTTGAGAGGCCTGTGGAAGTGCCTGCGACAATCACCTTGAATCCTCACAGCAGTCGTCTGAGGCAGTGAATGACACTTCGGCTTTAAGGTGCCCTCCTGAAGCCAGCTGTGGTGGGGTACACTTATATTTCCAGCACTCAGGAGGCTGAAGCCAGGAGTCCGAGGCCAGCCTGGGCTTCAACATCAAGTCCCTGTTTTGGAAAAAGAAATATTCTTAACACTACGACTGTGTCTCATTCTGTGGGTGGAAAAAATGAGTGTCAGGGCACCCAGGATTGTAATGGTTACTTTTCCTGTGGCAAAATTCATGACAAACACTACCAAGGGCACGTTTATTGGGGCCCACAGTCTGAGGCAGAGGAAACCAGCCTGGGGGGTGGGGGGGGATGAGTGTTCAAGCAGTGCAGCTCCAACACAGTGTACCAGGAGACGCCCTGAGACTTGGGCCTGAGCTGGAGCCTGGGTCCCGTGAGCAAAGGGCTTCACGGGACGGACAGCAGTGCCTTGGGAAGCGTGGGGTTTTGCTATGCTGGGGCTCGACCCCCTTCTGGAGCTCCTCTGCTGGCCTGGACACAAAGAGTGGTTAAGAGACTCATGCCCCAGTCTGTGGTGAGAGGGCCAGAGCTCCGAGGAGACAGATAGAGAGAGAGAGAGAGAGAGAGAGAGAGAGAGAGAGAGAGAGAGAGAGAGAGAGAGAGCACTTTAGATACCCAACCCCCGCACGCCCCCCTCCTCTCTCCAGATTGGTGATGGTCACTGCTTGCTTTCAGAGTCAGACACATTTCAAGCTTAGTAAGTTCATTATTCTACTCCCGTCCAGTCTGAGAGCCAGGCAAACAGCTAGCTCATCCTTAGAGTGGTCTGTCTGTCACTCTTTCCTGGATCTGTCTCCATGCAGAAAATGACACTGAGACATTGTCAGACTCTTTTCCTCCTTGGGCTCCTTTCAGATGAACCCTCCAGTGAAACCTCCGTTTCTTTATCTGTAAAATGGGGACAGTACCGGCAGCAGCACTTGCTAAGGTCCTTCTGACATCTTTTGCTGTGATAATTGGCACGTATGAAGTGCTTAATAAGGTAGCTATTATTACTGCTAACAAGATAATTGTTTAGGTAACATCTTAACTCTTGAACAGTGCAATTAGCAGCTTTCAGTAAAAGAATGGGTGTTGGAACTCTTGTGTGTTTTGTATTTAACCCTCGGGGCAGACTTGGGACTCATGACTTAGAAATGTCAGAAGATGAAAAGATTTGACTGAATTCAAGAAGTTATGGATAGTCATTTCCTCCCCCTCTGAAGATCGGTAGTGACAGGGAGATAAGGAGCTAGACAGACAGGTAGTAAATTGTGAAAGCTAAACATATGCCTCCCGTTTGAAGTTCTGAGTGCTGTTTTAGAAAGAGAAAGAAAAAATGGCTCTGCCGCCACAAGTCCCTGCTTGTGCGACAGAAGTTCACGGTGTCACCTCTGGGAGTTTTCATTATTCAGCTGTTTGGAGCATGAGTGATTGATGTAATTAAAGTTATTGGTAAAGAAAGACTCAGTTACCAAGGGACAGATGAGTCAGCAGGCAGTTTAAGTAATGAAATAATGTTGTAAGGAGTATTTCTTAAAATACATTTCTCATTTTGCTTTAAACTCAGGACATCTGAAACATGGAAGGTCAGCAAAAAAGATGGGAGGTGGTAAAGAATGATGGGGCAGACTACATAGTCTGAGAAAGTCTCAGCCATTTCTCACCCTAAAAAGCCAACCCTGCTGGGCCTTTATGATCCCAGCCAATGTTTGTTACAAGGCTTGTATGCCTTGTCTCATTTACCACCAGAGGCACACACACACACACACACACACACACACACACACACACACACACACACTGCAATCTTACTGATGAAGATATTGGTGTTCCGTTGGTCAGAGGAACTTACCCCAAACCTCATAGCTGGTGAGTGACCCACATGGAGAAGGAGACCAGACAGACAAAAAGGCTTTGTGGCCTTCCCATCCCACAGGTCCTGGTTCTGGGCCTCTCTGTCTACACCTTTGGCCATTTTCCTGGATCACTAATATGCTCCAAACAACAGAGGGCAGCTGCCTGGACTTGAACACACATCGGTCTGACTCTTGAGCTCATTACAAGTTCAGGAGCACATTCTTGGGGAAAGTACAGAGAACACACTGGCCTGGGATCTATGGATTTGTCTTCATTTCTATCAATCCATGCTGAGTACCCAGGGCAGCAAGCCATGGGTTCTGCACTGGCGCTTCCATGACCACTGGGCAAGGAAGCCGTGGGAAGGATATGGTTTAGTCCCTACCAGACAACAAGGCTCAGACTAGAACATAGCGAGGAGAACATTGACAGAGGTCACTGAAAAGGACACAGAAGACTTGAGAGTGAATTTGAAGGACATATAGGGAAAGAAAGAAAGGCCCCTGGGTTTCTACTGGAAGCCAAGTGGGGAGGGGAGAAGGAGCTGATCTGAAGTTGAGGAGGGTGGCTTCTGATGGGAACAGTTTGGAGTTGCATGTGCTTGTTTGGGCTGAAGATATACATGTTCAGGAGTTGGGTGTGTAACTTAGAGCAAGAGGGTTCTGCATGCTTAGTCAGGTGTGGCAGTAACACCATTGGAAATACCCACAGGCTGGGTAGTACAAGATGTACCTGGTCACCCATGCAGGGAGAAAAAAGAGAGGGAGATGGGCAGGGGTAAAGGCATTGGCTTAAGTGACATTACAGTTTGGTACCCAATGTCCTTCACTTGGGAACACTAATTGTCTGAGTTAGGGTTTCTATTGCTGTGAAGAGACACCATGACCACAGCAACTCTTATAAAGGAAAACATTTAATTGGGGCTGGCTTATAATTCAGAGGTTTAGTCCATTATCATCATGGTGGGAAGCATGGCATCATGCAGGCAGACATGATGCTGGAGAGGTGGCTGAGAGTTCTACATCTGGATCCTCAGGCAGCAGGAAGTGAATGCCACACTGGGTGTGGCTCGAGCATCTGAAAGCTCAAAGCCCACCCCCAGTGACACACTTCCTCTAACAAGGCCACACCTCCTAATAGTGCCACTCTTTATGGTCCTATGGGGGACATTTTTATTCAAGTCACCACACTAAGCAAGGTCCCCTTGTCACTGCAGTGGTTGCCTCCCTTGTGAGCAGTTAGATATAGGTAGCATGGGGATGCTTGCAGGCAGACCCTCTTGAAAGGAGATGGCAGCCATCCATTTGGAGCCACCCTGGGGTCCCCAGAACCAACAACCCCACTGCTTCCACACGTTTTGCTCAGAAGTGGAGATCTGGCTCCTATCCTCCCCTCCACCCTTTGCTGTAAAAGGCAAACTAGGCCAAGGCCTTTCCACCTCTAAAGGTTCCAGACAACAACAGAATGACATCATAAGCCGAAAGAGTAGGAGGGACTCAAGCTCCTCATAAGCAGGTCATAAGTTCTTCTGTCTGGTCCTGGATCCCCAGAAGCTTATCCTGGGATGAGCTTGGGAGTACTCCCAGGGGCTGGAGAGATGACTCCCTGGATAAGAGCTCTTCCAGAGGACCCAGGTATAACTCTCTGCACTCACATGATGCCTCACAACTGTAACTCCAGTTCCAGAGGGTCTAAAGCCCTTTTCTGGCCTCCAGGGGCCAAGGAATATGAGTGATGCACAGACAGAGATGCAAACAAAACATTCATACACATTAAAAAGAAACTGAAAAAATGTTTAAAAAAGAAAGGAAACAAAAGGAACATAAGGAAGGGAGGAAGGAAGGAAGGAAGGAAGGAAGGAAGGAAGGAAGGAAGGAAGGAAGGAAGGAAGGAAGGAAGGAAGGAAGGAAGGAAGGAAGGAAACAGTCTTCAGAGAGCTGACAAGTCCTCAGAGGCAGCAGGTCAGTCGTGAGGTTCTGCCACCCACTGGCTGTGAGGTGTTAGTAAGAATCCTCATCTCTCAAGTCCTCAGTTTTCACACCTGTAAAAGAAGATGGTACTATTTCCCAACCTGTGGTATCAACATGCCCCGTAGGCTGGAATGGTGGCAGGCCTGAAGTCCCAGCTCTTCAGGAGGCAGAGGCAGGAGGATTTTGAACCCAGGAGTTCCAGGTCAGCTTGAATAACAGAGACAGCCCTGCCGGAAGCTGAAAGAAAAGAGAACACACAAACACACATACAGAGAGAGAGAGAGAGAGAGAGAGAGAGAGAGAGAGAGAGAGAGAGAGAGAGAGAGAGAGAGGATAATTTCATGTATTCCCAAAAGATACCTATGGTGATATTTTATTTGTATTTAAAGTTGCCCGGGGGTCAGAGCTATTAGCAAGCCATAGGAAAGCCAGGTGGTGGTGGTGTACACTTGTAATCCCAGCACTTGGTAAGCAGAGCTGGGTAAGTCTCTGTGTGTTCAGGGATACAACCAGTATTGGATACACACGCCTTTAATCTCAATACCAACCATAGAAGACCTGGTGGTCTATACAGACAGGCAGTGACGAGGCGGTCATGTGGTTGGGTTTACAACCAATGAGAAGGCAGAACAGAAACTCTATATAAAGACTTTAACACAGGAAGTAGCTCTGATTCGGAGAGGTAGGACCACTGCAGGAGGAAGGGTAAGGTTTTAGCTCTTAGCTCTGACCTCTTGGCTTTCTTCTTTGCATTGGTTCTGTGTTTATTATTTAATAAGACGGTTGGTTACATCTACAGATACCTACATAACTTTGAGGCCAGCATTCAAAGCAGAAGCAGTAGGAACTGTCAGAGCCCCTGAAAGATGCTGGCTTCCTTAAAGTCCAGGAAGGGAGCAAGTTCATCCAGACTCTCTTTCTGTCATTGTGGTCTGCACCTATCACAGTGGCCATAAAGACATTTCTCTCAAAATTAGTACATGGTACAAAATTTGAAGCAAATGAGAATATAAACACCAGTCCCAACAGAGAGCGGGTCTTGATTTAGATCTGGAAGGTGGAGCTGGAATCAGCTTTGAAGAGCCTTGAGCCAAGGAAGGGCTATCCTTGAACCCAGCAGAACTTTCCCAGATGGCTTTCCTTCCCACCTGTACCTTTGCCAAACTGAAAAAGGGGGAATTAGAAGGATCAAATAGAAGAGGGGAAGGGAGAGAGTGAACTGAGCATCAGCATCCATCTCCCTCTGCTTCCTGATCTTGGCTGGTGTGAACAAGCAGCCTCACGGCCCTACCGCCACAGCCCGGTGCCACTCCCGGTGCCATACCTTCCCCTCCCTGGTGGACTATATCTCTGCAAACCTCCAAGTAAAATAAATCCTTAGAAAGAAAAGAAGAAAGACTATAGAGAGGAAAAATAACTCCATTCGCCAAAATAAAGCCAGTCTATGAATTACCTGCCACACTCTTCATGAGAGCAAAGAGGTGGTAGTTATTCCAATGAGCCCTTTTCTCTAAGCAGCCATGAGTCAACTCATGGGATCCACACATTGGTCCTCAGCTGCCAGCGTCTGCCACTGCACACACGAGTGTTTGGAAAGAGCCTCCCACCACCACGGGGTCTGGATTTAGATACTCAATACAAATACAGGACAAACAAAACAAACAGTAAGAATTCTTGTGGTCTGGATCTAAAAAGAAAAGTCTTAGGGACAAGTGGGTGATGAGTCTGATGTCAAACCCTGTTAGCTGGGAAGGTGTCTGGAACATTTTGGAACCGTGAAGAAATTTAGAATCTGGGGCCAATAGATGCCTGAATCTACTTGAAAGACATTGAGACATTGTTCCTAAGGGCCTGTGGGTTCCGCTGGGGGAACAAAGAACTGATAATTTACAGAATAAAACAAATCCCCAAGCTGGTGACCATACACACACACACACACACACACACACACACACACACACACACACACACACACACACCACAGAAGTCAGGGAAGGCGATGAGAAGAGGCAGTCAAGCTGAGATATCAAAATGAGAATGCAGAGTGAATGTCATAGAGACCGGTGACTCAGCCTGCCCACTCCAAACCTTTGTTTGGTGGGATTCACTCTGTGGGATGATGGGCAAAGGAATATTAATTCTTGCTTCTGCTATGTGAGAAAGTCGCAGGCAGACAGAAGGTACTTCAGACTGGAGAAATGAGCGTATCCTATCAGGTAGCAATTACCCAGGGCAGACAACGACTTGGCAGGGAAACAGCCACGGTCCCTCCTTGTTGTTGAGTCTCTGGGAGAGATGGCTCATTCCGGTTTTTCCCTCATCTGTACTTCACACACGAAGTGGTGAGGAAGCAATCCTCCGCCAGCAGCGTTTGAGGAAGGCTAAGATGTTTCCAGGCCCAGCCTAAAAATATCTCCCTTAACAGCCTGTCACAGTGTCTGAGATTCCACCATTATAAATTCATTCCTCTCTGTTAAGGCATTTTGTTTCTGAGAGTTCTCTGTTAAAATACAGATATCCTCAAGAACTTAACTTGGGTGAGGCAGGGCAGAACTCAAGCCAGGAGTTAGGAGACCTGGATTTGGGATTTGCCTCTGCCTATGACCTTACTTCATGAGATTGGGACAAGCCATTCTCTTCTCCCAAACCTCAGA
Organism: Peromyscus maniculatus bairdii; assembly: GCF_049852395.1. Taxonomy (NCBI): domain Eukaryota; kingdom Metazoa; phylum Chordata; class Mammalia; order Rodentia; family Cricetidae; genus Peromyscus; species Peromyscus maniculatus. Next base: position 12,858,892 of record NC_134856.1, read on the forward strand.
TTCCTGGGGGCTGAAGGGGGGCATGAACAAAAGAGTAGCTCTGATCACAACATGCTAACATCTGTGGCTTTGGGAGAAGACGTGTCTGCTTTGGAATCATCCATGGACACAGGCATCTTACCCTGGGCATTTGAGTATTTTTGTCAGAGGCTTCCCAACACATCCATGAATTTTCTCCAACAGCTTGGGTGTCATGTCCAAAAATCGCTGGCTTTCTTCTATCTGAAAAAGGAAATTTCTTTGCTTCCTGGGGGAGGAGATGTTACTTTCTCCCTGGCTATAGCTACGACACTGGTCCTAGGTGTATTCTTCCCTCGGGATTCTCTGCTGGCCTTGTGTCTGTGTGTCTGTCTCTAACTGTCCACCCAGAAGCTCAGTTCACACATTGGGAAGCTCCTAAATATGAGTTAGATACTCAGAATCCACCACATCATCTGTTTATCATCATTAACCCCAAAGATCTCATAGGACCTACAAGGCCCCATGTAAATTGCCCCTGGCTTGGCCTTCTCCCACAAAGGTCTCCTTTAAACCTCAGAAGGTTTGTGTTTCCTGTTCTTTGTGCTTAGAACTCTTCTGTCCCCAAGTGCCTGCTTGGCAGGCTCCCTAGCATCTTCGGGTTCCCTGTCACATGACCACTCCAAAGGCGCTCACTGGGCTCCCTCACTGCAAGAACCCACTCCGTACCCTCTTCATTTGCCCTGTAATGCTCACTACACAGATACTGCGTGAAGTCTTCATGGCTCACTTGTTGAGCTACTGTCTGGCCCTCTGAAGTAAAAGCACAAGGAGGGTCGAGCTTTGCTTTGCTCAGGCTGCATCTTTAGCCCACAATAGATCCTCAGTTAGCAGGACAGATGCGTTGAAGTAGATCTGCATCAATAAAGAGACCACCTTAACAAGATCCTGGAGGGGTCAATGCCAGGGTCTTTCCTGCCTTCTCTTCCAAGAGGATGGATGTCTTGGAAGCAAGGGTGGAATTGATTGGGAGTCTGGGACAGACAGTGTGAATGGGCACAAGCAAGGTGGTGAAGACATTGAATTCCGAGAAAAGAATCCGAGATAAACTTAGAAGCCTTAGAGGCTGCAGATTCTTGATTGAGACCAAAGGGAGTAGCCCAAAGGTCCTTGCAGATGTATTCAAAAATCCTGGTCAAGGATGCAGGGAGCTAGGGAAACAGCCTCAGCGGAAGGGGACATAGGCAGTTCCTTGGTTTTCCCAGGTCAGCCCAGCAGATCATTGGTGAGTCTGACTGCCTTTCTAGGCTCCCCCCAATTTTCCCTTTAAGCTCCTGCCGGTGCTACTGGCCAGGGGAAGCTATGCAGGCAGGATCCTGCCTCTCATCCTAAGCCTGAGCTAGTGTCTGCAGGGAACCTGAGTCTCTAGGAGACCATACCTTAATAGCTATGCTGAAGGGCACTATGTGCCATGCACCGTGCATGCGCCATGCAACCCCCCGGGGTCGGGGGTGTTTCAGTCCCTTTTCACAGCTGACAATATCAGGTTCAGACTGGGTATTGAAACTGCACAAGAGCACTTAGGAAGACAGCTTTGAGCCATCCCTGCCGAAGCAGCCACCCAATAGCTATGATATATCCGGAACATAGCCCATGCTCACAGCTCCAAGTTATCTCAAGCTCCCCAGTCACCTAGGAATCCCGGAGGCTTCTGTGGACCTGTGTCCTCTTCCTTCAGTCCCAGAGCCCTGTCCCAGGCTTGAGCATCCTGCCCGCAGGGGGCGATGGCGGCCAGCTAGAACCCGCTCTCCTCTTCCAGAACCTCCGGATTCCATTCCCACTTCTGAATCTGGGGTCCAGGACCGCCCACAGGAAGCATCCTGGGTGAAAGCGAAGCAATGCATCCAAGGCTGGGCACGTGGGAAAACCCTTGTAGGCGCTGGAACCCGGAGGCTGAATCCCAGTTGGGTTGAGCGCCGCCGCCAGGCTCCGGATGTGTACGCAAGCTCTGAGTCCTTGTTTGATGAGCAGCGGCCAATAAATTCATTAATCATCATTTTATGCCTCATCAAACCCCCTCCAGGCCCCTCCATGGGAGTTACACAAATTAGCCCCTGAAAAGACAGTAATTTCAGTTTAGCGAGGTAAATGCTCCGCACACACAGCTCTCCTGACAAGCCCATCCATCAGCTCGTTGGGACCCAGCGTGTAAGCGACATCGGTGCTGCCCAGCCCAGCCCCTCGAAGCCCAGCTTTGAAGCTGGGTCTACTGGGAGAGCGTCTCCGCCCAGGGCGCCCCTCTCTTCTCCTCTACACTCGTTCTCAGCAACCCTCATCTTTCTGAACCGAAGAGAAACTTTTCCAAGAAACCGGAAGCCCAATTTGAGAAACACAGAAGGATCGTCCTGGCTCTAAAGGTCTAAACTGCTGTCTCAAGGAAAAAAGGAGTCAGGCAGGCATTCCTTTCCCTCCAAATAGTTGTCCGGACTCTGAGACACCTTGAAATTATTGTGTCGTGTATTGAGTGCATACAGTATTTGGGGTTGGGGGGAGGAGTTAATCCAGGGATTCCAGGCGATTCTGAAAGCAAATTCAGGCTCCAAAAGAAGGCCCTGTAGGGACAGAAAAGGGGTCCTTCCGTGATGAGGACCGCTCCACCTGACCCTGAAGGCAGGAGAGGCAGTCTGCTCTCCACCCGCCCGCGTCCACACCCCGGAGTCTTTCTCTCTGCACCCTTACCTAAGGTGGAAGAGGTGCCTTGGGAAAAAGGGGGATTTCTGCCTAATGTACTTAGCTGCTGTGACCCAAGCTCTGGGGTTTGTACGAGAAAGCAGAGCGGGAACAAGCCCAGGTGGAGAACGACGCGGACCCGGTATTTGCAAAAGAGACAACAGCCTCTGGCCTTCTCATCTTCCCAGCCAGGCTGCACAGAGGGTCCCAGGGGGAACACCACCAGGCTTGGAGGGCCTCCATAAAGGAGGGCGACGAGGTGGGCAGGCCTCGCAGCGCGGGCCTGTCTGTGCACCACCGCTGCGAAGAGCTGCAGAGCTGAGCAACGCGCTGCGCCTTCATTAGCTTCCCCTCCACGCGGCGCTGCATGCCTCGGAAAATAAGTTAGCAAACGGGGAGCCGTTTATCTCTTTTATCTTGGGGCCTGATCCAATTAAATAAGTGCACATTTACATTTGCATCCATCAGGCGGGAGCGCTGAGAGCCTGGGGTTTGCTCGGAGCAAATAAAAGCAGATTTCACTGGGAAAGTGACGTCTGGGCGCGCGGGACTCGTTCCGGCGTCAGAAACCAGCGCTGCTGGGCTAGCAGCCTTGGGGAACCCAGGATTGGGGACTGCAGCCCAAGAGAGGCGGAAGACCAGGAGCAGCCCCGTGGGGCAGGCGGGACAGAGTTGCAGACCTGCCCCGAAGGCGTTCTCCTGTTAGGCCACAATCCCGGTCTGCCCACTGTCGGTGGCTCAGGTTTGTATTTATAGTGAAAACGAAAAGGAGAACGGGTCTAACCTGGCCACAGAGGCAGACATGCAGAGTGGGCCTAGGGACCTTGCCAAAGCTTTGGCTAGCGAAAAGGGCGCACGACAAGGTCCCATTCGGGTACGATTTCTGTCCAGTTCGATGGCCCAGCGGCAAGGAACGCTTAGAGCCAGTCCGAAGGCACGCAGTACTCTCCTCAATATCATTCACCCCATGGCACTTCTGTGCCTTACGTGCTAGCCTGCTAGCCGTGGTGAGCACTGCAAGCCTTGCCACTCAGGCGCCTTTAAAGGTACTGTTAAAAAGAGGGGGTTCGAAGCAAACTGAAGGGGAAATAATCCTCCCCTTATTTTGTAATGCCCACTCACGGGCCAAAACGGTGTTGCCAGGTTAGTGACCTGGTAGGCTCCTCCCGAAATGGCAAACCACAAATTAAACAAGACTGTGTGGGATTCCTGGCGCGCGAGCGTGGAAGGATCAACAGAAATGGGGTACATGTGAAACGAAGAGGACCACGATCGCCGCAGTCGCGTTTAATCCCCTACCTGCAGGCTACTTAAGCCCGGACTTGCAGGCTACTTGGGTCCCACACTTCTCAACTCCCCGCTGTCTGACTTTTGAAACAGCGAGTTAGCTAGGGCGTGAATCCCTAGAGTTAAAACTGATTTAATCAGGTCCTGCTACCCAACTTCCCTGTGCTAACTAGGTCGTAGAGTCCAGGGCCTAGGCAACTTGGAAGCAGCTTGAGGTCGTCCAGCTGAAGTGCAGAGCCAGGGCAGGGCCGCGAATTGTGGCCTGGCCAGCTTCTTCTCACTGCGAACCCCGTGGCTCCGGGGACCAGTAGGCGGCGCCCTTCCTAACCTGCAAGCCCCGGGCTCTTCTTGAGAGTTCAGTTCTGTTCCTTTCACTTTGGGCCCTTTGAATTGACTTGCCCCCGGCTTTCACCTGCGTAGCAGGCTAGTTGTGGGGGACAAGTGAGCTGGAAGACCTGGCTTGGGCCCAAGCCACACGCACGACCCTCCTTCCCCGCGTTGCTTTGGGCCCCAAGATTTGGGTGGTAAATGGCAACGAGTGGGTCCGAAGGTGTTTACAACGTAAAAGGCCTCGCAAAAGCTCTTCACCCACCCGACTGGGAACCACTTTCCCCAGGTCCTAACATCCGACTTCTTGGAGCAGGACTCCCCCCCCCCCCCATCCTTTGCCACCTCTCAAGGCCCTGGCATTCGCCCTGGAGATTTCACCAGGCTATTTCTTCTTTGACTATTAAATCCCTTAAACTGATTGGGCCTGTACAAAGGGATAAGGGAAGGAACCCTGCCTCAGGAGACTGACTGCAGAGACCTCCATGAGCCGCTAGGGATTCTGCTCCTTTTAGCCCCTAAGTGCCAAACTAAGGTTAGGGGGTGGGGGTGAGGGGTGTCCAAAACTGACCTAGCCAGGCGCAGGTGGTTGACACCAGCACAACTCAGCTCGGAGGCATTTTAAAGGTTTTACGCACTGTCTTTCGTGTCCGGATCCAAGCCTGCAAACAAACCCTGACCCCAGCACTGACAAGGAGCACCTCGTGCCCATGCCTCTAAGATGCATCGCCTCTTAGACCTCTTCAGAGGAGTCAAAATGGAGGTTCAGGGTCACGGGACACACAACTACTGGGATTAAACGCAGGTGTTACTGTCTACATGTCCCAAACTCGGACCTGTCCGGCGGGCTACCTCCAAATTAGAAAATCTCTAGAAACCAGAGAAACCACTGATCACCGAAATCTAGTTCTGCAAGAAAGAAAACCCCGGGCTTCCTTAGGAGTGTGGACAGTAGTCGAAGTACGCAAAGAAAACCACATGCTGCAGACGCCAAACTCAGGAGAGATGCACGCGGGGCACAGCGACTCAGGCAACAGCTGGCCAGGCTGGGTGCTTGCGTTGCCCCAGCCCTGAGCCTCCGCCTGCAGCCCCTGGATGCGGAGAAAGGGCGCGCGCTTCACGGCGGGCGCGGTTCCCGTTCCCAGGCAGCCCGGCGGGTATGCGGCTGGAGATCCAGCCTTCGCCCGCAGGACCGGGAGGACCGGCCACTTCATTTGCATATTCCCAGGAACACAAGGGGGCCTGTAATTTTCTTTTAAAATTCGTGGGGCAGAGTTTAGGAGCAGTGCTTCCAAAACCCCGCCGCGTTGACGTGGTCTTTAAACTTTCCCTTAAGAAAAGCGAACTGCCTATTCTTCAGACTTTTCAGAAAAGAAGATGACTCCTGGGGTTGCATAAGCATGGCGGTGGGGGGAGCCGATTGTGAACTAGGCTGGGGAGAGGGGGCGTGAAGGGGAGGGGGCAGGGCAAGTCATCTCTGGAATGCAATTGTTTTTTAAAAATCATTTATAATTAAAGGGACAAAATAAAATACGATCGTTACATGTATGCTTGTTTAATTGTTCACACTACTAGCTTTATAACCATTTTCCCTGTGAAAATTTTCTGTTTTGAACTTCGATTTTTTTTTTTTTTCATCACTGCTGCTTAAAGCCTCTGGCTAATGTAGCTTTCAAACTTGTTTCAATTCGGATAAGCGAAATGAGTCCTGTTGCAGGTTTGGGGGGGGGGACTAGTAAAAGCTACAACAGGATAAAAGTTTGGGGTGTGCTTTTAAAACCCGAGTAGGCAAAACTAATGGAGGAGAAATGCAAATATGTCTGTTCTGCTTTAGTCTAATTATGCTGCCGTTGTGTGCAAACACGTTCTATCCCTACACTCAATCAAATTAATTCCCCTCGCTGGGGTATGTTTTTCCTGTAGCGTAGCCTTCCCCCAATCCCACGTCCCCAACGCCACAGAAAAAATTCCATGAAGTAAAAGGGTTGGCGACTCCACATCTCAGGTGCAAAATGGAGACAGGGTAACTAAGACAGAACCCCGGGGTTGGTGGGTGGTGGCGCTGGGGTGCTGTCCCTTGCTCATTTGGTACCGAGATGAATCACAAGTTTTCACTGGGCTGAAATAAAGCGGACTAAAACGAGAAAAATAAACCCTCAAAAACACTTTTGTAGCAATCTGAGCTGGGAAAAGTGCTAAAGCGATGACAAGCCTCATCAAGTCCACAATGGCCTCTTTATCTACGCAAATGGCCTGGAGCTTTTGAAGCCACTTATCCAAAAAGGAGCCCATGGGGGGAGGGGCCTCCGACTCCCTTTGGGGCTCTGTTCACTGCCGCTGGTGACTGCGATGCCCCCTCCGCCTCCCACCCCTCTTCGGCCCATGCTCCCATCTCAGACGCTGCAAAAAGCAGGCTCGAAATTCAGGACAAGTGTGACACCTACCTGTGAAAGGGGGGAACCGTCGAGTTGCGGGTTTGTGGTCCCTGCCGGGAGGCTGCGCCTGCATCCACAAGGCCGCAGGCCACCCTCACGGTCGCGGATGGAACAGTCACTGATTTAATCAAATCCAAAGAAGAGATCAATGCCCAATTTTGAAGGGGTAGAGGAGACTGTGACTTGGGGAAGCCTTCCCATTTGGCATCCCCTAACGCTCCTTGCCCGCATTAGCTAACAGCACCTTTGAAATAGTAATAAGGGCTAAATCCGGCATAAAATCGAACTCATTAGCAAAGTTCACCAGCTGATTGCTTTGCATAAAACACGACACTGATTGGAAGTAATTAGGTTAAGCGAAGGCTCTCGAGTGGTGCGCGTCTCTGCCTTGGTTTGCCATCTTTTCTCCCTTCTGGCACACACTTGGGGCTCTCTTCTCGCTCCTCCTGGAGGATGCACTCCCCATCAAGCAGCCCGCTACGGAGATCCAAATCTGTGTTCCCAGACCGGGCCGCTTCCCCGGGTTTGTGGCCTAAGCACGGTTCCCCCAGGCACACTGAGAGTCTGCCGACACCTTTCATTCCCCACTTTGAAAAAAGTTCCAGTTGCACCTTTTGACCAAGGCAAGTGACAATTTATTGAGGCTTCTGAGAAGTAATGAGTGGCTCTGATTATGTTAAAATCTCCTTTAATTAAATATTTTGCATTTTACAAAGACCACTGCAGTTTCTTTTACTTTTTAAATCTAAGAGTATAACCTGTTTCCTTTCTGTAATAATACTTTAGCTCATACCCAGAAAAAATCAATAGGTGTAAAAAATTAAATTAAACTTGTATTTTTAAACTATGAAACAGTTTGGGGGAACACAAATGTATATATTTATATTACAAAAAACATTAAATGCCTGTACAGGTGTCTTGATTTCATAATTTACTTCAAAGATACTGAATTATCAATTTAAATACAAAAATGCTACATTAAATATACAGAATAAGATTTAATACAAATCCTCTTAAGTTTTTTTTTTCTTTTCAGTTGGCTAAAACAATTTTTTCGAGTGTGGAGATGTATACATTTTTATGTCATCCACCTCCATAAACTATAAACTTCTGAATAAGAGGGGTAGTTTATTTTTTCTTTCTCTTTCTCTCTCGGTGATGGAAAAATAACTGCCAAGGCCATGGTTTTAATAAATTAGGAAAGTCCGGGAGTACCGCACCCGAGTTAAATGTCGGACATACCTTTCTTCAATTCATAGGGAGTGTCTTTGCACAGGTCTAGCTGGGACTGGCTTCGCAACATTTTCGGGTCTTTAGCCAAAACGTCCGCTCGATTCAACACCGTCTGGTTTAATCCATTGAAATGGGAGCCAGGACCCGCTGTGGGGCCTGGGCCCGGCCCTGGGTGGCCGTGAAGGTGTCCGAAGGAGCCATAGTTCGTGTAGCCAGGATAGAAGGGCGCGGTGTAGTAGAGCGGCCGGGACAGTACCGTCCCGCCCGGAAAGGGACACTGCGCCGAGGGCGAGCGCGCGGGCGCTGGGGCAGGAGACGCGCGGCTGCCTCCAAGGGTTTGCCCGCCCACGGGCCCGGGGCACGGTGGGCACGGAGAGCCCTCGCTCCCTCCGCTCCCGTCCTTGACCTTGTCCGAGGAAGTGGCTATCTCTGCCAGAGACCACAGTTTGGGCTTGGCGAGCACGGCCGGGGGCGGCGGCGGAGGTGGAGGTGGCGAGTGGATGACTGAGGGCCCGCCCGGGCCAGGGGTTAGCTCTCCGGCCGATGGGTGCAGGCCAGGCGCCTGCGCGCCCGCGGGGTAGTGAGGACCAGCGTCCTCCGCCAGACGCGCGGTTGCGGGCCCGGCTGGGGACGACCCGCCCGCACGCGGGGGCCTGGGCAGCTCATCGTGGCGGCCCTCGGAGGGCGACTCCTTAAAATCCGAGTCGCTGAGGCTGCCTTCCGTCTCCTTGCCGGCGGGGCTGGGCGGCCCCTGCAGCCTTTCGCAGCCCGCAGCAACCTTCTGTTCTGCTCCTCCTGTGGGTGAAACCCAGGCTGTCAGAGGCGTGGAGGCCACGCGGCGGGGCCCCGGTTCCTGCCTGCAGAAGCAGGGACCCGTGCGCGCCCCCTCCAGGCCCCCTTTGCCTTTAAAATCCCGCTCAACACACCCTTTCCCGAATCCACCAACCTGCTTCGGGGCCCTCGAGGTCGCCCTTGTCCTCGGGCTTCTGGGGCTCGTCCTCGTCATTCTTCTCCAGATCAATGTTCTCCTCCTCCTCCTCGTCCTCGCTGCGGTTCCGTGGCGTCCACGTCATCTTGTTCTCTTTCTTGAGGCGCCGGCGCGCGTTGGCGAACCAGGTGGACACCTGGGTGAGGGTCATCTTAGTGATGATGGCCAGCATGATCTTCTCGCCTTTGGTGGGGTACGGGTTCTTGCGGTGCTCGTTGAGCCAGGCCTTGAGCGTGGCGGTGGCGTCCCGAGTGGCGTTCTTCCGGTACGCGGGGTCCCCGTAAGGGTAGGAGCCCAGAGGGGCCGCGTAAGGGTGATACCCCAAGGAACCCGCCATACCAGGAGTGTGGTCGTAGGGAGAGCCCTGCGGGGGGGGGGGGATAGGCAGAGATTAGGTGAGTGGTGGGGGGATGTGGGCTTCACCGCCACCCCAAAGGTTGAAACCTACTTTCCCTCTGTCCCTGGGTCTGCATGTCAGAGCGGCCCGCACTCCAGCTTCCCCTGAGGCAGACAGAGCTGGCTGATTCAAACACAAGAGTGACTCCCTCCCCCTCCTCAGAAGGCAGTGGGCCCCCCAATTTCTAAATCTGGCCCTTCAGGATCCCTGAGGCTGTTCAGGGCTTGGCAAACCACCTTGGAGGCCCTCATCTGCTGGGAAACGTCCGTGCCCAGGGCTTACTCAGATCTGGCCTCTGCCGCAGGGCCCACGGTTCACTTAGAGGCCTGAGCAGCCTCGGAGCTCTACACCAGGACGGCCGCATGTTGGGCGCAAGGGGGTACAATAAGGGAAGTCAAGGCTCTTTCTCTAATCCTCAAAGAAACTCTAAGGACAAGCTGAGCTTTAGTCTGCTCACCGACGGTACAAAAATGCTATCCCTAACCGAAACCGTTGCGCTTTTCCAGAAAGCACACCCGGCCGAAAAAACCCGGATACACCGCAGCTCACTGGACATTTCAGAATTTAATACTTGTAAATCGGATTGCGAAGATAGGATTACGGATTTGCAACATTTTGGAGGATTAATTAAAGGCGAGGCCAAACACATTTACATAGATTTTGCACGCTACTACTGTTCAGAATTCGGTTCTGCTTCTTTTGAACTACTTTTCCAAAATGGCAAAACAAAAAGAAAAAAAAAACAAAAAGAAATTTGAGGGTTAGCCCAGAGCTTTGAGCCAAATAAATGTTGCTCTTTAATAGTGAGGACCAATCCCCCCTAAAACCTTCCGTTCTTCAGATCGGCAATCCCAGCGAGCGAGACGCGGCTCTTGCCGGAGCTACTCCGGGAGCCCAAGGCTCGGATGAAGGCGAGCAAGACAATTGCTCAAGTTTGCAAGGGCCGCAAAGCTGAGCGGACGAGGTGGCGCCTAGGCCCATGTCTCCCGCAGCCCCGGTCTGCAGGCCTGGCCCCCGCTGCCCGCCCGCCGCGGACCCAGCTCACTCACCACGTACGAGAAGGCGGCGGCGGCTGCAGCCGCGGGGTCGGCGCCGTACTGGAGGTGCGAGTTGTAGCCCGGAGAGGGAGCTGTGAAGGCAGTGGAGCCAGCGTAGGGCGAGAATGCGGAGCCCGAAGACGAGCGGCCGAGCTCATCCGTGCGGGGCCCCGAAATGACGCTGGTGCTGTATGCGGGGCACGAGTAGAGCGCCAGCGAGGCGGACGGCTGGTACAAGTAGCCCTGCGGGTAGGACATGGCCACACACGGGCATGGGGCGCGCCGCGCCGCGGCGGCCAACGAGCCGGGCGGCGCCCTGCGAGGGCGAGCGAGCGGGCACCTGGCCTCTGGTTGCCCCGGGCCGCAGCTCTTCGAGCCCCGGCTCCCGGGCTCCGGCCCGCGGCGCCTCCTGGTTGGCTTCCCGCGCGCCTCCGGCTGCGACCGCCGCGCCCGCTCCTCTGCGCGCCCCGCTTGCCCGGGCTAGGCTTTCTCTCCCCCCACCCCCCCTCGCTCTTTGCACCGGGGGGCTCTGCTTTTGGCTTTGCAAAGGTCCTGCCAAGATGCTAAGTTGGAAATTGAGGATTCTGACGCCTTGTGCGCGCGCGAAGCTCCTCCTTCCCGGGGTGTAGTCGGTGGGGGGACTGGCAGGAGCCTCTGGGCGGCCGCAGCCAACCCGGCCGCCAGGCGCGCCTCGCCCTCTCCCTGTTCCTCCCCGGCTCCTCTCCCGCTCACTGGCGCTCCCCTCGCCCCTCCCTAGCGCCCGCCTCTCCTCCGCCGCCCCCCTCTCCTCCTCTGCCCGGCCTCCCCCTCCTCCCTCCCCGACTCTTCCTCTCTTCTCTTTCTCAGACTCTCGAGCGCCGGCCCCAGGATGACAATCACATCCCAAGCGCGCCGATCGCTTCCAACTTTCCTCTCTTCTGCTAACTCTGGGCGGAGCGGCAATCTCGACGCACGACTAGCCCTGGTCGTGTGTCGGGCCGCTCGGGAACACAAAGGGAAAGAGGCAGCGGGCTGTGCCTGGGTGAACGCTCAGCGTCCTCCTCGCCAGTGCAAACAGCGAAGTTGGCGGATGTCTTGTTCTCGGGAAAGCTGGCTTCGGAGGTGGTTCGTCACTCGCTCAACAGCGGCTTCTCCCTCCTGCCGGAGGTCTCTAGGTTGAGCTAGAGACCTGGAATTTAGGTCCCAGGGAGAGCCAATGGATGCCCGCGCCCAGGGCACAGGGAGGCCAGGATGATCGCCTCTCTGTGTCAGCCGCAGCAGCAGGTGGGCAAGAGCCAGGCCTAGGCTGAAGGACCCCGGCTGGGCCTTCCTTCCACCAACCCTTGCCAGGCGGCTAGAGGAGGCGAAAGAGGAGACTCGGGGGGCTCCGGATGGGGGTGTGGCTTTTTTTCTGAACCAAGGGAGACAGTGGGCAAGACGTGCCAGGCGGAGAAGCAGTTACACCCGAGTAGGTCCCCCAGTCGCCCCCGACCCCATTGCCATCCCACGCAGCGCTGCCTGCTTCTCATGGCTAGCTACAGGCAGGCAGCTCGCCCTGCCAGGTCTGTTGTGACGGAGGGTGTGGGATCTCTTCCCTTTTGTTCCACTAAGTCGCCTTCCCAGTCGCTCGCACCCGCCCCAGTTCCACTGCAAACACTGGGCAGAACAGGGTCCAACCCAACCGCTGTTTGTTCAGCGAGGCGCTGGCCAGGCAAACACATAACACTGAGTCACAGGCAGACCTCTTCCCCCCCGCCCCCCACACACACACGGCAACACAGTGAGAAGGCAAAACAGACCCTCACCCCTGGTCTCCACCTCCCGCCGCCGCAAATTACAAACGCACTGGAGCTCAGGGACAGACAGGGGCGCTGGTGAACCAGGACCGCGGCGGGCAGAGCGCACAACCCAAGCATTTTGTGGCCTTTCACAACGGGCCGGCAACGCGCAGGCTGGAGCATAACTACACACAAAGTTTCGCGCAATGATTTTGACCCGCGGGACACACAGTTTGCTGAGTCCACCGCACACACAAACCCCACCCTGACCACACGGGGACCAGCTCTGCCGCGCGCCTTCACGCACGCGCGCAGGCTGCCCCTCGCCCGGCACTCGGGCTACAGGTTCCGCCCCCAAGAGCTTGGACCCCTGCGGACTACATTCTCCGAGAACCTCTCGGCCCTCCCCGCCCTCCCCTTACACAGCCTTCGCCTCTGATTGGGCGCCGGCCTCCATTAGACCCACCTCTGGATGACGCAGGCGCTTCCTTCGGAGTCCCGGCGCCGAGGGGGCGTGGTTGGGCGTGGCTTCGGCTGCGTATTGTCATGGAGACCAGAAGCTGTCCGCCGCTGAGGCGGGCGGCTGTGAGCCAGACGGAGCGGCGCGCGGGGCCGGAGCCCCGGGGAGCGCGCGACGGCCTGAGACGGCTTCTCGGGCTGACCGTTCCGGGTTCCGGGTAGGCTCGAGTGTCTGCAGGGAGTGTCCCCGCCCCGACGCGAGGATCCCCGCCTCCCGCGACCGCACCGCCCCCGGCTCCGCCCGCTCAGCCCGGCTAACGGTCGGCGAGGCCTGCCACGAGGGAGCGTCCGCGGCCCGCGCAGAGCCGCGCACCAAGCCGATGGCGTGGACGCGGCCGGGCCCCGCGCGTGGGCCGCCAGAGCCAGGGACATGCCATGCGGGTGCTTCAGTCCGCGTGCAGGCAGGCGCGCGTGGGCGTGTCCCTCGGGCCCACGCGTGTCCCCCCGAATCAGTGTCTCGGCTCTCGTCCAGGACGACGACTTCTGAAAGCGAGCCAAGGAGGTTTGTGCCACCGAGAGCCCGAGTCTGTCACGCAGACATCCTCATTACATAATCCTGCGTCTTGGCTGTTTCTGTTCCCCCTCCCCATCTCGTTCCCCACCCTATTTTTTCTACTGCTGTCTTCTTTTGCGTGTGAAGGACTAGAAAGAATCCTGCAAGATATTGAAACATTTAGAATTTATGGTTCTGTTTCCGTGGTTGTCACCTCCGTTCTACATCAAATTTAAGGCTCATTTCTTAAGGATGTCTCTATTTTCTGCTTTATTTGCACATTGATGGCTCTGCTGCTCGGCTGGCCTCAGTCGCCTGTGGCAGATACAGAATTGTGTTAATAAGTGAGGGAAGGCTAAGGCTGATCATTAGCTGGCAGACGGAATTCGGATAGCATCTGGCGGCCTTTCTCCCTGTTTATAAGAAAGCATTTGTATTCTCACTTAGTAAACATAACGTTTAACTTTTTACCTTAATACTGGGGGAGGATGGACACCCTCCCCAACACACACACACACACACACACACACACACACACACACACACACCCCTTTTCCTTCCCGTTCATCAGCTTTTCCATTTGGGGACTTGCTCACTTGTTAGCTGTAGTTCCGGTTCTCTTGTTGCTGAAGCTCACTTTCCACGAGCAGAGGTAGGACCTATCTTCCCTCGCGTTAAGTCACCAAGACTTTTTATTTCCCTGACTGCTGCATTCTTATATTACTAAACATGTTGTACTCGGGGTAGGCTACGCTGGTTGTTTTTAATGTAGCCTTGTTAAGCTTCATTTTAAAACTTGCCAAGGGTTTATTGGTTTGTCATGTCTGCGCGGATCCAGTTGTGCCTAGCTCTTAAAACATAGAGCTTTACAATAAGACCTCCGATTGCTCTGCCAAGATGTGGCACGGAGCTTGCTCTTCAAGTTTTGGACAAGTAGAGTTGTCATTGTTTCTATCAAGTACAAAGGAGGGGACGCCTGTTTATTTAGTGTAATAGCTGTTTACAGTTAAAACTTTAAAGACTTAGGAAAGCAGATCTGCTGGATTTTAAAGATCTCATCTTTCTTGTGGCAGAGATACAACACCGGCATCAGGAATGGCAACAGATTGCTTCTGTCATATCGCTTTGCTGTTTTCGAGTGTACTTAAAGGATTATGATTGATAAGGCTGTCTTGCTGGAGAATGTTGACACAGGTGTGCATCGTTATCTTAATTAAGATCCAGAGAAAATGTTGTCTGTAAATGGAGACATACGAAGGGGGCATAATTTTGTACAGTTTTGCTTCTGGAGAATTTAATTGCACTGGAAACCTGTCTTTGAGCCTCCAGGTTTTGTGAGCAGTTTGGCAACAGAAGTTTTAGAGAGGAATGATAGTTGAATGTTAAGTGTTCTGGCATGTTCTAATACTACTTGTGGCTTTTTGGCAATACCTTGTGTCGGCTCTCTTTGTACTCTGTGGAATAATGGCTTCTAATTTCGAAAGCGAAGCATAAACTAGAGGGCTGTATTGTTAGGCAGACATTCATTAGTGGTCAAAACCAGTCAGTTGAGGAAGACACGTTCAGTGTGCAAGGAAAAGGGATCTAAGGAAAAGGTAATAGATGAGAAATGTATGCCTTTTAAGGTTTGGGGAAGGAAACCGTCTCCCCAAGTGTCTCATGAGCTAAAACAATTCCGTTTTCATATCAGCAAGTACATAGCTACAATGATTATGGAACGGCGTTTTCATTTGTAGAAATAGAGGGAAACTTTTACTCCTTCCAACATACTATATTATATATTTTAACTGGTGAGCAAATGATGATACAGTATTAGTTTAGAATCCAATTTATGACCTGGGTAATGGTTAAAATAGTATCACCATCCTTAGCTAGGATCCCTCAGTGTGAAAACAATGACATGGGGGATGCTGGCGGCCACTTGCCCTTGGCTTACCCTGAACCTCGTACCCTTGAACGTAAGTGCTACATTAAAATTCCCCTCCTCTTTGTAGCTCAACATTTCCTGGAAGCTGGCTGTCAATCAGCATTTGTGTAAGATGTGGCCGTGCTTTCCTTCAATATTAAACCTCAGGGTAGAAAGAGGAAATGAAAGTGGAGGGGACCGTGGGCATATGATGGGAAGGGCCAGGTGTAGAGTCATGGCTCATTCTTGACTTCAAGGATAATTAGCTGGTTAGAATTACACGGGGAACTAGAATCAAAGGAAGACTTACTTAGATTTGTTTGCTGAAACTGAAACAAGAGTGTTAATTTTGAGATAATTGCTTTATTATTCCCCCAGACCCTCCATCGAATGTTTTTCTCTGGCAGCTACAGTCCCTATCTTTTATGCTGCTATGCATGTGTTATTTTAAAATTGAATATATAGTGTTAAAAGATATGGAATATTAATACAAATGAATTATCCATTTTAATTAATAATACAATTATGAATGTTTATATGTTCTAGAAATCTTAGGAAAGATTAAAATGTTCTTTAGTTGATGAGCTGGAAATGAATGAAATCATGTAATCCTTTGTGAATTGAATGGGTTGTTTAAAATAGATTATGAGCACAGTGCCATAGTTGGAACATTTTAATTCTGAAATAGCACCACCTGCTTTGAGTGGTAGCATGTCTCTCTTCATCTATTCCTCTTCAGTTTCTACAGTGCATTAGCCTCTGTTTTTAATATCATTTGGGTAGAGAATAGTTTTTCTTAACAGAACAGCAGCTGACACATCTCTATGAACATGTAAAACCTAGGGGTGATTTTTTTTTCCTTGTTCTGTAATGACTAGTTTGCTTTCACAGCTCTCCTCGGAAGTGCAACACTGATGACTTATTTCTGTATAAATTGGCTGTGTTTTCATAGCTCTAGTACACCTCAGCAGCAATTTAGCTTGCAAATCAACTTAGATGCTTCAAAATTGAAAACCAGTATATTGTAACATAGTTTGAGTGTAAGTCTTTATTAGCGAGGATGCACTTAACGTTTGTTCAGGAAAGGAGAATATCATTTTCTCCTGCAGTTGTCATTTGTATAATCCGTTTTCCAGCCTCTTCTCAGGCTAATGATATTCCACACCTTGATACAGCTCTTATTTGTTTATTTACCATAATAAGGAGTGATACCTTGGAGAAAATTGGATTAGACGTTCATATCTAATATCCCCAAAGTATTGCTAGTATTCTGTGTTCTCTTACACAGAGTCTTTTCTATTTCCTGTACAGGTGACAAGTACAATGTTTGTATAATATATTTGGATATTTAAGTTAAATTTACTTCCAAAATATGGTGTTATTTCACATATGGACTGAAATGTGTTCTTGCACATACCAAGACTTACCTGCATGCTTTGGGTGTGCCTGTATGTGACGCTCCCAAATAGCACCAACGTGGCGTCAGCAAAGTATACATTGTTAGTAATAGATGCTAAGTGTGGGTGGTGGACGAATGCCACTTGAGATCTTTGATTATTAGAATTCTGTTAGTGCACTAAACAGGAATTTGGTAAATTTAAAAATTGTCAATTTGTGGAATGTCTTTATCATTTTTTTTGGATTTTCATTGAATGATTTATTTGAATTGTATCATTGGATAGTAAGACTTGTAAACATGTTTTTACAAATAAAATCAAGACCAAGGTTGTGATATTTAATAGAATTAAATTACTATTTAAAGGACATAATAGTTACAACAAATCACATTTTGGAATTATTTTTATGATCTGGTTCTTTTAAGAATAAATTTAGCACTTTCTTCAGCCATTGGTATCAAGCTCTTAAGAAAATATACAGGTGTATGCAAAACCTGTCATTGTTATTAAAAACAGGGCTCTGGGTATAGGTGAAGAAGAAAGGCTTTGAGAAAGAATTACTTTGCAGAATATTTGTGCTCTCTAAGGAATAGAGCAAGGAACTGGACTTAGTAAATTACAACATTTATTATCAATAAAGTTGGTGGCTGACCCCGCACCCATAAGATAATTTTACCGAAGGCAGTCTGGTTAGTCTAGCCTTTGCTAGAACAAATGCTTCTCTATGAATTGTCGTAGGCATTAGCGTGCCCTTTCTGTAATGTGAAATACTATTTAATTGTTTGTAAATAATAGACGTGTGTTCCCCATACAGATCGGAACCTACGGAAACTCAGGCTAAAGCATTACAGCAAGCTAGAAGCTCAGCACAAATGTAAAGAAAATGGTAGGCAGGCACAAATAGGATTCCTCTTTGTTTACCTTTAAGCTTAGGGGTCTGTTCTGATTTAAGCCATGATAGAGTTGTTGAATTTAAACAGAAGAGGATTGAGGTTTGTTTTTGTTTTTTTATTCTCCTAAGCATAAATATTGGGGCAGATACATATGAATGAAATATTTAAGCATTCAGGTTTATCAAGTTTCATATCTTTTGTGAGCTGGATTTACTATCACGACTCAAGTTTCATTAAAGGTATTCAAATGCATTAGAACTCTTCGTCTTATATGAAATATTTGCAGTGGGGGGCACTCTTGAAAATATCAAGAGCCATCCTTTTTGAAGTAATGGGTTATGGCTGATTAATTGAGAAGGTTGTACTAAATGTTCTTTAGTGGAGATAGCTAAGGAGTGTGCTTTTTAAGAAATGCATCATCCACGAATAAAATCAATTGAGGTATCAGTAATTAAATTGTAATTCCATGAAGGAAGGAAGTGGTAGGAAAGATGAAGCTAACTGTGGCCGTTTTCTCTTTAAGAATCGCAGTTGGTAATGGAGCTCCGGACTGCCCGTGGAAGAAGGTGATTCGGAAGACAGGGAGGTAATACTATCTATCGTCAAGAGCACTTTTCTCTGCAGCCCTGAACCTTTATCATACATGACAACTCTGTCCAATGGACCACAGTTTCTTTCATTTTGAGCTATGGGGACCATCCTGTTTTTCGCTGCTAACTTTCTGAGCCTGCTTCTCCCAGGGCCACAGGCTGTGTTTAGAGAGCTGAGAAATAGCATTTCGGCCTACTCAGCACCCTTAAAATAGCCTCTTTCTGCGAATTAGATCTGCGATGGCGTCCTCCACAGCTCTAGCAGATGACATTTCAGTTTGGGGTTGACATGAGCTCAGCCTGTTGTCCAACTGTCCTCATTTACCTCCTAATCCTTTGGTGCATTTACCTAGGGCTGTGTTCTCCATGGTGGCTGACCACCAGCAACCCCACCACCACCAGCCCAGCACAGGGGCAGACTTGCAGGTTGTCCCTGGGATGCAGAGACCCAGTGAGAGGCTGACTAGAGATAGTGGGCCATGGTTTCTTTGCCTGGTTCCAGCCCGAGCTCTGTTGGCTTTCAGAAACCCTGGCCAGGCTTTTCCCTTCCCACTCTACTAGGTTGGCTACTGTGTACTCTGCAGCTGTTGCAGGGGCTCACACAGAACAGAAGGCTCGCTGCATTCTGGATGGCATCGCTGATAATTTACCCATGTGCATTTTTGTCTTCAAACCTGCTGCTGGCACTGAAATCTAAGATTCCTGAAAAACAACATTGGCCTCCAACTATATCTTCAGGAGAGGCTCCGTCATCTGGCCCTGTGTTAGTTACTACGTTGACCAAGAAGGTTCAGTTATAAATCAGGCCATTCAGGAGAGCAATTACTTTGTCTGGGAATGTTGACACAGACCTCAATCGTTTAATAGTATTTATATCTGTTTGTTTTTCTTTTTAAGAAAGGCAACATTTTCCCTGTCATCACAAATTTCTAGCCCCTGACCTATATCTAGTAAGGGACATTAATAAAACAGTAAAGGGCTTGATGGTAATTATATAATTAGGAAAATGGTAAGAAATGTGGTAGCTCAAATTGATTTCTTCCATTAAAGGTACTAGAGCACATTTACAATCACAAACCTTCAGAAAAGACTCCGGGTAGTCTGGAAGTTCAGTGATGTTGGGGGAGCCCTGGAGCAGAGGGAGGAATATTATTCTCAAATGCCTTTCCCCATGTCTTCTCGCAGGGTGTCAGCAGCTGGGGAACCATTACAGTGTAGTCAGAAAATGCTGAGAACAGAGTGCTCACTTGGAACGCAGTTTGCATTGGCGCAGCGATTCGGCATCGTGACCATGACCGACTTCCCACCTGGCATGGTTGGGTTATGACTCTTGCTTTTAATACAGCAGTTGATGGTACAGCTTTTGTTTAGAATACGGCATGTTTTTAAGCTGACTAGGTCTCACTGGTCATTTAGAACGCTGCAACATTACAAAGTTGAAATATATTTATTAATAGAAGGAAAATGTACAATTCAACCTTTGGGCATCCGAGACCTTTCTGCCAATTTTTTAGGTCATGAAATTATGATCTTGACTTATATAATTCTATTTTTTGTCATTGTTATAGGGATCGAGTTGTAGAATATTCTGGAATCCATGTGTCTTATTTGTTAATTCCAAAATTTGTTTTTTTATAATTTTTTTTTTAAGTAAAAAGCACAAGTGTGTTAGAGAGTACAGTTCGAGTCATAGGCTAACTTCCTACCCGTCAGGACATGGGAAAGCAGCCTTGATTAATTTCGAGCTGTGAAAGGGGCAGGTAAAACTGTTCACAACGGAAATTTACTAATGCACCAACCATTTCAATTAAATGTTTATTAACATAATAGTGATGGCATTTTCTCCTCCTCCTCCTCCTCGTGGTTTTGTCCATCTCAATGTTACAGCGGCTGTTGCCCTGACTGTTAAGTGTTTAAATGATGACACCATTATGTGAAGTGATTTGAGATGAGAGACTCCAGCCAGGAATTACATCTGCTCCCATCTCCTTCAAATCATACTCGATGGCAGGACAGATGATGATTGATTTGTTTGTGACAGATTGCAGGAAGCAGTCATTGATTTTTCAATATTTTACCTTAAAATTATTTACAGTTGTAACCATGGGGAGGTATTTCCATGGGCTGTCAGCCCCTGAAAGACTAAGATAATATTCCCTGCTCTCTGACAAGACAAATTACCTGTAATGAGTGCAGTAGCTGAAGGGTATACTTTTATTTTAAAATATGTCAATAACCCCAGTGACTAAACGAATATTGATTTAGCATAATGAAGCCTGAGTAATGTGAAAATGAGCTTTTTCAAGGGGCACGGAAGAGACTTTCTTTTTAGTTGGTTGTAAGAAGCTTTTCATTCTCCCCAGCTAGCTAGGGAAATGCAGTTTTCATAAGCAGCCCACCAGAATGACGATGTCGCTGTGATAACTGGGGTCTCGAGGCCGGGTCCTTGGTTTTAAGGGTTCTTCTCATCTTATCTTGAGCCTTCATTTTAGCATAGACTAGGTGCTGATTTGTCTGATGCTGTCTTTAACTGGCTTAATATTTGAACAGTTTCCACATTAAAATAAAGGTGTACAGACAGCCATTTATAGATGACATGGGGTGTATTAAGACATTTCACATGGGTTGTTGTAGTATTTGATGTGCAGTGTTTCATGGCAGGCCACCTCTGTCTTGACACTGTGACGATTAATCCCCTGAGTGCTGGTTTTTAGACACCAGTGCAGGCCTTCATTTTTGTCAGATTTTGTTCCTTTCTTTCCTGTGATCTTGGCCTTTTTATGGACTAAGATGTCAATACATAAAACCCTTCGAAGAAGAAATAAATACCCATGTATTTATACATCAGAATGTGTGAAAATTTTAGGTCTAACTCATATTCCCATGGCTCCCGTGGCAGGAGAAAGTGTTGTGAATTAAGCTGGTGACATTTACCTGGGAAAGACACATTCAAAGATGATGATAACACAATGATATTTCATGGAAACAGCCCATTTTATGGCAACTAAGTCATAAAATCAATATGTAAAATCTTTTTAGAAATTAAAAATGAGCTGATTTGAGGGAAGTTTGGCCAACTGTGCTTACTCCCTTATGAGCTGGCCCTGGACATGTGGAGAAGAAATTGACAATGCAATGAGTATCTAAGTGGAGAAAAGGACCAACACAGAATTGTGGTTTCACGTTGTCCCCAGGTACTGCCGAAGGTGTGGCACAGGTGGCCCCGGTCACTTGTTTTGTTGTGCCCTGCAGTAAACGGGATACATTGTGAAAAGCTGTATCTTTGACTTCCTCTGCCCAAGGGTTCATCTCTATACGCCCCCCCACCCCCACCCCAAGTCCTTCCTCTAAGTGGACTTTGGAAATAAATATGAGGGATGTGCCATTGAAACCAGTATCCTAGAGTCTTCAGCCATCTATATTGCATTTATAGTTTTTAAGTTAGTGTAATAGCCACGGAATTTTATCTTTTAAGGACAAAAATACAGTTTTCCCTCAATAGATTTTGAAATAAGGTATCTTTTTCAGACCACACTGTGTTAAGCAGAAACACCTCTATTGTTGTTTAGTTTATTTGGGAAAAAATAAAGCATTATAGTAGTAACTTAGGACCCCATCACTTAGTGTGTATCTTTTCATTCAACAGTGCAGGGAGAATTATCTTTGTAAATTAATTTAAATAATTAAAGTAAAGTTTGTTTTGTTTTGTTTTGTTTTTTTAAGAAAATTATTCCCTTGAATATTAGACCGTTCTCTATTTCTTTTCTCTCTTAAAATCCTGTCCCAGTTCTTTAGAGAAGAACTATTTGTAGAAAACACTTTTGTTTGTAAATTACGTATGTGATTAACTAGGTCTAGCTAGAAATAATAAAGGAAGAAAGACCCTGCTTTTAAAAGCTTTCTTGTTTGTATTAAGACAAAGTTTACTCTGCCATGGTCCATAGCAATCTTTTTCCAGAATTCACTTTACTGTGTTTCACCTGACCTTCTATGATAACTTAATATAGGAACAAATTAGCATATAATTCTATTTTCCATCTGACCTCCGCCACTTGCAGAACTGTACTGCCCCTTCCAGGGGAGGTTTGGCCACTCACTCAGACTGCAGCTTTTCATGTTTGCAAAGGCTGTGCGCACCCTGGCTGACATTTTTGTTATTGAAACCATTTAAAGTATCAGTTAGAGGGAACACTTCACCCCATTACTAAGTTATTAAAATGCCTCTACAAGGTAGCATTTTCAATTAGTGTCCACAATTGATTAGTGGTTTGTCTTCTCCCAAGCATGAAGCAGCATGGCCAAGTTAAGTTGTAATCAGTGGTGTACAAGATATTAAGGACTGACAATGATCATGACAAATAATTATTATTTTTAGACTCAGCCAATGTTCTTGGGTTTCCTGAGATCTGTCTCCATCTAGATGCAAAGGACATGGAGCATGTGGGCACTCAGTGAAGCTGGCGTGCTTGGGGGTAGCTGTGTCTAGACTACAGTATTCTCCTAGCGTGAGTCCTCAGTCCTGTGTGGGAGGTGAACACTTCTATATCACTAGTTTTATTGAAAATGTTTAATATTACAGAGGATTGTTGAATGTTTGCTGCTTTAATCAAAGAATAGAGAAAATAAAAAATATTTTATGTTGTTTTTTTCTAAAGTGTCTTTATTTGATTGAATGAATATTGATGATTGAAAAAGTTTTGTAAATTCTTTTGCTGTTATGATTCTTCTAGCAATCAGATATCATTAGATTCCAAATCACTTTCTAACCTGCCTTTATTATACTTATGGGAGAAAAAAGATGACAGGCATCCACATATACTGTTTAATTGTCTGTATTAGTCCCCTACACCCCCAGTAGAACATTTCCTCCTAAACAAATACATCAGTGCCATTCAGATTCTGGAAGAAAATTGCCTCTCCTGGTAGGGGCTTCATTGTGTGGGGGGGAGAAGATCAGATTTGTGTAAAGAAAACTATCATCCCTTCGACCTTTGGGAAGCCGTGACCTACTTCTCTGCTGTCTGGGAATCCATCGCAAGAGCCTTTGTAGCATCAGTAGAAAGGGAATGATTAGTCTCCTACCCCAGTGGCAGGACCCTAAAAAGTGTGTGTCTACCTAGAGATCACCCCCAGGCAAGGAACCAGGGAGATTGAAAGATGCCAACAGGTGCAGAAATAGCTCTGGGTTTTGTGTGAGTGGCCCAGTCTGTACTTTATTTGTTTTTGGTTTGGGGGGTGATTTTTTTAACATAGTGTTTTCATATATACCTGACTGTTCTGGAACTCTCTATATAGAACAGGCCAGCCTGAAACTCACAGACATCTGCCTGCCTTTGTCTCTTGAGTGCTATCACACCTGGTTCCCCTTCTTAATTTTATTTTTAATTAAATGTTATATTTTGAGATAATTTTAGAACCAAAGGCAGTTGTATAAAATGTTAGACGTGTCCTTGAACCCTTTCTCCAGTTTTCCCAGTAGTACTTTGCAGTATATTTAATGTTACAACCTGGATATTGATGTTGAATAATGAAGATAGGAACATTTCCATCACCACAGAGACTTCCTCTTTCCCCTTTGTGGACACACACACACACACACACACACACACACACACACACACACACACACACAGCTGCTTCAGCCATTAGTCTGCCCTCTATTCCTATGAATGTTGTCTAAGGACAGCAGGTAATCTTTGGGATTGGCTTGTTTTAGGACGTTTCATGTTGTGTGTGTCTATTTTAACTACCTCCCCTTCGGTAGCACCTCAAAGCATAGGAGTGCTGCAGTTTAACCCCACGTGGTTGGGGCCTCAGAGTTCTTTCCGGCTTTGACTATGACAGGTAAAGCTGCTGCTGTACATAGTCATGTGGCAGTGTGTGTGTGTGTGTGTGTGTGTGTGTGTGTGTGTGTGTGTGTGTGAAGAGAAGCTTATTTTCGTGGGATGGGTGGCCACTAGTGGAATTGTGGAGCATACCTCTATCAATAGGTGATTATTTTACAGACTGTAATTGATTTTTGCAGAGAGAACAAAAGCAAGGAGGATATCTACATTTTTTTGGAATTCTTATAACAACTACATTAGTTAATGATTTTAAAACATATAAGCTATCTTAAATTATTCGTAGTTAAATAGAAGATCACATTGTTTCAGAATCTGGGTTTTGTTCATTCATGTTTAGAGGAATACTTTTTAGATCATCTCTCTTCTTGGTAAATTTCCTGGGTGTGGAAAAGTATACACATTGTTGCCGTGAAGCTCACAGTTTACTCAGGAAAATTTGAGGCAGTTTTCCAGGTTTGACAGAGACTGGACATCAAGACTGCACTGTGACTTCTGGATCTATAGATGGACATTTTGGCCACTCCATCTCACCTGCAGAATTACCTACATGGTGTCAGATTAGCGGTTACAGAAAGTGCTTTTAATTAATCTTGTGCACTTAATTAGAGGAAAAAAAGAACTAAAAAGCAAAAAGTAATCCTTTTTGAGTATATGGCCCCTAAATAATGTAGCTACTTTACACAATGCTTAATGGGAAAAACAGCCCTGATTCCTACCCAGCCCTTATGGGATTATACTGAGTTACATTTACATTTTACTTACTGAGACAAGATATGTCTTGGAAAGCCATGTTATATTTTAGGAAGACTCATAGAAAGGAATTTTAAGGAGTGTTTTTATTCTGATTTCCTTTCATAAGATGTAATTCCTTACATAAGATACAACAATGTGACACCTGGCTGTCCTGGCTCTGGAACTTGCTCTGTAGACCAAGCTGGCCTAGAACTCTGCCTGCCTCTGCCTCCCAAATGCTAGAATTAAAGGCATGCTTCACCATGCCCAGCCCAATCTTTTTCTTTCTAAGAAACATTGAGTGAATTAATTGGACCCAGTGTTCCCATCTATAATCCAAATTATAAATCTCTAACTTTATTGAGTAAGGAACTAGACTTAGGCTACCCCTGTCTTTCAGTGGCTTTATCTTTAGCCTAATGTGGTCATAATTATCATTATGTAAAAAGAATAAGATAATTCAATGCTTTTTCCTCTAATAAATGACAAGCTAAAAGATGAGATGTATACACAAACCCTATAAAGCTATGCCGTCATTGATTTGTGAAAAATGTATTGGAGTGTCTATCCAGTGTCATAGTGCTTTGAGGCACTGGGACTCTGACAATAAAGAAGACATCACAGTGCCCTGCCCCTAACTCACGCTTCTAGACTGGGGTGTAGAGATAAGGAAAAAGTCACACAAGGAGCCCACACAGTGGTACATCATTAGAACTCAGATTCAGGAGACAGACACCAGTGATGAATGCTGTGAAGCAGAGACCAAGTGCCAGTCAGGCTTGTGTCCTGAAGGAGATGCACGTGACCTGGGGAAGCAGGACACAAAGCAGGACAGTGGCTGCGAAGAGGGACACACACTGGAGTTAGGCTGCAGGTTACCAGAGTGAGGTCGGGTCTAGCTACAATTTCTTGAAGGATGAACGCGTCTGCCCGGACAGCTGTCTATTGAACAGCTCGTTGTGTTTCTCTGAACTCATCAGAAATGAGGTGTCCTTGAAAAGAATTTATAGGCGTGGGTTTGTGAGCCTGAGGTAGAGCAATGCAGGAGACACTCACCTAGCCTCCCGGAGGCCTTGGGCTCCCTCCCAGGCCACAGTGAAGAAGAAGAGCTTTGGGGCTGAGTGCAAATCAGATACAAGCTTGTTCTCATAAAACACACTTGTAAGACTTTCAGGTCAGGAGGTTCAGTCCAATTCCTCCTTCGTATTTGTTAAGGAAAATTTTGTACTTGTCTGGTATCTTAAATACCTAATCTGTAAAACTCTAGTACGTTTCAAATTGTAGTTCATTGCAGACTTAAAGTAGCCAAGAAATGTAAGTTCTTTGGAAAGATCTTCAAAATTAAAACCAAAATTGCCCAGAGAAGAAGGTAGAGAGTAACTTGGTAAGACTATATTGAGCCAATGTCCTTATTAAGAAATTGCTTTGGCCTGGGCATGGTGATGCACGCCCTTAATCCCAGCAGGAGGCAGAAGCAGGCAGGTCTGAGTTTGAGGCTAGCTTGGTCTACAGAGTGAGTCCCAGGGCAGCCAGAGCTGTCTTGAAGGAAAAAAGGAAAGAAATGGTTTGGGGTAAGTGTGTACATATCACTATTTTGTAAGTGCAAGGTCAGAAGAAAGTGCTTGAGGGCCTTTGCTAAACTCCATCTATTTGGGGAGCTGTGTTGTGGTATAGGCCCCTTTAAGAAGAATTTGAACATCCCCTCCCCAATATATACTAGGCAAGCACTCTGCCACTAAGATATATTCCCAGCCCGCTTTATGTTTTAAAGTTGAACACAGAGTTCTCAGGTTGTCCCGGGACTTGGAGTCCTCCTGCCTCAGCCTTTTACTATCTGGTATTACAAGTCTGTCTTCAGAATGGCTGAGTTGTTTCTGAATTTATATGAGTCACAGACTTACTCAAAGTGGTTATAAAATACAATAACATTAAGATACTTGTGATTTTATATTTAGTAATAATATTGATTCCAGTAGCTCTACAACTGTGGCACATTTTCATAGAAATGGGCTCCCCTCTGACCAGCCAATCGCTTGGTTTATCCTAATTTCCTACTTTTCTTCTATATTTTAAAGTACTCCATTCACTTTTAAACAGTTCCTCCCAGTCTGATTTAACCCCTCTGGTGCATGGGGAATGTTTACCTCCTTAGCTTTCTGCCTTTTGGGAAGCTGTGGACAGGCTGTGGACATGTCGTCTTCCTATCGGCTGTCTCCAGCTGTCTCCATGATCTCATCCTATCATGTTGTTTAGCAATCCAAGGGGCTTTTTTGACAGCTTGTAGCCTACAGCTCTCATCCCACTTAACCTCTGTGTGCACATCACAGTGTCTCTGGCTTCTACTGCTGGGCTTCATCTTGGTCCTCAAAGATGCTTGCCCCTGGCACACTGCCCTCCACCTTGGCACTCTCCATTGCCTGGGTATAGGTGTGTAACTTTCCTGCTTTCCTCTTTCTCCTCTGAGCCCTCTTCCTCAGCCTTCACTGTGACTCAAGGCATCTCTCCTGCCCCAGTAACCCAGGCATCAAGTCACTCTTGTATCGGTGTCTTCTGTCCTCTGTCAGCCTCACTTCCTCCTCTCCAGTATTCTTTCTTTTTTAAAATCTGTAGATCCAAGTTTTCTACCTAGACATCTCTCCATGTTCTCTATGGTCTGTGTAGTATTTCTTTTAGCTTTTTTTTTTTTTTTTAAAGACATGGTCTCACTATATTGTGCTGGCTGGTCTGAAACTCACAGAAACCCGCCTACCTCTGCCTTCTGAGTGTTGGGATTCATGCCCAAGCAGTTAACCCTTTTTATTTGTTTTTTAGTCATTTTTCCATGTGCTTCAGTTTGGGCAGTTTAAATGGCAGTGTGTCCTTACTCCAAGAGGCTTTCCTCAGTGGATCCACACAGTAAAAACCCCTCCCTTTCTGTTGGATCTCTAGCATCGTGTATTTGGTTCCTCTTTGCATTTTCCTCTCTGCTGGTATTTCTCTTCTGTCCTCCCGCACCCTCTTCTTTCTCCACTGGAGTTGTTTCCTGTGTGGTGTCTTAGTTGACCTGTGTTGCTATAACAGGGTGACAGGATGAGTAATTGGAAGGAAGAGGATTTACTTCCATAGTTCTGGAGGCTGGTGAAGGCCTTCATGCTCTGTCCTCACATGGCAGAGAGGGAGAAGAAGCACCCACTCCTTCAAGCTCTTTTTATAGCAACATTAATCCATTCGTGACCTCTCCCCATTCAGATCCACCTCCAAATGCTGTTGCATTGAGGACTGAGTTTCCAACACACCTGCCTTGGAAGTGACAGGGCCACTCAAGCCACAGTAGCTCCCCCTGCTTTAAAGGTCTGCCTTGCTGTCTGCATTCGGCCCCAGCTCTCGCTAGTCAAAGTGGGCTTTTCTCCTTACTGTGCTTTGTAATTTCCTTCTGACGGCTGGGGGAAGAGCTGGTAACAAGAATGTAGCCTGCAGGGGTGTGTGGAGAGGAGGGGAAGCACGCTGCAGCCTTTAGTGAGCCCTCAGCCCTGCACCTCCCAGCCGTCTCGGCTTAGTGGGCCAGGATGGCCAGAGCTGGGTGTTGTAGGAGCTTGGATGACCCTGACCCTGGGGACCTTGCAGGTCACACTAGATTAAGAAGCTCTTCTACTGGGCAGATCTTAGTAGGAGCAGAATGGAATAGAATGTTCTGGCATATTTCACAGGGCTTACTTTCTCTTCCCCTGCCAGAAGCCCAAGGAAGATTTATCTCTAGTATAGGCTCTGGACCTTGACGAAGCCAAGGAGAGACATCTCAACAGCTTGGGGCTCCAGCTGACTGTACTCTCCTAGTTCTTCCTAGCCTGGGCTTTCCTACTGTGAAAGTGTTTCCCAGAGGTCTCTGCTATGGACAGTCATTCTCTCTATCTTCCCGACTGTCTCCAATTTGGGGGTTAGCATTTTTCTCTGGAACCTCAGATTGAATTAGAAGTCACTGATTTTTCAAATTGGTCAGTGTTTACTTCTCAGGGGTGACTCTGTATGCCAGGCTGAAAACTATAAAGCAACTTTAAAAATAATAATAATAAACTGTGACAAAAGAAAAATGTAGAAACAAAACAAAGCATTTACAGACTTGTAATTTGACATTACTCCAAAGGCCTCTTCTAAAAGATTGGCCCTCGAGGTGGTACTATTGGAAGGTCACAGAACCTGTGAGAACTAGGGCCTAGAGGTCATTAGTGTTGTGGCCTCAAAGGATTTTGTGGGTCTCTGGTCTCTTCTTTGTTACCTGGTACAGTGTAAGAAGTTTGGCTCCATCATGCCTTTCTGCTGTGAATGTGTGGCCTCAACATAGGTCCACAGCAGTGAGCTGACTCATCAGGACTTAGCCTTTGAATCCATGAGCTCAGATCAGCGCTTTCTCCTTGTAAGTTCCTTTCTCTGGGATCTCATTACAGTGCCAGGAATCTAACAGCACATTACAACTTCAGAACAAAGCAGTGGACTCCAGCATGGCTTCCTTCTTGAAGATGGGAGTGTGGGAGAGAGTCAAGAAAATGAAGATTTGGGGTCCAACAGCTCATCCTTGCAGTTGTCTTAAAGGTACAAGGGGAAGGTTACACTGGGGCGGGTGGCTCAGGGAAGGAGAGTTGGGGGTTTTCAGAATGTATTTGGTGTTGAAAACAGAGGTATCCTACATTCCCATCACCTACTCCAAGTATCTTCAGATCGGCCATTGTCTTCTACTATTAAACTCAACCAAAACAAGACACTATTACCCAGTAGCCTTTGCCCCAATTCCCATCAAAGTCAGTGTACAGTATACACTTTAGACCCTTGTTTTCACTCTAAACATCCCCCAGAGAAAGTTGACAATAGCCTGATATCTCTCTTTTGCTTACCTGGCATTTAAACAGTATGTAAATTACAGCTCTGCTCATGGACAGGTTATTAAGCACCTACTGTGTCTTTGTGATATAACATTGAATCAGAACAGTGCAGAGTGTTAGTTGAGCACACAAATGCATAAGCTATGTTTGTTTTCCTAAGACCTCTTCTCACCTGAAGTGGAGTATATGTAAGTTCACATTTAGCTTTTCATTTTGAAATTCCATTGTGAATAAATTTATCATCAGTTTCGAAGAAGGCGGGTTTATCTTAGTTAATGCTAATGTTATGCCTGAGCTATTTACTATGGGCTTAGTTATTGACCTATTTTATTTGTCATTTTATGGCATATATATTTTCAGCAGAGGTGCTTACACTAAGCTATATTTATTTATACTGCAGTGCATTAACCATAAAACTATCTAAGTACGCCAAGCCACTATGATCTGCAGCCCTCAGGGAGAGGGTTTTCAGAATAGCCAAGTCTTAAGAATTAACAGTGGCTGTTGGTATTTATTAGAGATCTTGCTAAAGGAGCCTATCTACCTCTGAAATAGGTAGGGTCTCACGAGGTGTTGATGCCAACTCAGGGTCATCAGTGCAAGCCGGACTGTAAAGCTCGGTTCTCCTTAGAGGACTTGATATCATTTTTGTTTTAATTCTTTCTGACATTTCTTAAACTGCTTCTGTGCCCTCCATTGCTGGCAGGGGTATTTCTCCTGGCCCTGCCTGTAGATCTCCTCTGCCCTGGGCTTTGTGGGCTTGGAGACCAGGTGACAGAACTAGACTGATGTGGAATGGTCACTTGGAAGCATCGAGCTAAAGACCAGCATTCAGTTCTGTGAGTTATTGTTTTGTTTTTCCCACTCAAGTGTCAGGATGGGAACTTGCCCTGGCTCCTCCTTTCCAGTCATTGAGGTCCCATAGCTTCCTGCAAGACTCATTCTAACCAGGGGAGGGGAACTCTGGAGTTTAAGCCTCAGACATGGGGAACACACTCTAGAATAAGAAAGTCAGCTTTGAAACAGGCTATATCAGAAGTTCAGTGTATTAAACAATGCCTTTATTTGTCTTGCCAATTCTCCATTATCTTTCTTTGTGGAGCTGGCAATGGAACAGAGGACCTTGGGCATGCTGGGCAGGCACTTCACCAGTGAGCACATCCTCAGCTCTGGTCCTTCACTTGCAAATGTCAAACAGACCTGCTTTTGGCTTGTACTCTTTGGGGACTAAAGATAAAGCTTTAATTCTTAAAAAGCTCTTGCAAGGTCCATAGTAGCTCTGATTTTTCTCTCTGCTGTGCATACTGATATGGATGCATTACACACAAGTCTTTGGTGACCTGTCTCCTCAAGTCTTCAGACACTGAGGAGTTAAGCTGTCCCTTCTCTGAGCGGAGAGACCAGAGGAGGCTAAGCATCAAGAGGTTGGACCCAGGTCAAGCCAGTTAGCAGCTTCAGGTAGACCTGGATCCTCTTCTCTCAGAGCCCATGGTCAGAGTGTGGTTGGATAACAGGTAAGACCTAGTTAGGACTGTGTGGTTGGGCTGCCGGCCCCTCTGCACGTGTGGTATGCTATGAGGGACGAGAGAGAGGGCACTTGATCCAAGAGCATGTGATCCTAGCGGGAGATGTGGCCGGACAGTGATGAAGACTGTTCCTGTGGCACCTAGTGACTGACTCCAACTGGCCAGCTGGGCCCACTAACTTGGGAACATTGGTACTAAGTACACAGGCTTTAATGATTACTGTAGTCACAGTATTTTTAGAAAATTAGGTTTAATTTGTGTGGACCATATATTTGCTTATTTGTTATTGTCTGAGACAGCATCTCCCTGTGCAGTCCCAGCTGGCCTTTGAGACCCTCCTGCCTCCATCTCCCAAATGCTGGGATCATAGGTGTATGCCACCACACTCAGTCTTAGCCACAGAGTATTAGTCAGTTAGTAAAATGACTGTTTTTCAAAACTAGGAACATGAGCCTTTGGGAACAAAATTCAATCCTTTTCTTTCTCACACACACTAGACAGGAACTTACTGAGCTACATCCCAGTTCCTCATGTGCTTCTCAATACAAACAGTATCTGAACCACTTATATTGAAAGTGCAAATCCTCTTTACTTTTCAGTTTAAAAATATAGTTTTGAGGGTCTGGAAAACATCCGTACCTTTGGTAATTAATTATTTGTATATCTAGATTTGATATTACTTATTTATGTTCATGTGTGTGCATGTATACACGCCATAGCTGGAATGTAGAACAACTTGTTGGGGTCAGTTCTCACCTTCTACCATTTGGGACCCAGAGACTGAACCCAGGTCACAGGCATGGCAGCAAACACCTTTACCCACTGAACCAGCTCAACAAGTCGTCATTGACATATTCAGTGGTTTATCATGTTAAGAATGGTTGAGGATCCCCAACAGCAAAAAAGGAATTGTTAATGACAAATATATTAAGCTAGTGGTCTATTAAGATGTTACACTCCATATGGATTAATATTTCAATAAACCTTCAGAGAATTTATATTTTTCTTCTCTATGTGGCCATGCGTGTTTTCCAATGATCTTGGCATTAGTACTTGAGAAGTCAACTCAACCTCAGAATTCTAAAAAGTCCTCATTATCCACTTTAGTCTAAAAGAGATCAGCAATTTAGGCTGATCTATTTATATTAACTGACTGGTACTTCCATGCTAATCCTGTAATTAAGATTCATTTCTTAAAGATGTTACTATAATCTTAGAAATATTAAAGATTTAAACCCTAAAGATTGGTATGGAAATGATTAAATTTTCTCTATTATTTCTTCCCTCTCTCCCAGAGTGATTAATTTCACTTGCAGTGCTTCCTTCCCGAGCTGGAGTGCTTCTGTGGAGACGAATTCAGTGAAACCTGTTTAGGGGATCATCCCTGCTAGACAGACAGCTGCAAGGGGGCATCCGCTTCCCAGCATGGATTTCAGATTATGACCAATCAAGAGCCGGTGCTAAGGAACACCTGTCAGCGACGTTCGCTACAAGGAGACCAGCTCTTTAATCAAATTTCATTGTACTTCAGAAAAAGATTTATTTTAAATGTGGCGTCTGCTTTTATGATTCATCCTCCTCAGCTGAGACAGCAATTTGGGGCTTATTTATGATGTTGTTCTAGGGTGAAACAAGAAACTGCAAGAAAGTATCTCAAAAAGGTGGCCTTTCCCAAACATTCAATTAGCAACTTTCTCATGTGGGAAAATAAAAAAATCAAAAACTTTAGTTTTGAGCTTTTGTGTGTGACTATAATTAGTGATAGGGATTCTTTTGAGCACACTTCAGAATGTTGAAGCTGGATGGATAGTAAATGCTTGTCGTGAAGTCTAGGGAACTTTCTGGTGGAAATCCGTCCACTCATCTGGGAGCAGCACAAACTATCATTGCTGCTGATGGGTTCTGAAAGGCCATGCTCGCTTTTAACTTAGCCCTAATTGGAGGCCCTGCTAAGCCCATAATACCAGGTACGTTCTCACAGCTGCAGACCATGGAGTGAAACTATCAGAAGACAAACTTCACTGTGCAAACTGTAATTTAATGGTATAACTGTGTGCAGCCCAGAATATCAGTTAATTTTCAAAACATTTTATTCTACAGCAATTAGCTCAGGTCCTGGAGGGCAAAATGACAAGAGGTTACTCGTTCACTATGTATTTAATTAATTGAAAAATGCTCCAATTGCCTTTACAGTTGTTATTAGAGAGCGGAATCAGTGTTGCCAGCGCTCAACCATAATTGGAACCCCGGGGAATTAAATATTTAGCATTAGTAATGTAACAGCACTTAGGACACAAATTTCTATTTTCGTAATGAAAGCTATGCACTGTGAGTGCAAGCGGCTGAAAGGACAGCTGTGACAAGCGAAACGGCCTGGGACATTTCAATAAGACACCTCATTGGACAGCAAGTCTTACCACATTATGCGTTTGTAAGAGACCTGCAAGTTTAATTCCCGCGAGGAACTCGTAGCCCAAGTCTTTAGCGTCCTAATTGCATGCAGGATGAATGGTTGGGCAAATGTCTTGCCATAAGTGGCTGGAATTCATCCTGCTTTCTAAATAATCGCATAGAAGTCCGTGCCTCTGTCAATTTACAAATCCTGAGACTGTCAGCGACTAAGGATCTTGTTTGTTTGCCATTTAATTATATTTTAAGCACACATGCTTTCTGGGCTACAATGAGAAAAGTTGGCTATGGGCTCTAATGAGCTGCACTGCTAGACGCTGGAGACCCTGAGGGACTCACTCCGTAAATTAGCTGGATAAAAAGTACTTGGTTAGGATAGAGTTGATGGCTGAGCTGTTCGTAGAGCCAGTTACAGGACTGTCTCTCACTCCCATTTCATTCTAAACAGGCCCTGTAGAGACTTTAACAGCTGCCTGTTAAAGCTGCTCAACTTGTCAAAATGTATTCTATTACTCCACTAATAAATAGTATTAAAGGGCATTTGACTTCACCTCTCATTTTCAGAGGGGATCAGGTTGATAAACACAACTGGCTTAGGCTGGCCTTATTTTAATTTGTTTATGTCAGCTAAGTAATACTGAAGGGCCATGTTTTAAATTTGCACACATTACCTTCCCAGGGAGGCAGAACTTCCAAAATATGATATAGAGTGGAAACAAGGAATTGAGACACTTATTGCAGAATGTTTCTCATTGAAAGATGTCTGATTTTGACATTCTTAGGCCATGTTTAAGAACTTGAGAGCCCGTGACTAAGCTGACATTCTCAGAAGGGCTGGATCCTTTGCAATTTTCACTTCCAGGAAAATAAAGCCACAAGATAAATAATTAATGTCACAACTTTCTTTTGGTTTTCCATTGTTCCTGTGTCTATTTTGGATTATTCTAAGTGATCATGATTTCATAAAAATTTTTAAGCATTTTTTCAAAACAGTGCATGTTTACTTAAAAAGAAAATACTTTATTTGATGAAGTCTTCCATAGACACTCTCCCAACCCTGTCTCCATGCCTGGTGGTCTCCTTTGATAACAGTTTTTTTTTAATTTATTTTACTTTTTGCATATGCATATGTATGTGTGTGGTGAACATGTGTATGTGTGGTGTACATGTGTATGTCTGTGGTGTCATGTGCATGTGTGTGGTGTGCATGTGTATGTGTGTAGTGTGCATGTGTATGTACATAGGAGTGTGAAGGCCAGAGATTGACAGTTGACATCAAACATCTTTTTACTTCACTTCCCACCATATTTATTGAGGTAGGTCTCAGTTTAATCCAAAGCTCCATGATCAGCTAATCCACCTCTCCATCTTGCTCTGGGCATATTATGCAAATGCACATGTTGGGTCTATGTTTATAGATCATATTGGTGCCCCAGATCGTGCATGTTTTTGTAAATTTTGTTACATTTATTTATTTAGTGTGTGTGTGTGTGTGTGTGTGTGTGTGTGTGTGTGTGTGTGTGTGTATTGGTCAGAGAACAGCTTGCAGGAGTTCTCTCTTCCTACTACGGAAATCCCAGTGGTCAAATTCAGGTAGTCAGGCTTGGCAACAGGCCTCTGTACCCAATGAGCCATCTCACTGGCTGATGTGAGTGGTTTTTAACAATTAGTCCATATTGTACAGGTACAAAAATGTATTTATCTGTTGAATGTCAATGTCATTCAAAGTAATTCAGTTTTGTCATAGCAAATGATGCTATGATGAACATCTTCCTAAGCATGTGAGTGAGCTTGGATGGGCACAGGGCTCTTGAATGGGCACAGGGCTCTTGGATTGGCACAGGGCTCTGTGCCTATATCACAGAACAGTGAGCCATCATGGATGCCACCATTACTCTGTGCTGGGCATCATTCCAAATGCCTTTAGTAACTCATTCCATCTTTACACTAATTAAGAGTTAAGGTATAGCTAGGTGGTGGTAGCACACACCTCTAATCCCAGCAGTCAGGAGGCAATGGTACTCTGTGAGTTCAAGGCTAGCCTGGTCTACAGAGCTAGTTCTAGGACAGCCAGGGCTAACAAAACAAAACAAACAAACAAAACTGTCTTGAAAAAACAGAATTGAGGTGTATTATTAGCCCTATTTTATGTAGAGAAACTGAGGCCCGAAGGTGTTAAACCCCTCAATGCCATCAGAGTGTGCTATTAGCCTGTCTCTTGTCCCCACCTTGACACACACACACAACAGTACCTTCCTTGCACATGGGTTCTGCTGTGGTTTCCCATACTTGCTGCTATCACATTGCTTCTGAGAACTAAACTGTTCATGTCTCTTCTCATTTTATTGTAGTATCATGGCCTCATCAGGCTACACAAAGATCTTAACTGATTATGGCTGTCTCTTGTTTTGGAGAGATGAGCTTTGGACCTCCCATGTGCTCTACTACTGAGTGACAACTCCGAGCACTCTTGTTTTCTTTGGAGACAGGATCTCACACAGTCATGCAGGCTTAAACTCACTCAGCAGCCCAGGAAGGCCTTGAACTGAACAAACTCCTGCTTCAGCCTCCCTGTAGCTGGGATTACAGGCTGTGGCCTGGACGTCTCTGATACGGATAATCATTTCTTCCCTCAGTCCCTTGCCTATATTTTCATTTTATGTTAACATTACCAAGATTTGCTTTGTGAACTGGGATGTAAGGAAGCCTTGTAACCCCAGGGGTGCAAATATATTTCCCTATATAGTTTTCTACACTATTAATTTCTTTCAGGTTTTTATCTTAGACCCATATTTGATGTTTGGTATATATTGAATGGATGAAAATCAAGTCTCTGATTGGCAGTAACTTCTGCAACCTCCTCTTTCGAGCTGTCCTTTTCCTCCATAACTGGAAATCCACCCTTTGTCTAATGTGATAGCCCCACTTGTAGGTTCTCTTGATAGCCAGCTCTTCTGGAATATTCCACTTGTAGACTGTTGGGCCTTGGAACATTGCATTTCCCATTATAAGTATCAAATTTCTTTATTAAAATGGTGTCTGTTGTGTACATTTAATCTTATAAAAGTAGTGCATACTCTTTCAGGTGTGGTGAATGAATCCCAAGCTAGACAGGAAGATGGTAAGTTCAGGTCATCCTGAGCCACATAATAAAACAGCCCGTGAGGATGGTTAACAACCAATGGCAAGGGGAACTAAGGTTACAGATGCCCAGGGTGATTACTCTGAATTACCCAGGAGATCCTAGAGTAATCACGAGGACTGTTAAATGTGGAAAGGGGAGGTGAGGGAGGGAGTTTGAGAGTGTTGCAGGATGAGAAACTCAGCAGAGCCCTCTGGCTTTGCACCTGAAAGAATGGGGCCCCAAGACAAGGACCTCAGGCAGCCACCACCACTGAAGAAGACAAGACTGTAGCCTCTATACTCTCCTGAAGAAAGGAAAACTTGCCCCGTGCCTTTGATTCTGATCTGTGAGATGGGAGTCTGTGGACTGTGATTTGTTACCACAGCAGGGTAGGCAGGCAGTTCACACTGAGACAGGAAGATTGCCAGAAACCTAGTGAGACCCATCTCAAAAAACCAAAGCTTAGCAAACTGATAGGAAGATAAAGCCAAGACTCTTGGTTCTTTGTAGCTAGAGTCTGTCCTGACTTCCTGACTTTGGGCAAGGCAGGAAAACTAGCTACAAAGACCCAATCAAGTAAACACAGAGACTTATATTGCTTACAAACTGTATGGCCGTGGCAGGCTTCTTGCTAACTGTTTTAATATCTTAAATTAACCCGTTTCTATGAATCTATACCTTGCCACATGGCTCGTGGCTTACCGGCATCTTCACATGTAGCTTGTCATGGTGGTGGCTGGCAGTGTCTCTGACTCAGCCTTCCACTTCCCAGAATTCTTCTCCTCCTTGTCCTGCCTATACTTCCTCCTGCCTGACTATTGGCCAATCAGTGTTTTATTTACTAACCAATCAGAGCAACACATTTGCCATACAGAACATCCCACAGCACTTCCCCCTCCCCACCTTTTTTTTCAAAAAGGAAAGTTTTAACCTTAACAAAGTAAAATTACATATAATTTGGGAATTTGGGCATAGCTTCTCTTACTACTTCCTGCTGGAGGGGGTGCTGTATCTTATGGGGACACAAAGAAAATTTTAGGATTATGGAATAGTCCATGAGGCTGTATTGTCTGAGCCAGTTGCCTTCAAACCATTCTGGATGTTGGATCATCTGGGCCATGGTGTGTCATCAGAGACCTTTCAGGGGGTCTTGGCTGGTCAAACCTGATGTATCTTAATCTGGAACAAATCCATAGCCTCTGGCTTTCTGTGGGAACAAAAGCAGAGTCTCCTTTCCACAGCAACACATCCTTACATCCAAATTTTGAAGTCAAGGTATCTTTAAAATATACATATTGGTTTAACTCAACATCTTTTACAATCAAATGCTTTTCTGCAATTAAAAATCCCAAAGACAACACAATCCAGATTCTCTGTGTAATATTCATCTTTATGTGGCTTATTTTTTATATTATTTTTATTGTCTCTTTAAAGACTTTATTTTTTAAAACTGTATTTGTTTATATAACTCTATATATCACCTTTTTTGTCTCTTTCTACAGAGTGAGATCTAGGACAGGCACCAAAACTACACAGAGAAATCTTGTCTTGAAAAACCAAAAAGAAAAAAGAAAAAAAAAATACCCTCGATATCTGTGCTTGTATCTACTCTCTTTTTATTTATATGAATGAAGGTTTTGCCTGCATGCATGTCTGTGCACCATGTGTGTGCAGTACCCAGGGAGGCCAGAAGAGGGCGGTGGATCCTCTGGAACTGGAGTCACAGACAGTTGTAAGCCACCATGTGGGTGCTGGGAATGGAACCAGGTCCCCTGGAAGAGCAATCAGTGCTCTCAACCACTGACCATCCCTCCGGCCCTCTGTCCACTTTCTTAATCCAAATGCAGTTTGGTTTCTATGTTTCTTTTCTCTGTCACACTTACCAGAGATTTATTGTATTTTTTTATTTAAAAAAGATTTCAGGATCTGGAGTGATGGCTCTGGTTTAGAGCACTTACTGCTCTTGCAGAGGGCCCAGATTTGGTGCCTAGCACCTACAGGGCTGCTTGCAGCCAACGGTAACTTGAGTTCCAGGCAGTCCAGTACCCTTTGACCTTGCCCAGCACCAGGCACAGATGCAGTGTACCTAACATACAGCCCAAACACTCATACACAGAAACACTAAAACTTTCCTGAGTACATTGACTGAATGCCTAGATTTTGGGTTTGGTTTGGTTTGAGGTTTTTATTATTATTTATTTGTTTGTTTGTTTTGCCTTTTGTCTCTCTTGATTTTCATAACTATTTCTAGGCTATGAATTATCCTCTAAGTGCCCTTTTCATTTTATAGACCAGCCCTCCTGCTGCTGCCTCTGTGTGACGGGCTTAAAGGTGTCATTCGTTCTGGATCCTGTGAGTGCCAAGTCTAATATTCTGCTGTTTATCTGCTGCCTGCTACTTAATTCTTTATCTTGATTTGCTATATGTTTAATAAACTCACTCATTTAACACCAAAAGCAAGGTCATTGTGCATCATTCTTGGTATAGAAGATATGAACGTTCAAAAAGAGCGTGTGACGGGCTTCCAGCTGGCTCGGTAGGTGAAAGGCCTCCATGAGTGAAACGTACAAGCTGAATTTGATCCTCGGGTTGAAAGGAGCAAACCTCTGAGGAGCCGAGGATGAAGTCCTAAGTGAGCATGAGCCATCAGGCTCAGGGAAATGGCAAAGCTTGGGTAGGAATGTTGAATGTGTGCAGAAAGCGT
Source organism: Peromyscus maniculatus bairdii (assembly GCF_049852395.1). Lineage (NCBI taxonomy): Eukaryota > Metazoa > Chordata > Mammalia > Rodentia > Cricetidae > Peromyscus > Peromyscus maniculatus. The sequence goes on from NC_134856.1 coordinate 12,898,033, forward strand.
TGACCAGCCTCTCCCTCCTCAAGGTTTACAGCCTCAGACTGTTCCGCTACAGCACCTCCTACTGAGAAGAGCTCACCCCTCTTCCACATGTCGTATATCATAACTCACTGAGTTTCCAGGCTGCATAGGTGCATCAGAGCCAGCACAGCCCACGCAGTCCCAGGTTTTTGGTGTGTCTGTCTGCCATTTCTTCATTCGTCACCCCAGTCACATTTCCCAGACCACACTGTACAGGATGCAGTAAGAACCAATTCCCAAAAGTGGTCCTCCAACTTCCACACACACGATGTAGCATAAGCATGCCTGCACTCACACATGTCATGTACACAATCAGAGTTTAAAAAGAGTGTGTGTTGTATTGCTTAGGAAAAGTATCAGGTCTGCTTAATAAATGAAGCCCCGGTGCTGAGCATCACAGGAATACGGGTTTTCTTCCACTGTGTCATTTGGTAGATGCCCCTTTGATTCATGCACTTTGACTTTCTTTGTCCCCTTCGATTGTGGGAGAAAAGCTGTGCCTGTGGCACTCCTGGCTGGAAACTGCCATATAATTTTTTTTCCTTCCTGTTCTAGAAGAGTGGAGTTCTTTCTCCCTGTGCCCCAGGCCCCAGCAATGAACTGTCTGCAGTACATTTCTCCTGTTGGGGAAGCACCCTGAGCTGCACACTCCCTGGCTGTGACCTTCTGTGCCTGGAGGGTTGACTTGAGATCTGCCAGGCCCGCAGGGTGCAAACTGAGGCATTCATTCTCAGGGTTGAGCAAGGTCTGCCAGGTCTTTACCGTGCATGTCTCCCTGACTTCTGTGTTCCAGGCACTTGGTCTGGCTCTCTGCAGACTCCACCCTGCTAACAGTCACTGTCTGGGTGGCTTGTCAGTGATCTGGTTCTTTCTTGTTATCTCTGTAGCTAGAGTTTTCCTGCCTAGCCCACAATCAGGACAAATCTCTCTCGCCCGCCAGTCCCACAGCCGCTCAGACCCAACCAAGTAAACACAGAGACTTATATTGGTTACAAACTGTATGGCTGTGGCAGGCTTCTTGCTAACTGTTCTTATATCTTAAATTAACCCGTTTCTATAAATCTATACCTTGCCACGTGGCTCGTGGCTTACCGGCATCTTCACATGTAGCTTGTCATGGTGGCGGCTGGCAGTGTCTCTGACTCAGCCTTCCCCTTCCCAGAATTCTTCTCCTCCTTGTCCCGCCTATACTTCCTGCCTGGCCACTGGCCAATCAGTGTTTTATTTACTAACCAGTCAGAGCAACACATTTTCATAACAGCAACTGCTATACCTGCTTGAGTTGTAGTATACTCTGGTGTTTCAATTACTTTAAAAAATATTTAAAATGCAGTATTATTGTTGTTATGTGTGTGTGTCCTGTGTGTGTGAATGCAGGTGCATTTCCTAGTGTGATTATTATGTGTGTGTGAATGCAGGTGCATTTCCTAGTGTGGTTATTATGTGTGTGTGAATGCAGGTGCATTTCCTAGTGTGGTTATTATGTGTGTGTAAATACAGGTGCATTTCCTAGTGTGGTTATTATGTGTATGAATGCAGGTGCATTTCCTAGTGTGGTTATTATGTGTGTGTGAATGCAGGTGCATTTCCTAGTGTGGTTATTATATTGTGTGAATGCAGGTGCATTTCCTAGTGTGGTTATTATATTGTGTGAATGCAGGTGCATTCCCTAGTGTGGTTATTATGTGTGTGTGAATGCAGGTGTTTACATTTCCTGACATGTGTGGAAGTCAGAGGACAGTTTACAGGAATCAGTTCTTGCCTTCCATTGTTGATTCCAGGGAGGAAACTCAGGTCTCAGGCAAGCTTCTACCTGCTTGCTGGCCCTTCCTTGTTCTCTATTTTTATTTTTATCAAAGAAAATGTGATGAATTAGTTGGTAATAAGTACCAGTGAGAAGTTTATAAAGGAAATGTGCCATTGTCTCACCCGCCTTCAACTTTTCTTTAGAACAGCTCTTTACAGTTTCGTTCAGTAGCATATTCCTCTTACAGATTATAGTTAATGAACATGTGAGTCTTTAAGGAGATCTTCCAATATGAAAGAGAAAGGTCTAACAAACAAAAGAATGGGATTTGTAGAAAACAGACTGTAGGACCTCAGTAAGCTCCAAGAATAAGAGAAGATTTTATATATATATATATATATATATATATATATATATATATATATATATATATATATATATATATATATGATACAAGAACAGACTGCCATGGAGCAGGAATAAGATAGATGGTGCTCTTGGGGAAATAGAACACAAGGAAGTAATCAAATATGGAAACAAAGACATTGTTAACTTTAATTATTCAAAAGCAAGATCAAGGAAGTATTGAAACTTTCCCCAACAGTAAATTTTATTTGATCAATAATAATTGCAGTATCAAATCCTTATTTAACCACAAGTTATACCGGGCCAGATGTGATGCCATGAGCCTGTAAAGTCAGCACTGGTGAGGCCGAAGCAGGAAGATCACAACTTTGAAGCCAGCCTGGTCTACTAACTGAGACTCTGTCTCAAGCAAGCAAAGATCCTGAAGTGCGTCAGACCCATCCTGTCAGCTCGTGTTCATTAAGCACCTACTTCTGGAACCTCTCATTTAATCCCCCCCCCCCCTCCGCTTTAAGTGGTTGTCTAGACATAGGAGGGCTTGGGGGTATGACTGCTATATGCAGGTAGATGCTCAGTGTGCCCTCATGTTAGCCCTGGTCCCTCATCCATCCTGCACCTGGCTCCTGATTCCGGAGCCTTCATTTTCATTGAGCTCAGTTTGCATCATTCCATCTGCAGGATTCAGGCTAAGCTTCTCTCTAGAGGCAGTCTATCAGTTATCCATCTGCTTTTTGCCTAATGAAATGATTCCTTTAAAATTATTTGGGCGGGGGGCGCTTAGAAAGATGGCTCAGCAGTTAGGAGCACGGGCTGCTCTTCTACAGGACCCTGGCTCAATTCCTAGCACCCATGTAGTGACTGTTATTCCAGTTTCAGGGAATCCACTGCCCTCTTCTGGCCTCCAAGGGTACTGCATGCACATGGTACGCAAACTTTACCTGCAGGCAAGCACCCATACACACAAAATAAAAATAAATCTTGAAAATACTTTTGATATCTATTATCTAGTAGTATCCTCATTGTCTTTTTCTTTTTTAATTTGTATGTAATAACTTTGCAGAGATTAGGAAAGAGGAATAAATATATGCAGTGCTCAGTTAATTTTCAACTAGATGGTCCCTTCTGTTACTGGTCCCCCTACCCCCACCCCCATGATTTAACATCTTATTTGCTGATGTCTCTGCTCTTGCTCACAGCACTGTCCTAGAAAATATTTGATGATTTCATCATCCATCATTTAAACTAGATGTCCCCTATCTTGAGGCAAAAAGTGTACCATGCCTTCTTATCCCTACACAGGTAATGTATTTATTCAAGCCACCAAAACATTTCTTACAAAATTTGTTTTGAAAATTTTAAACTTATGGAAACCACTGCAGTGAATGAATTCTTCTCTATTCTTCCTGACTCAGGAACGGTCCACGTTTTATTGCACTTGCTCTCATTCACTCTCAGGGATCCTGTGACTTCCGGCCCCTCCATCAGCCATTGGGGAAATTTAACAGAGATGCAGTTGTCTAGCAACTATATTCAGATCTCAGTGGTGATCACTGCAAGTTCTTTTGTAAAGGCCCCATCAAAGCTCATCCCTTCCATTTGTTTCTCTGGATCTTTGATCCCATTAACTCGAACAATCTTGTTGTTTTGTTCCCGTGACTCACTGTCTGTGATGGGTCCAGGCCTGTTGTAGACTCTCCTCCCAGTCTTTCAGTCTATACAGTTGATGCGAGTTCTTCTCTGTTCATCTTCTCAGAGGGCACAAGGTGTTTCTGAGCTTCAACTGTTGGATTAGGTGATGTCTGCAGTCTTCTCCACTTCGTTAAAAAAAAAAAGGATTTCTTCGTAAAGAATATGAGACCTGAGGCTGGGGGATGGCTTGGCAGGTAAAAGCACTTGCTGTAAAAGCGTGAAGACAGGAACCATTCTTCCAAATCCATGGAAAAAGCTTGATGTGGTGTCGTGCACTGGGAAGCCCAGCACTCCTCCAGGGAGATACGAGGCAGAGGGAGGAGGAGGAGGCCTTCTGTAAGCCTCAGGCCAGCCACCCGAATACTCAGAGCAGCAGACAGGAGAGGCCCTGCAGTAACAGGTGGGAGGTGAGAACCAACTCCTGGAAGTTGTCCTCTGACCTTTACATGTGTACACAGCCACACACATGCAATAAATTACACCAATCACTCAATAAGCATTTTAGAAGAACATGAAATTTATAGATGTTAATACATGTTTATGTCTGTGTAATGTTCACATATATATGTAATATAAAATGTGTGTGTGTGTGTGTGTGTGTGTGTGTGTGTGTGTGTGTAGTTTTGTAATTCCCAGGACATAATTCGTGCTAGTCAAACACTACCACCCAGCCCTGCAAAATAACTTAATCCATCTTACTCTCAAAAGAAGCAAAGCTATTTTAATGTGTGTGGCAGCTAAGTTGGTCATAATATAAATCATGCAGTTCAGTCGTACTGGAGACTAGCGAAGGATCAGCAGCAGCCCTCATATCTCACTAGTTAGTGTCACTACTAACTGAATGGTCTTTCCTGTTGTCCTGAGAGGGGTGTCATTTTCTTTGGCAGCCATTGTACAAGGCATTATATTGTGGATGTGGTAAAATTTTGTACATTTATCTTGACCATTTCCTAGCAAATACAAAGCATCTTGAGGCAAGTGTGTGTGTGTGGGGGGGGGTCATTTCCTAATTTGCACAGGTTCCCTCCCATTGGCTCTAAGTATGGGGAGTATGTCATAACAGTCTCTGTCACTACAGTAACTGGTGGTATTCAAGACAACAGCTGGGAAATACTCGAGCTACATAAGTAAGTCAAGGAAACGGGGGTGTTGTATGGACCCAGGAAGTACAAAAGCCAAAGCTTTCAGGCAGGGCTCAGTCTATAGGAGAAAGCAGACACACAGCTAGAGACCTGCTTTAGGACATGGAAGATCATGATGTAGTCAAATGGCTGGACATACAATGTGTTCTTAAAAAAACGAACCATAGCAGGTAAAGAGAGGTCAGCTCCGGGGCTCTGGAACTCTAGCCAAGGCATGTTAGAGAAGCTTGCATGAGGAATGTCAGTCATGGGGAGGTCTTGGTGAGGTCCTGTGAGCACTCTGGAAGCAAGGGCAGGGGCAGAGCTCAGAGAGAAAAATGCCCTGTTTGTCCAGGACTATCTAGTATTAAAAACATACAGGTGGTTGTTTATATCCCAATGTCTCTCTGAGTATTATCTCCATGGTGATGAAACATCAACAGACCAACCCCTTATGTTGTCTCTGAACAGCCTCAGCTATGTTGTGTCTACTGGACCAGACACTGAAGGAGAAGAGAGACCATGCATGAGAGACATATGTGAACTGGACAGTTGTACACGCGAATTCTATAGCCTCACTGCCTGCACACCTCTCCCTCTCTCTGTCTCTTTGTCTCGCTGTCTCTGTCTGTCTCTCTGTGTCTGTCTGTCTGCCTCTCTCTCCCTCCCCCTCTCTCTCTTACACACACACACACACACACACACACACACACACACACACACCCTGCACAGTCATGGTACATGTAGTTCATTGTTTCAAAGGCTTGTGTGACTCCTATTCCTTCTTGTGGCTTGTATGTGCCTCAGGAGCAGATTTCAGCCCTTGGGAAAGAACCGTTCTCAGGGTGCCATATATACAGGAGAGATGCTCAATAAACACTCCTTATGGGAAGGACAGGGCAGGCCCAAAAGACTGACTCGGGAATGAGCAGTCAGACAGGTGCTACCCCAGGAAAGAAAATGAAGAGCAGCTTGGAAATGAATTCTTTTGCTTCTCATTAGGTTATCTGTCTTAATACAATGGAACTAATTCTTAATCTAATCGCCTTATAGTAATCAGTGCACAACTTCAACTTCCTGTGCCTATTAATAGCTTGAACTCCAAGGCTAGGGTGTAGATCAGTGGGAGAGTTCTTACCTAGTATGTAAAAGGCCCTGTGTTCAATCTTTAATGCCTCAAAAAAAAAAAAAATAAAACAAATAAGCTTGACTTCCAAGCATAGGTGTTGCATAGAGACTGCCTGTGAACAGAGAAGGTTGATCTAAAGTCTTAACAGTAAAGTCTATTATCAGTTGAGCATTCACTGTATGTCAGATACCTGCTACCTGGGTAGCACACACTATTGTATTAAATTCCCCTAAAGATGTGTCTTAGTCGGTGATCTGTTGTTATGAAGAGACACCATGACCACAGTATTTAATTGAGGCTGGCTTACAGTTCCGAGGTTTAGTCATCATGGCAGGAAGCATGGTGGCCTGCAGGCAGACATGGTGCTGGAGAGGTAGTTGAGAGCTCTACATCCCTACCATCCAGCTACACAAGGTCACTGTCAAGGGCCTGGTACCTCAGAAGCAGAAACAATCCACAAGGTCATCCGTCTGCCTCACCTCCTGTCAGCACTGAGCAGAGGTGGAAACCCAGTGTTCTAAGTCACCTAGCAGTCGCTACTGGCATTGAGTGCTGTCATTTTGGAGTGGGCTCTTCATGAGCAGCCCGCTAGACTAGATTTACTGTGGAGCTTATCGAGGGATACAGGAGCCAGAGGCTGGGTCACATCATCGCCACATACGCACTTACCCCTTGTCTCCAGGACAAAGGAATACTTTGAACAACAAATTTTCCCTATTTCGCTCTGATGGAAAAGGAGTGGAAGACCTCTTATAGTCCAGTGGTCAGCTTTCCAACGGCTCTTTGTGTTCCCTACACCCACCCATCACGTTCACAGAATAACACAGATTAAAAACGGCAGCACCTGACTCTAGAATGTTCAGTATGATGCATAATTTTAACTAAAGCTGTAAGACATTTCTTCCTTGTCCTGCCAGTCGGTCCCACAGTTCCTGACAACAAAAAGGGGTTGAGGGCAGAGGGAATAAAATCAAAGGAGGCAGATTCCACATGCTGGTGGCATTTATGGCTGCTGCCTGTGGCCCTGTGTTGAGGGGCTGAGCTACTGTCCTTACAGCCAACTCATCCTTCACCTTTAATGGAGTGTGTGACTTCCAAAGCCTTCCCGGGCTGCAGAGGAGAGGAAACGGTAATGGATAGGGTCACCCCTTACGTTGCCTGTGTTCATTTTCGATCCTTGCCCTTTCTAGTTCCTAGAGACATAAAGGAGCGGAAGACCAAGGGGAGTTGAGGGGTTTCTCCAGATAAGACACCAGAAACTCCAACATTCGAACAACAGACTGCATTGGCCTGGAAGCATGGTGTTGAGGCATCACTCACTATTGTTTCAAGCTGGGATGTGTAGACATGAGACACACAGCGATGGTGCGTGAGTGCCAGCGCTCCTGCTCTTCAGAGAAGCACAGAGCTTTGCTTCTCAGAAGAAAGCAGCTGCTCCAAGCTTTTCCACCGCACGACAGTCCTGCTGGTGGGGGGCAAGGATGGCCTTCGAAGGTGCTGCTTATGCAACATCAGGAAACCCGCCGTCTGTTAACCTTCAGCACGCTCTGCTGGGAAGCATGGAGGAGGCTGCTATGTGGACACCACGGTTTCTGAAGTCCTACGTGTGGCTAGCTGTCTTCTTTGTTTGTTTGGCTGTTACTAGTTTCCAGAACTGGAAAGGGCTTTTACAGTCTTCTAGATAGCTTCCTGTGTTGAAAATAATTCGACACAATTCTTATTTAGTTCTACTTTTACATTTTAGATGGCAATTTAAAAAGGTACTATCGACTTTTTGTAAATTTTCCAACTTTTTAACAGTACAAAAAGTAGCTACATGCCTGGCCTGGGGTTCAGGTTGTGTCTCAGCTACTCAAGAGACTGAGGCAGGAGGATCGGAAGTTCAAGACCTGACCAGACTATAGAGTAAACTCTAAGCCAACGTAGGCCACTTAGTAAAATATCATTTCAAAATAAAACCATGGAGTGCTGGGGACATAGCTCAGCGACAGAGCACTTGCCTAGAATTTGTGAAGCTCTGGGTTCAATCCTTGGTGTAACAAATAAAAAGCTGCTGTATAGATCAGCTTCCTCCAGTAATAGAACTGGGGTCCGTGAGTGGAGGCAGACTGACTTCTTACTAAGTGTCATCTGTTCACAGATCCTTCAGTCCCATCTCTGTGTGGGCATTGCTCCCTGCCACAGGCACCTTAACTGTACTGCTTGCTTTTCTACATGCTGTGAAATGCCTGACCAAAACAACCAGAGGAAGGATTTGTTCTGAGCCACAGTTGCGGGGCGGGGGGGGGGGGGGGGGGGGGGGGGGGGGGGGACAAGCCCGTGGTGACAGGGAAGGCCTGTTAGCAGGAACAGAGGACATTCACGTGGTATCCCAAACCAAGAAGCAGAGAATGGTGACTGGTGCCGCTCTGCTTTCTCTCTCTTTTCATTCCATCTGGAACCCCTGCATTTAAGATGGGGCATATCACCTCAATTAACCTACTCTAGACACTCTCATAGACGGACCCAGAGCTTTGTCTCTGTGGTGATTCTAAATTCCATCAAGTTGAAAATCCAGATTGATCAGCACAGCTGGTCAGAACCCCATGGTCCCTTTTCTGTCTGCCTGAGGCAGGGGGATGAGTTGAGCCTTTGGTGGGGCTGTTCACCGTGATCTTGGTAGGGAAAGGACAGGGCTCTCCCTGAACCCCTTGCTTGGCTTGAGTCCAGTTGTCCGCCACTGCCCCTCTACTTGCATCTTTGACCCCCGGAGTGGACTGTGGCTAGAGCTGAGCTGGTGGTTTCTCCACAGAAAGCAACTCGGCTCTCTGAGGGCGTGCGCCCACAACCTCAGACTCTGCAGCGTCTTTACATAGACGCTTGGCCCCTTGGAAGCGGTGCTGGTGACTCTTCGCTCAGAGCTACTTTTTGTGGTGGGTTGCAGAGGGGCCAGTGACCGGTGCTTCCCTGTCGATTCAGACCACTCTTAGAGTAGGAGGTATGGTTCCTAACAGAAGCAAACTGAGTTTGTGTATAAGGGACCCCGATATTTCCCTCAAATTCTGGAGTTTGTCTTCTAGGGCTCATGTATTCCACAATCACATTTCACAAGCATTAAGCAGAATCTATGGGTTGCAAAGCCACTGATTACCAGGGTGTGAGCCTCAGACCTACTGTTGTATGGCAGCCCAAAGCCTACCCGGATAACTTGCCTTCCTCTGCATATCTGGGGTTCTATGTATTAATGAGTTCACATTTTATAGTAACCTGGAAAATAATCAGCAAATGGCCTTTGATGGCTTAGTGGTTTTTCTTCTGTTCTTAAGTAACAAGCTTAAATGTCACAGGAACTATACATATACAGAAAATTAGTGGATTCAGCATGGCTAACAAGGCATTGAATTACATCCAATATTCAAATTGTCTGAGCTTTGCTGGCCTTTAATTAGAAGATGAGTATGGGAGGCTCATTGGCCAATGTCCCCCTTCCAGAATGGTGACTACACAGCTCATTCCCTACTAGCCTCTTGTCCTCAAGCTATTCCTGATCCATTGCACTGGACTTTTCTGAGCCCAGATGTGATCTTGTGACCTTTCTCAACACAAAAGGAAACACAAGGGACTGGCCATTTAAGAGAAATTTACATGGGGGCTCCAGGGGGGGTCCATCTCAGGTAGCTTCAGCCAAGAAAATGTCAACGTCCTCCTCTTAGTCACACGGACTCATGCCATATATCTCCACTGTGTGTGTGTGTGTGTGTGTCACAGCTTTGAGGCTGATGTCCCTATTCATAACCTAGACTTATAGCATATGCTGTAGGAGCCACAAGAGTAGAAAGGGTTCGAAGTCACCTGCATATTCAACTTCCTGACATGATAAACTGTTACAGACATCAGCTTTCAGCCAATGCATGTAGACCCTACTAGTTTAGAGAATTGAGTGCATTCAGTCTTTCAATTGAAGTTTCACAAAATGTCTATTGGCTGGAAATAAAATATTTTTCATATTGTGTTTTAATACCTCAATACATGTTGCTTTTAAGCCCAAACTAAGGCTTTGTAGAATGTGTTTTTATTCACAACTGAAACAACAGTGAAATCATTAATTGAGCACTCACTGTTTACTGGTTACTATGGTCATTACTTTCAATATGACTTGTATGTATTCATTTGTGAGAGTTGCTCCTGCCTCAAAAAAAAAAAAAAGAAAAAAAGTCTTGAATCTTAGCCACAGATATTGATCTCTCACCATTGTGAAGGTTAAAAGGCTTGGTCTTTCTGGAGGTCTGGCTCCTTGCCTTGCAGATGGCTCTACCCCATGACTCCTGCAATATGTCCCCTTCTCCTTCCAAGGACATCAGTGAGTTAGGTCAGGATCCACTGCCATGGTCTCACTTGAGCCTAACCACCTTCTGAAAGACCTGGTCTCCAGCTGTCACCGACTGAAGTAATGTGGGACTTCACCACCCAAGGGGGACATGCCTCGGCCCACAATAACATTGATGCCTCGTGAGTTTTATAATGAATTTATCACCACGTTAGGACAAAAAAGGAATAGAGATTGCTTGAAGGGAACATGGAGCCTGGTGACTGACATATGGCAAGTCACATGTACAAGCACACTTGCACATGCTCAGAGCTTCATAGTCACAAAGTGTGCCACAAGTCAAATTTGATTTATGGAGTGAGTTTTAAAGAGACATATTCAGGTTTCCAGTTTGCTTTCAAGAGTGATGCTTGTGTTGAGCAAGTTTGGTGAGTTCACTTCTTGGGCCCTTGGTTTTCTCGTCTAGAAGATGAAGGTTCAGCTAGCAAACTGACTTACAGGACTGCTCAGTGGGGACTCCAGGGTGACTCACACATGTTAGTGTGGTAGGTAACGGATATTATTTATTTATTGGTCACTGTTAGTATGTGTGTGTGTTGTCATTGTTATGAAAAGGATACAATTTTAGAATGCAATCAAATGTTTGTCAGCATTCCATATTAGCATCGCAAGTATCATCAGCTGGTTCCTTGGGCCCGTATATTATCACAGTTTTAAATGTTATCATTTTCAGTATGCTGCGTCGTTTTACATTGGCAACATGTCAGAGGCCAGTGGAGTATGTCAAAAGGCTTTACTTCCTGGGCTGGGTGTCCTACATGTGGCAGGCACTGTGAATCAGACCAGCAGTGCCTAAGGAGAACATATGTTGGGCATGCAAGTGGCTTTTCTTGGAGTTAGCTGACATGATGGTTGTTGAGACTGCCAAAAATGTTTTCTCAAACTCCCAAAAGACCATAAAAATGATAATTATGACCTTAAAACCAGTTTCCAAATGCCCTTGGTCGCCATGGAATGGTGGAATGGCCATGCAGTCATTTGTGGGTTTGAGCCCCAAATCAGGCAAGTGGAATGCTGGAGAAGGATGTCTTGGAGCTCCAGAGATCTGCACAGACACACACTGGCAAGTAGCCTTCAGTGCTCTTGGTTTTCTGTTTTGTTTTTAAACTTTTTTAATTGAAAATTTTTTCATACAATATATTTTGACTATACTTTCTCATCCAGATCCTCTTCACACCCCTATCTACCCAACTTTCAAGTTTTTCCCTCTCTCTTTAAAACAAGCAAAAACAAAACAGTAACAACAATAAAAACAATAAGAAGCATATACACAAATAAAAAATTGAAATAAGCAAGAGACTGATAAGACAAAAAAAAATGAACAGAGCAAAATGAGACAAAAAGTCTACAAAAATACCATTGAGTACCAACTTTGTGTTGGCCAACTGCTCCTGGACATGGGGCCTGCCTGAGGCATGGTTAAGGTACTCAGTGAGACTTCGCTGGAGGAAGCTGAGTTTTCCTTTTCCCTAAAGTTTCACTTGCAGATAGAGTCTCGGTTAGGGATGGGAGCCTGTGTCCACTTCCCCTCCAACCTAGGGACCCCTGCTTGAACCTATGCAGGCTTTGTACATGCTTTCACAGTTTCTGGGAGCCCGTCTTCTGTTTTTAAGAACAAACTGAAGGCAAATCAGATGAATTAGGAACAATCAAAGATGCTTCATCATCTTTAGTTAGCTAGTGGACTGTCTGATTTGTATATTTGAGTATTTCTATTATTTTTTTATGCCAACAAAAATAAATGATCTAACTGATAAGTTATTTTGGCAAAGACCAATGGGCCAATTTTATATTTTCTCAACAGAATTTACCTTTAGTAGACCCCAACAGAAAATATAGAACTTTCAGGCTAATGTGATGGCACATGCCTTAATCCCAGCACTCAGGAGGGAGGGGCAGGTGGATTTCTGTGAGTTCGAGGTCAGCCTCCTCTACATGGTGAGTTTTAGGACAGCCTGGGCTACATAAAGAAATCCTGTCTTAAGAAACAACAACAACAAAACAGAACTTTTATAAAGGCATAGAAGGGTGTGCTATTTTTATTCATAGGACGCTGACTGGAAGATATGAACTTGCCATAGTAACTTTCTTACTTCCTGGTACTTTGCAAACATTGTCATTGCTAGAGCGACAGATTCTAGATCGTGCTTGGTGGCCTACTGACAGTTCAACCGGATAATGGGATGGGGGAGTCAAGGAATGTTGGTGGACAGCTTAGGCCAAGTAAGGGAATGGTGGGGAGAAGCCGTGCATAGGTGGGATGCTTAAACTCCTGCTCATCTTGCTAGATTCTGTTTATTTATTTATTGGCTCTGCTGGGGGTTAAACCCTAGACCCTGTATACAGCAGACAAACTCTCTTCTACTGAGTTACATTCCCAACTCTTGTGGAATAGTCTTAATTGTCTCCCTTCATCTCTCCCCCAGGAGTTAAAGATTAATCACAGTCTATTTAACAACACATCTCACCTGGCTCTCACAGTCCACCTAGCTGGGCCATATTTAGCTAACCTAAGGGTGAAAGCAACTTCATTGTGTGGTCGTTCTACAGATGAGGATCAAACCACGGAGAGAAATGCAGTGTAAAGAAGAAACTAACAGATACTTCCATTACCATTACCATCAAATGGTTGAGTTCCTGCACCTGGGGAGCACTGGTATTTGCTGGCTTTCCTCCATTGCTAGTGAGTATCCAAGTGTGATCCTAGTGTGAGAACAGGCTTCAGTTCAAGTGATGGCTGGGGAGAGGCCATCTGCATTGGGTCCCAGCACCCAGTGACACCCTGAGGCTCATCTCTCACGTGATGGAGTGTCACCATGGCCATAGGCGTGCTGATGGACACACTAACACTACCGCTGCGATTCCACAGTCCCCCGAGGTCCATTTAACAAGCTTCTTATGATGGTTGTGCCACAAATTAAAATCACCTGAGCAGGGAGCCACAATTGAGGAATTGTTTGAATTGCCTTAATTGGTGTGGGAAGACCCACCCTGAAAATGTGGGTGGCAGCTTCTGGTTCTTTTTGTTTTTTTTTTTTTTTTTAAGGGGCCATGGCAGAAGGAAGAGAATCTGCCCTTTGCTAACCTGGCTTTCTCTCCATTGCCCTGTCTTGTCTGCCCTCACTGCTCCTGATTCCTTTACCGGTGTCAGAACCAGCATTCCCAGGCTTCCAGCACTAACTGAGGACCAGCAGATCTTCAAGAACCCTTCAGTGTTTTTAGGGCCAAATTGGGACTGATGCGGCACCCAGCCCTGTGGACTGCAGACTGAAGAACTTGAGGGTTCTTTCCAGGGAGAGACAGCCACCGTGAGTTGTAGTCAGAAGTCTTCCTGTGTCCCAGCCAGCCAGCAGTCGGGACAAATCTCTCCCACTTGCATCCCCCAAGTAAACACACAGAGGTTTATATTAATTATAACTGCTCAGCCATTAGCTCAGACTTATTACTGACTAGCTCTTACACTTAAATTAACCCATAATTTTTATCTGTGTTTAGCCATGTGGCTTGGTACCTTTTCTCTGCCTTGACATCTTGCTTCCGCTGTGTATGACTCCTGACTCAGCCTTCTTCTTCCCAGCATTCTCCTCGTCTGCCTATCCTGCCTGGCTACTGGCCAATCAGCATTTAATATATCAACCAATCAGCGCAACACATATTTACAGCATACAGAACAATATTCCACAGCAGTGAGTGACTCAGACTGCTGAGGCTCCAGCCTCAGGGTAGCTTACTGGATTCTCAGCCTCTTGGGTGTGAGATAGCTGTAGTTATTTTAATATAAACTAATTCACCAAATTTTTATATACATATGTGTAATTATTCTATCAGTTCTGTTTCTCTAGAGAACTCTGACTAATATACGTCTCTAAAGGCCCAGCCAATGAGGAGTCACTGGCTTCCATGACAGGAACACTGTTTATTGGGTGTCTGTTGTATATTATGGCCCTCTGTGGAATCATTATGTGATTCTCACAGTACACTGTGAGTGGGTGTCACCTCACTTTGCAGGTGAGGATGTTAAATGTGACAACAGCCCAGTTTGGTTGTCTCTTTTGCTTCTGTTTTCATTGATTCACAGAAGTTGAACAGACACCCTTATGTGGGAATAGATAGCTGGGGACCACGTGATTAGTTCTGGTTAGTAGTAAATAACCCACCCCCCAACCCCCTGCTGAGATACCACAGGGGACGGCCACCTGGTGCCCTGCCATCCACGAGGGACTTCATGTGAGTTGACTAAACCTGTATTGAGTATAACCACTGACAATCAGAGGTTTGCCTGCTACTGGAGCACAGCCTTGCCTAGCCTGACAATATAATGGGCTTCAGAGAGAAGTCACCTGGCCGTGATTCCGAAGACACTGGTCTGGAACATGCACCTCAGTCTAAGACTACAAAGCCCCTATATCTTTTCTTCTCCTACCTCTTTTCTAGGACATGGAAGAGGTCTGAACGCCACAGTGCTACCTTTCCCTGAAGTGTCCTGGTTGGCACATCACACTGGAATTTTCTTAGATTTCTCTCTCCTTACCAGTCATGCATTGGGGGCAGTTAGATTAGTGATATTTCATCTTCACCCCAGGCTTTCCTCCACTACCCACTTTCTAAAACAAACAAACAACAAACAACAAAACAAAAACAAAAACAAACAAAAAACAAAGCAAAATCCCACTACAGAGTAATGAAAAACAAAAATGCTCACTTCTGGAAGGATAGTGACCAGGTGAGCCGTGACCCACTCTTCTTTTTCCAAAGAACAGATGATCTGTTTGGTGTCCCTGTCCACATACACAGGCTAGGCCCTTTTCTGAGCCAGGAATTCACAAGGTGGAGAACCCTGGATTAGAGAAGGCACCCTACCTACACATTCTCTCTCTGTTTCTCTGTCTCTCTGTCTGTCTCCGTGTCTGGGTGTCTGTCTTTATCTCTCACTCTCTCTGTCTTTCTCTCTTAAATCTTGTTATTGTACCTCAGCTGGCCTGGAATCGAGTCTGTGGTCCTCTTGCCTCAGCCTGAGTGCCCAGGAGACAGTTCTCTGGAGCATCTGGCTGCTCCGTGGGAAGTCTCCTTCCTGGAAGAAAGTCGGTGGTAAAGACGAACTCGTGGGAAATACATTCTCTCTAGAGAGTTTCTCCTAATATTATCTTAGCCGGGACTGAAGAATCATGGCTCAAAAGCTCAATGCCAAGACGTTACTGGCCTCCATGACATACCACAACACTTCTAGAAAACGAAAGATAGAATAAACCTTAAAAAGCAGACTGTCTTCTCCTCCCCTGTACTGCCCGACTGTTCTGTCATCACAAAGGAAGCAATATCAGCCGGTTGTTTTTAAGCATTTTCCAGAAAAATGTGTCAATCACCTACCAATAGGTATGCATTTTTAATCTAAAGGGAGCAAGTTGTCTCTGCCTTTCTGTTTTGTGCATCTGATAAGCAGACCGTCTGGGCCAAGCACAGAGTGGTTGGATCTGCATAGCAGAAGCAGCTCCCCTTCTCTAGGCTGCAGCATTGTGGGGTGCTCAGTGCTGGACTTCTAACAGCCCTGCATCTCTCTGGTCACCTTGTTGAAAGGGTTTTTGCAAGTGTTTTCCTTGATTAAATTCCCAGCATGGGACTGCTGAGGTAAAGAGCAGGCACATCCTCTGTTCTGATAGAAATGACCACCCAGCCTTCCACATGCTGAGGGCAGCCCTGCCACCTCCGCAGCGGTGAGGAGGAGAGAGCCTGTTTCTGCCCACAGTTGGTAGTGTCAGGTCTCATCATTTGTGCCGACATGCTAGCCTAAGGATATTCTGCCATGGTTGCTATGATTTAATATACCTTTATGAATGAACTTGAGCACCATGTCATGTATTCATTTCCGGTTTGGCTTTGTTTCCGTACACCAAATGTCCATTTTCTCATCGGACGTGCCTTTTCCCCGCATGAATTACATATATAAGCCCTTTGTTAAAATAACAATTAATGCTGGGATGGATGGGGATGCTGTGTTAGCTGTTAGTGAAAATGTCAATTAGTATGGCCATTCTGGAAATCAATGTGAAGGTTTGTTACCAACTAAAACTAGAGTTATCATGTGCCCCAGCTGTACCATTCCAGGGTGTGCTCCGGAAGGAGCGGGACACCCTAGCATACCCTGCTTAGCAGCGCTACCCAAGGCAGCCAGTTGTGAAATCAGCGTAGGTGCCCAGAAAGAGATAAGTAGTTACAGAAAAAATGGTCTCTACACAGTGGAGTTTGAGTTGGCCATAAAGAAGAAAGAAATCATACCATTTGTGGAAGTGGAGATCAGCATGAGAAGTAAAAATCAAGAAAGAGAAATATGGCATGTTGTCTCTCATGCAGAGTACAGAGGAGGGGGAAAGAGAGGGCAGGGCTTGTTTAAGTAGAAGGGACCCCATCTGGGGAAAGAATAAGTGGGGTAACGCGGGACCTGAGGGTGAGGTGGGGGTGAATATGAGTGAGGCACATTATATCTATGCATGATGATACTGTAAGACAATCATGACTATTTTGTACAATTAATACACACAATTAAAAAAAACACAAACAAGTAACCCCTTTTCATTTAAGGTAACAAGCCATTATAATAGCTATATATTGTAGTGTTTTCCCTGATAACTTTTGGCTTTAGGCCATAAATTTTGAAATTTATATGTGATTAAATTTACCAACCCCTACAAAATTGGTTGATCATTGGATTAGACCTCAAAATCCCTCCAGGTTTAAAGAAGACTCTATAAATATTAGCACACACACAATCTAAAGCAGCCATCTAATGGTCAATTCTGGCTGCATTCCACGCATCCATGAGGGTGACCTGGCTGTCAGCCTTCCAATGGTTCCTTGAGCTTTCCTTTAAGATACTCAACTGCACACAACAATAGTTAAATAGCTGATCCTGAGGGGACGTGTGGCGGTGCAGTCCACAAGATCTAGCCCAAAAGAGACGTAGGCAAGAGGAATGTGAGTTCAAAGCCAGCTAAGCCTCCATAAAGAGCCCCTGTCTCAAGAACAAGTAAAAATCCCAACAAATAAGTAGTTGATTCTATAGTCAAGGCAGGGCTTTAAAGTGTCTTTGTGGTTGTTATGGAAACCATATCATTATCACTTTGTCTGTGTTTTAAAAGACAGGATGGCACAGTTCCTAAGCATTGCGCTGTGGGTTGGATGAGTGTAATTGACTGAAGAAGAGGTGGACCTTCCCAGAAGGCCTTAAGATTTATTTCTTTAAGGGGAAGAGAAGAAAAATTAATTCGACAAAAACAAAAAACAACTTGACTAAAGACTTATCGTAACTTCCTTTAAGAAAGCTTGAAACAACTAACTTGTGACACAGTTTCAAACTTTTTGTGAAACAGGGACCATCATAAGCTGCAAGATTTCACAAGCTGTCACCCTTAAACATGGGAAGAGAAACAGCCACTTCAATTACGGAGCTTCTCAAAGCCTGGATGCCTGTGTCAATCACCCGCGCTCCTGTTAAAATGTAGATTTTGATTTGGGTGGCAGCTGATAGGACCCAGGTTCTGCACGGCTCAACAACTGCTTGGCCTCAGCCCTTCAACACACACACACACACACACACACACACACACACACACACACACACACACAGCCCTTGACCACTTGCCCCAGGCTCGCTGTCCCCTGATTCCTCCTCTTCCTTTCCTCCCACCTCTCTTGGCTCACCTGATAGTATTTATATATGTGTACACGCATGCTAATGTATGTCTTTATTTTTCTGCTTTCTAAAACACCAAGAAATGGGTTGTTTTTTTACAGAAACCACAAAGCATTTCATAAAAAACCATTGGGCACAAAAGCAAAACATCAACAAATTGATACTTTCTTGCTTCGTCACGCCCGATTTAAGGAAATGAACACAAAATAGGCTGTGATTTAGAAACTGACTTCAACCACATTTAAACTGTTCTCTTTTAAAAATATTAGCAGTTGAGTGTGTAAGCCAATATTTATTTTCTAATCAAAAGTTTGTGGCAAATGGTTTATAAACAAGAGAAGAATGCCTCAGAAATGTTTCTGGTAATCGAACTGCAAATGAGCTATTTTATTTCTTTAAATGGCAGGCATTGGTCTCCATCACCTAAGATTCTTACTGCTCTGGAAAAAGTGAGAGCTCAGAGAACTGGCCACGGCACAGAAGTCCAAAGCCAGCACTTGCCACCATACATCACCATAAATAATTTTTGTAGAAATAAGTTGGAGATCCTGCTACATTAAGGGAAATCTATTAACAGAATGACTGTGTAGAGAGGACCCCTTAAGAGATGCTTCCAGAATTCCATTATCTCAACTGTCACTCGCCACCGGATTTGTCTTGGCGCTGTGTGTTTTCATGAATTACCCGAGCTGTTTGTTTTTCCTTTATCAGCCATCACCCTGTCAGTCGGGCCATTCATAACAACTTTTGGCAGCTCATCAGGGGAGTTCAGAGGCTGAATAGGACCCTATCAACTCTCACACCTCATTGTGTGAAACTGTTTACCAGCACTGCCTTTTCTGTAAATATTACAAGCAGAGCCCTGAAAGGAAAGATGTGTGAAAACAAAATGGCCTGCCTGGGAGCCCTTGGCTGGGCGGCACAGCTTAGGTGGAGGGAAGCCTGGCAAGCAGTGGTGGTGCTGAGTCCCACCTACGCCTCCTGGAAAGTTGTGTGTGTGTGTGTGTGTGTGTGTGTGTGTGTGTCTCTGTGTGTGTCTGTGTGTGTGTGTGTGTGTCTGTGTGTCTGTGTGTGTCTGTGTGTGTGTGTGTGTGTCTCTGTGTGTGTCTGTGTGTGTGTCTGTGTGTGTGCGTGTGCTGGTTAATTAGACAACATTGGATTTGACTTTGTATCTGTGTGGGAGAGAATATGGAAGTGGGACTCTGTAATTAGGGCGTACAGATCATTTCTGTCACAGTTCCCCTCCTGTCTTATGCAATGCCTCCTCTTCCAGAATTTTCTTACATTGCCTCTTGTACTTGACTGGAAACCATGCTGCTGTTGGTCACGTGAACAAAGCAAGGGGACAGTCCTGGGTTTTGCGGGTTACTAGACAGAAATAACTTCCTATTTGAAATAAAAGCCACTGATCCTCTGCCGAAGCTCGGAACACTGTAGATGGCACCTCACCCCATTTCTTTAGTCTTTATTCTTATCGGTTATATAGGCACCGTTTTCAAGTGTTAAATAATTCTGAGTTTATGAAGAAAAATAAAGCCTCCCCAGTTTCCCTCATGATCCCCATGGCGTGTGTGTGTGTGTGTGTGTGTGTGTGTGTGTGTGTGTGTGTGTATTACATGTGTGAGTACCCACCATGGGGAAGGAGCCTCACTTTGACTATTTTGAAGTTGATAGAATTGAACCATGCTATTATTATTGTTGTTGTTGTTGTTGTTATTTATATAACACAGGAGTAATTGGGTTGTTTAAGTTTCATGTGTACAGCTCAGTGAGTTTTGATAGAGTAGAACTTCCCTCTTCTTTGTGGGGTACCAGCAGTCACACATGGGCTGAAAATGCTAGATTTTCTAGAAATAAGCAATGGATATCCTAAGAGTGTACTATTACAGTTGCTCTATTTTATTATTATGTTTACTTACTCCTTAGTTATGGTGCCTACTTAATACAGGTTGTCATGGGTATATATGGACAGGACCAGGCAGTGGGGACACATAGCACAAACCTCTCTACCATTTCAGTCATCCTTTGGAGGACTTGGCTTGTACCCCTCCCAGGTGAGGGGGCCCCTGTGCTTGAGGCACACTGACCTAGAAACGGAACACTTACATAGTTCATAAAGTGTTCCTGTGCCTTGCTTCCAGGCCTGTCCAAAGCACACTGCTCCCAGCTCTGTTGTTTACATCATATTACTCTTTCCTAAAAGTCTTATGTGCAGAGACCTGGAGGAGGTTCTCTCGTGTGTCTGGCCTCTTTTACCCAAAGTGATACTGAGGTGGGGTAGAAAGGCCAGGAAAGTCCTAAGAACAGAAGAAGGGAACCGGGAATCAGATCCTTGAATCTGGTTGAAGCCTGTCACCAGCAGGGAGACAAGAACCCCAGCATCATACCAACCGCTTAAGGCCTTTCTCCCTTCCCAGCCGTAAACCTACAATTTTCTAGGAATCTCACCAGAACCCCCATTTGTGGGGAAAGAACCTATACGAGACACCCTTGTGCAACCCTAGTGGCTTCTGGTTTTACTGTGCAGGATTACAGTTCACTCAAGGCATCTTTGGAGCCACTGGAATAATCTAACACACGGGGAGGGAGGGAGAGAGAGGGAAGGGTTTCTTGGCAATCTTTTTATATGTAATTTGAGAGTCATCAAAAAGGTGTATATGGTTAATGTTAAGACCGTTTGTTGCAGCTCTCCCTTGAAGAGCCCATATCCACCAGGATATGTCTTAGTTTCTTTGTGCTTAAATCTGTACTAAAAATATCGTCAACAAACTTTACACCTCTATTTCTAAACTAGCTAGTCTTGAAATTCTTTGCAGTATTGAAGCCATACATCCTGATTTGGCCTGAACCGAGGTCCCTAAGAGTCTAGAGGAAGTTCTCAGGCTACTAAGGGTGGCAGCATGGATCTCTCTCTCTCTCTCTCTCTCTCTCTCTCTCTCTCTCTCTCTCTCTCTCTCTCTCTCTCTCTCTCTCTCCTCATTACCAATTTTTGAGATTCACAAGGAACTTTGTTTCTTCTAACTGCCAAGCTGTGGTCAGTCCATCTTAGCAGAATATTTCTGCTTATGTGTCAACACATTTGTTGACTCCCATTCTGGTGTCCTCATTCTAGGGTTATTGAATCAGTCTATCACTGATGGTAACAGGCCCTGTATAGTTTAGATAACAAGTCCTTTATTCGAAAAGACCCCAAGGGCTGTGGAGATGGCTTTGCCTACAGACACCAGGACCAGAGCTTGGGTCTCTAGAATGCACATAAAACCCCAGCAGGCCTGATAGCCCCCTGAAATCCTGCTCTTGGGACTCCAAGAAAAGGACCCTGGAGCATGAGTTAATGCATTAAAGATAACCTCAGAGGGCACCAAAGCATGTTGATGTCTCATTAAGGAATGACAGTAAAGCAGTTTCCTCTTGCATTAGTTTGACCAAGAGCGAGGCACAATTTGAACTCTCTACTTCTCTCCCTATGCCTTTGTCTGTCTGTAGTTACTGGTCTATCTGTAATCTGTCTGGTGTGTGTGTGTGTGTGTGTGTGTGTGTGTGTGTGTGTGTGTGTCTGATCTGTCTGTCCCTGATGCTTGTGTGTTCTGTGTCTGTCTGTGAGCCTCTGTAGTCATTGAACAGCACAGAAAACATGGCATGGGAAAGAAAGGGGAGAGTTTTAACAGGAATCTATAGCAGTGTTTTACAAAGGAAGAAGTTACTTTACTTCTCTCAAGAGACCCAGAATAGCATCCAACACCGCAAACAGAAGTTGGTCGCAGAATATTTGCTTAACTATGCAAAGATGTATTGCATTTGTTATGGTGCAGAATATTTGTTTAACTATGTAAAGGTGTGTTGCATTTGCTTATGTTGTGGAGTATTTGTTTAACTATGTAAAGATGTGTTGCCATTTTACCTTGCCTTCCTAAGGCACCTGATTGGCCTAATAAAAAGCTGAGCAGCCAATAGTGAGGGAGTAAGCATAGGCAGGACTTCTGGGCAGGGAGAGTAAGTAGGAGGAGGAATTTAGGGTCAGGGAAGAAAGAAAAAGAAACAATAGGGGCCAGACAGACAGACACAGAAGAAGCAGGAAAGTAGGACAAACAGAATGAAAGAAAGGTAAAAAAGCCCTGAGATGAAGAGAAACAGGTTAAGTTATAAGAGCTAGTGGGACAAGACTAAGCTAAGACAAAGCTTTCATAATTAATAATAAATCCTCATGTCTTTATTTGGTTGCTGGTTGGCTGCACAAAGAAAATTCCAACTACAGAAGTTACTAGGCTGTACCCACAAATGCTTTCAACATTCATGGTTACATACAGCCATATTTGTTGTATAAGGGGGCTTCCAAGCTGTTGGCTGCTTTCAGCAAATGATTACCACAACAAATATATACATTATATATGGGTTGAGGGCATGGAAGAGTACATAATTCAAAATTAAAGCTGGTAGCATGGAAAAATCCAAAGCATGGCAGGGTTGGTTACATTGTTCTCTTAGAGGGAGGTTAAACTTAAACAGGCTGAGCACATAGGCCAGGGAAGTAAGCTCATAGTCTTCTGTATCTCAAGGCATGCTGTTACCCTGACTATGATGGCCAGCAAAAGTCTCTTCAGAGTCAAGAGATGTTTTCATAAAATTGTATCCACACAGCCAGCAGCAAGCTGGCTAGCTAACTAGCAGGATTGTGCAGTGTCAAGGTCTGTCCACCCAGAAGCTCATGCCGACATTCACTGGTCTTCCTCTGCAAAGCTGTGTGGCATCAGACTTTGCACTCAGCCTCCTGCCTCAGTCTTCATTTAGCTCATGCTGTAAGGAAGAGGTTGAGATTCTTCTGGGGGTTCTATTTTTAAAATGGATATAGTGAATAGGATCATTTTTTGCCAACTTTCTCCATTGGACAGAGACAGACAGACAGACAGACACACACATGTATGCAAAAACCAATTGATCATACATAGATCTGTGATCTATTTCAGAACTCCATTCTGTTTTGTTGACCTTTCATCTTCATGGAAATAATTATAATCTTGAAAGCTGGAAATATGCTTTTCAGGCTTGTTCTTTTAAAGGTCGCACTGACTATTTCTTATATTTTGCATTCTTATATACAGCATGAGTTACAAGTATTCCTTTGTCATCAGTCACTGGAACAAATGACCAAAGATTAGCAATTTAGGGGAGAACAGATTTCAGAGTCTCAGTCTATCATGACCAGGAGAGCAACCTCCTCAGAAACGGCTCCGGCTATGATGGTGGGAGCTGGTGGTGGTGACTCTTCACATGGAGGGAACCAGATTCAGGTGCTGGTATAACACTGTAAAGCTGGGCGTGGGGGGTGAGATTAGCAGCTTGCTTCTAACAGCCAGGCCCCACCTCAAAAGGCTCCATCCACAGCCTTCAAAATAGAACCACAAACTCAAGACCAAGCTTCCAAAAATGTAATCCCATGGTAAGAGGCTGGAGGCTCTCAGAGTCTAATCATAGCATATACCTTTTGCAAAGAACATGTTAATTCACAATAAAAATATTCCCGGGTACCCAGTGTCACAAAGTCAACCCAACCCAACTCCTCCCTAGAACCTTGGGTGTTATTACACATAGATCA
This sequence comes from Peromyscus maniculatus bairdii, assembly GCF_049852395.1. Classification (NCBI taxonomy): domain Eukaryota; kingdom Metazoa; phylum Chordata; class Mammalia; order Rodentia; family Cricetidae; genus Peromyscus; species Peromyscus maniculatus. The sequence goes on from NC_134856.1 coordinate 12,921,749, forward strand.
GTTAGAAGAGAATTGTTGCCTTAGCAACACCATCCATTAGTGTGGTTTTTAACTTCTTGTTTAATAACTTCCTGCGATATATTATGGCGTTCTTGTTTAATTCTTTTTGTTTGGGGTTTTTTAATTTTGTTCTTTGTTTATTTGTTTGTTTGAGGACAGGGTTTCTCTTGTGTAGCCCTGGCTGTCTTGGAAATTATTCTGTATACCAGGCTGGCCTTGAACTCAGAGATCCACCTGCCTCTGCCTCCCAAGTGCTGGGATTAAAGATGTTTGCCACCACCACAGCTCTTGTTCAATTCTTCTGTTGTTGTGGGTATTTGTACACTGTATGATTTTGTGTTGTTGTGATTGGTATAATAAAAAGCTGAATGGCCAATAGCTAGGCACTGGTGGGATTTCTGGGAAGACAGAGAACTCTGGGAAGAAGAAAAGCAGAGTCACCAGCCAGACTCAGAGGAAGCAGGATGGACAGTAAGAAGATGAGGTAATGCCATGCGGCAGAGCATAGATTAATATAAATGGGTTAATTTAAGTTATAAGAACTAGTTGAGACAGGCCTAAGCTAAAGGCCAAACTTTCATAATCAATAATAAGTCTCCATGTCATTATTTGCAGGCTGGTAGTCCTGACAAAAAAGTACTTATATTACATAACTTTTATAAAACTTAAGTAATTCATGTTTTTTTTTCACTATCATAGAGTTGCTTTAAATTTCATTTTAAAGCTGTTTTGATGGGGAAAATGTACTTCTTTTTGTTCATTGACCTCGGTTCTGTTTCTGTGGTAGGTTCCTTAGGCAGTTGTGTGTATACTATCATGCCATGCACAGAAAAGACATCCTTCTAACTCCTATGCCCTTGCCTCATCAGCGAGGGCTCCCAGGACAATGTTTACCAGAGATGAAAGAAGTGGAGATCTCATTTCTGCTCTCAGAAAGAAAGCATTCCATGTTGACCATAAGTATGGGGTTTTGTATATGCCCTTTATTAGATGGATAAAATTCTTCTTTTCTTGGTTTTTGGAAGTTTTCATCATGCATAGTAGATTTTTTTTTTCTGAAATGTTTTTCAATCAAGTGAGAAGTGGTGTTTTCACTTATTTTGTTACTTGGTTCACCACACATACTATTTTTTTTCTTTTGTTTTTTGAGACAGGGTTTGTCTTTGTAGCCCTGGCTGTCCTGGAACTCACGATGTAGACCAGGCTGGTCTCGAACTCACAGAGATCTACCTGCCTCTGCTTCTCGAGTGCTGAGATTAAAGGCATACATTACCACTGCCTGGCCACTATTTCATTTTTAATGCATGAACTATCAATCCCATTTTAAGTTCCTATTGGTAATGTTTATCTTTGGCACGTACTACTAACTTGAATTTCTAACATTGTATTCAGGGCTTCTTATCTTCATTCATAGAGGATGTTGGTCTATATTTCTCTCTCTCTCTCTTTTGCAATATCTTATCAGATTGTTTTCATGTTTGTTACCTCACCCAGCCTGGAACTTGGAATCAATCCTCTTACCTCAGCATCCAGAGGATCTTGCAAACACGTGGCTGCACCTGGCTCCCCTTGAGTCAGGCTCTGCCAGCAGGGATGCTCTGCTCTCAACCAACAACAGCTTGGAAAGTGCTTCCTTCTCTCTCTCTCTCTCTCTCTCTCTCTCTCTCTCTCTCTCTCTCTCTCTCTCTCTCTCTCAGTTTTCCAAAGACATGAGTTTGTTTGTTTGTTTGTTTTCCCCTAAACCTTTGGTGGAACTACGGAGACTGGAGAGTAAGGGTGCTTGCTGCTCAAACATGAGGATCTGAGTTCAAATCCTCAGAACCCTAAACACCTAGGTGTGATCATGTGTGCCTGTAAGCCCGCACTTGTGTGGGACAGAGACAGGAAGGTTGCTGGGTCTTGAGAGATCCTTTCTCAAAGGAATACAGTGGAAAGGGACAGAGCAGGAAACCAAACTTTCTCCTCTGGCCTCCCATGTACACACGGGCACTGTTAGCCTCATACACATCCACATGTAACACACACACACACACACACACACATACACGCACGCACACATACATGCACACACACACACACACACACACACACACAGAGAGAGAGAGAGAGAGAGAGAGAGAGAGAGAGAGAGAGAGAGAGAGAGAGAGAGAGAGAGAGAGAACCCTTTGGTAAAACTAACCAATAAATCTATTTAAACTTGGGGTTTTCTTTGTTGAAAGATTTTAAATCATGAATTCAATTTTGAGATTAGACAAAGGCCCTTTGACTCTTTCTGTTTTCTCTTCTAATTTTGTTAAGATGTGTTTTTCAATAAATTTATCTGCTTGTGATAAGATGTTGGATTTATAGACATAAAATCATTCATCGCTTTGTCTCTTGGCGAGTGGAGCCCTTTATCACAATGTAATAGGCCTCTTTATCAGTGGCAGTACTTCGTGTCTGAGGCCTACGTTGATGTTAATAAAGCTGCCACCTTTCCTCTGATTTGTGTCTGCGTGGTGTACCTTCCCACCCGGTCTTCATTTCTCTCCCCACTTTTACATTTTTGTCTCTTTTTGACTAATTGAGTTTTTATGAGTCAGTGTTATTTCTACTTCTGGATTATAACGTATATGTCTTTTTTAAAAAAAAATGTAATAGTTGCTTTGGGCTTCACCACGCCATCTGATTTGATCAAAGTCTATTTTCAGATACTATGATTTGACTCTGTGTCTCCTACAGCAGCACCAGATCTCCAAGCCTTCCCTTCTGGTCAAGGTCTAGCTCCTACAAGTTCTGTCTCCTACAGGACAACAGGGCCCCAGGCCTTCCCTCTGTTCCTCCTGACAGATGTCACCAATAGGTAAACATTGTGCAGAGCAATTAAAAGTAATGGAGCATAGGGCTGGGGATATGGCTCAGTCAGAAAAGTCCTTGCAGCACAGCATAAGGACCTGAATTTGCCCCCAGAATTCAAATAAAAAAGCCAGGCATGATGGTGAATGCTTACAATCTGATGGCTGGGGAGGTGGGGCCAGGGAGGTCCCTTGGAGATCACTGGCCAGCCAATCTCACTTGCCCAGCCAACTCCAGGACAGTGAGAGAACATCACTTTGGTAATTAAAAAAACAGAAAAGCTGGCTTGGTGGTATATGCCTGTTGCCTGATGTCTCATGCCTGTAATTTCAGCACTCAGGAGAATTAGGAATTCAAAGTCAGTCTGTGATACACAGTAAATTTTGAGGCTAGAATTGACTGTATGAGAACATGCCTCAATACAAGCAAAACAAAACAGCTAGGCATGCTGATGCACGCCTTTAATCCCAGCACTCTGGAGGCAGAGGCAGGTGGATCTCTGTGAGTTTGAGGCCAGCCTGGTCTACAGAGCGAGTTTTAGGACAGCCTGGACTGTGAAGAGAAACTCTCTGTCTTGAAAAACCAAACCCAAACCAAAACAAACAAATGAATAAAACAAAAATAACTCTCATTTTAATGATCTCAGACTGAAGTGAAGGGACACATAGGTGTGTACAATCTGTCATCTTTATCTCGATATCAAATTTGAATGTCTCATCGGCTTAGCGATGAGAGGGAAACCTCCTACTGCCTTTGTGCTGTGGGATGCCTTTCTGTACACTGTGAATATGTGTTGCTCTCATTGGTTGATAAGTAAAACCGTTTGGCCAATGGAGAGGCAGAATAAGTTTAAGCAGCACATTCAAACTGAAGAGGGAGACGAAGAAGGGTGGAGGCAGGAGAGACTCCAGCTGCCTCCGAAGGAGCAACAAGATGACCGCAGACAGGTAATGCCACGGCCACACGGCAACATATAGATGAATAGGAATAGGTTGAGTTAAGTTCTAAGAGCTAGCTGGCAAGAAGCTGGAGCTATAGGCCATACAGTTTGCAATTAATATAAGCCTCTGAGTGATTATTTCACAAGCATCTGCAGCACCACGGGGCCAGGCGGGAGGGAGAAACTGCCGGCTCCACCTTTGTATCTTACTTTGACATCTTATAGGAATTTTGCCTTCTCAGGGAGAAGAGTAACAGCCCCTGGTGTTCACTGTAATGCGCATCTGCTCCTGCAGTAAGAATCGAGCTTGTAGTAACTAATTTAACTGCTGCAGCCAGTTTCCCATACAGCAGCCCATCAATCTTCACTGTTAGAGATGAGAGTAAACTGAGGTGCACAAAGATAGGTCATTTGTACAGAGATGCATAATACAATCATGACAGGATTTAAAAGCACATTTATAGAACGCATTCATTTTCAAGGCAATGTGTTTCACAATGACGTTTCCAGCCATGTGTGTGTCATACACTTTGAGTATATTCATTCTCTGCTACTCTCTTCCGGTCTCCTCTCCTCCTGCTAATCCCTTCTCTTCTCAGAGAGTCTTCCTTATGTTTTCAAGTCATATATATGCCTAGATAATCTGTATCTGTCTATGATGACCTATATCTTTATATCTATTTAAATCCAGCTTCTGCATAGGAGAGAAAGTATGCAATATCCATCCTTCTGAGTCTTGCTTATTTTGCATTTTGCTTAATACAAGGACCTTCAATTCCATCTATTTTACTGCAAATGGCATGGTTTTGTTCTTCTTTCTGGCTGAAGAAAACCACATGTTCTTAACCTACTCATCTGTTATTGGGCATCTAGGCTGATCTCTTAACTGTTGTAAACAGTGTCTTGTGAAACCTGGGTAAGCAGGGTATCTGTAATTGGCTGGCTTGAACTCCTTTGGGTATACTCCCGGGGTTGGTAGGTCTGGGTCATGTGGTAGTTCTTGTTTTAGGTTTCTGAGGGTCCTTCGTACTGATTTTCACAGTGGTTGGACCAGTGTACAATCCCACCTGCTGTGTGTACGGTTTCCTGCCCCGACCCCACTCCCTACCAACAGTTGCTATTGTTTCTTAAAGATGGCCATTCTGAGGTGAGAGGGAACTGCAGTGCAGTTGTGATTGGCATTTCCTCAATGGCTAAGGCTGTTCAACATTTTTCAGAGTAATGACTACTGGAGGAGTGTCTATTCACGTGCTCTTTCATGGATGCGGGGGCGTGGGGTTTGGTGTTTCACGTTCTGAGTTCTTTACATGGTGTAGATGCTAAGCCTGGATCTCAGGCACAGCTGGCGAAGACTTTCCCACACCGGAGTCTGTCTTTACTCATCACCTGCTGAGAAGAAGCCTCTTCTTTCCTGGGTCCACTTGTCAGCACTTGCTACTTGATTTGCTGAGCTGTTGGATCCTTCTTAAGAAGCCCTTGCACATCCTCTCCAAGTGTCTCCTCTGCTTCCCTCTAGCATTCTCAGTGGTCAGATCTTCTGTTAAGAGAGATAAGGGCCCAGTTTAATTCTTCTGCATGTAGAAGCATAATTTGTTAAAGTTGATATTTCTCTAACGTATGTTTGGTCATCTTTGCCAAAACGCAGGTAGCTGAAGTGTTTGGACTTATTTCCAAGGCTTCTTTTATATTCTATTGTTCTGTATGTCTATTTTTGTGCCAATGCTGGACCGGTTTTGTTACTATGGCTCTGTAATATAATCTAAAGTCAAGTGGCATGATACCTCCAGCATTGTTCCTGTTTTGTTTTGTTTTCCTCAAGATCACTTCCGGTCTTCATGGTCTTTTCTCCTCCTATGTAATTTTTAAGATGGTTTTTCTTATTCCCCAGGGAATGCCAATGGAATTATGATGAGGGTTGCTTAAAACCTGTAGTTTGCTTTTGGTAATATAAGCTTGCTTTTGGTAATATAGCCACTCTCATGATACTGATTGCTGTTCCATGAGCATGGGAGGACTCTCTGTTTTCTAGTGCCTTCTTTATTTTCTTGCTTTAGTGTTTAAAGATTTTAATATAGAGATCTCACACCTTAGGTCAGTTCATAGGTTGGTTTTTGTTGGTTTCTTTTGTTGTTTTTTGGGGGGGTATTGTGGATGGGATTGTATTCCTGATTTCTTTCTCAGCATGATCATTATTGTTACACAGAAAAGTAACTGGGTTTTGTGTGTTGACTTTGCATCTTCCTCCATTGCTGGGAGTGTTTTCAGGTTTAAGTGCTTTGGGTGGTAGCCTTAAGTGCTTTGGGTGGTGGTGTGCTGTGGAATAATCCTGTACACTGTGAAAATGTGTTGCTCTCTTTGTTAGTAAACAGCTGATTGGCCAATAGCCAGGCAGGAAGTATAGGTGGGACAACCAAACTAAGGACAGGGAAGAAAGAGCGGTGGAGTCAGAGGAGACACCAATAGAGGCAGAGGAAACAGGACATGTAGAAAATGAGGTAACAAGCCATGAGCCATGTGGCAAAAGATAGGTAAGAAATATGGGTTAATTTAAAGTGTAAGAGTTAGCTAGTAACAAGCCTGAGCTATCAGTAAACATTTATAATTAATAAGACTCTCTTGTGGTTATTTGGTAAGCTGCTGATGGGACAGAGTTGATCATGATTCCGATGATAAACTCCACCTACAGTGCTGTTAAGTGCTGTGGGTGGTGGTATTAAGTGCTTTGAGTGGTGGTGTTAAGGGTTTAAGTACAGGATCATGTCTCAGCACATGAGAATAGTTTGACTTCTTTCTTTCCTGTTTGCATTCCTTTGATTTCTTTGTCTTGCTTCTTTCTGATTAAGACTTCAAGCACTATTTGGAATAAGGCAGGAAAGGGTGGGCCCCTGTGTTCCATACCTAATTTTAGAAGAAGCACTGAGTTTTTCCATATTGTCAGCTCCAAGTGACATTATACTGTCACGTGGTGCAGTAGCGCCTATGCCAGTCTTTATTATGTTGAAGATTGTTCCTTCTGTGCCTAGTTTCTTCAGGGCCTTTATCATAAGAAGATATTGGACTTTGTGAAGGTCATTTTCAGTGTCTATTATGAAGAACCAGCTTGCCTCCATCTTAAGCTTAAAAGTCATCTTATAGTAAAGACAAACTAGGTTTATTCCTGTTTATGATTGAACCTCTATTTTTAAAGGATTGTGCTATGCCCCACCTGTAACCTTAACTACAAATGGTTCTAGGAATGGCGATCATATCTTTGCTTCAAAAAGTTATTTGTAACCACCTTACAACCCTATCTTTGTTTCAAACAGTTGTGTGAGCCCCTGTGATCACCTAGTTACACTAACCTTTGTTTTTCACCACCTGTTCTGTTCTGTTCCTATAACCCCACCTATTCCCCACCCCCCTAATTTGGAAATCCCTGACCCCTGAGCTATAAAAGCCTTGTCTTCCTCACATCCAATGATGACCTCTGGAACCCCAGCTAGGGGGAGGCAGCCAATGTACATGAATAAAAAAGCTTGCTTTAATTAATTTGGACATGATGATTTGGGTCAATGGTCCTTCTCCTCCAATCTTTGGGATTAACAATTAAAGTGGATTTGTGATTTCTGCCCTCGAGTCTATGTAAGTACTTACTGCATTTATTGGCTTGCAGTATGTTGAACCATTTTTGTCTGCCTGGGGTGAAGCCACTTCATGGATCACAGTGTATGATCTTTTTAATGTGTCATTGAATCTGAGAATTTCATTTCTCAACCACTGGGTTTGAATCACCTCCAGCAGATGAGATGATGGCATTCAGGGATCTTTGCTTTTTTCACACCATCGTTCCTCCAAGAATATCAAGCAAATACACACTTACCGCCCGTTACATGCCCAGAACTGCTGTTCACTGTGGGGTACAGCAGAGTGTACAAGCACCTTCTACTTCACAATATCTCCATTCTTCCCAGAGAAGGCCTTAAAAACCAGAGCTGTTACAGCTAGAACATGACTACCCTCCAGGGGAGGAACACTCAGGCTGATCTGGATGCACAGAAACCACCTGAAGCATATTCGTGAAGAATGCTGTTAGCGCTCTCTCAGCCTTGGGGCTGACCCTGCTGCCTTTCCTGCCCCTTCCACTTAGGTTTTCGCACCCCAGTTCTTGTGCTTGTGATGCTTTGTAAGGGCCTCTTCCCCAGAGCCTAGTCTGACTTAAGCTCAAAAATCTGTAAATGTCTGAAGAGCGAAAAGACCCAGATTCTTGATCATGGTGAGGTACACGCATTTTTTTTGTCCTGATTATATTCTTTTCTACTCAAAGTGGATAACTGAAAACTAACATATATCCACAGTAGATGCTCCCTACTTTTTCTGGAATAGCTGTAATTAAACAGAGGGTTAATGATGCAACCCTACCTTTCAATTGGCTAGACAGAAGCTGTCTCCCAGCAGGGGTCTAATCAATATTTATCTTTTCATTGAAGGAGTGAGCAAAATGAAAAGAAATCTCTGCTGAATCTTTTTGTGAACAAGAAGGAAATTTTTGTTACTTTGTATTGTTTGGAGAATAGCTTTAGTGCTAAGTACATCAACATAACACAGGAGGAAGCTGTAGTTCCTTGAAAGCCCCACAGGGCTGTGACTGTGGGTTGAGGTATACCCCAGCAGAATACCATCTCCTTCCCAGCACAGCATTAGAATGGTGCAATGATAAAGCACCAGACTACACCCCGATACAGATGGTGCAGACATAATTCTGTGTGTACTGTGATCATCTGTCTCAAAGGCAGATTTACACAAAATAAACAATAGTAACTGAGCAACTTCTCAGGAAAGATGTAATAATGCCGAGATCAGAGGGCGTACAATCTCTGCTAATCACCAAGTCACTCTGTAACCTCAGGAAAGTTGTCTCACCTCCCTAAGATTCAGTTGTCTAACCCTTAAATTTGGTGTAGTAATATAATTTCATATTCTTGTATGGATTAAATAAAGTACCCAATGGCAAGGATTTTTATTATGGCCAACTAGAGTACATGCTGATTAAGTAATTATTGCTGAGGTTTTCTCTCTCTCTCTCTCTCTCTCTCTCTCTCTCTCTCTCTCTCTCTCTCTCTCTCTCTCTCTTTCTCTCTCTCTCTCTCTCCCCCCCCCCGCCCCCCTCTGATACATACACTCACACCACTTGACAAAAACAGGGCAATCTACAAGGGAGGTCTTTATAATCTTCTTTGTCTTTTCTTTTTTGTTCAAGAATTTTGAAAGACATTTGCTTTTGTTTTCATTTTGAGACAGCTACTCTCTAGGTAGCCCAGGCTGGCCTGGAACTTACTTTCTTCCTGCCTCAGCCTTCCCAGTGCTAGGATTATGTGTGTGCCACTTCACCTGTCCTTGAGTGACATTTGTTTGTTTTTCAGAGCATGTGGAAAGAAATGGGAAAGGGGCTTGAAATCCTTCCTAGCTTCTGAGCAATGTCTTTTATGAAGGATGTAGGCTCGCAGGACTTACCCTGTCAGTGGACTAGGAAGGCAGCAGTCACAATGGGTTCTGCATGACACAGTAATTAGCTCTCATTTGTCAGGTGTCAGCTTGTTGACATGCTACCCTAACGATACAGTGCTCAGAGATTCATAGAAATCAGCAAGGACCTCATCTTCCTGGCAGGTCTCCTACTTCTCACAACACTTCCACAGACACTGTTATTTTCATGTCACAAAAATATGTGAAGAGACTGAAATAAACATCACCATGCTCACTTTATAGAGAAATGAACACATCGCAGTAAGTGGAATCCTCATGTCCAATGTTGCTTATGACTCATGACTAACCTAGGCCTTACATCCAAGTTCTTGCTTAGGGTTCAGCATTTTGTCTCAGTGAATGTGGGGGCCTGTTTGGTCAACCAAATGCATCTCTTTTGTTACTGAATATCCTTGTATGCATACTTGATTCTTAAGAGTTTGTGTCATAAACTTAGGTCTTATCCAAATGTAGAAGTTAAAAGAGGCATCCTAGTTTCTAAACGTTGTAGCTAGAGTTTTCCTGCCTTGTCCACAGGACAAATCTTTGTCACCTGCTAGTCCCATAGCTGCTCAGACCCAACCAAGTAAACACAGAGACTTATATTGCTTACAAATTGTATGGCCGTGGCAGGCTTCTTGCTAACTGTTCTAATATCTTAAATTAACCCATTTCTATAAAGCTATACCTTGCCACATGGCTCGTGGCTTACCGGCATCTTCACATGTAGCTTGTCCTGGCGGTGGCTGGCAGTGACTCCTTCTGCCTTCCTGTACTTTCTTTTCTCCTCTCTGTTAGTCCCACCTATACTTCCTGCCTAGCCACTGGCCAATCAGTATTTTATTTATTGACCAAGTAGAGCAACACATTTGCCATACAGAACATCCCACAGCACTTCCCCCCCCCCTTTTTATTCAAAAAGGAAAGTTTTAACCTTAACAAAGTAAAATTACATATAATGTGGGAATTTGGGCATAGCTTCTCTTACTACTTCCTGCTGGAGGGGGGTGCTGTATCTTATGGGGACACAAAGAAAATTTTAGGATTATGGAATAGTCCATGAGGCTGTATTGTCTGAGCCAGTTGCCTTGAATCCAATCTGGGCCATGGTATCATCGGAGACCTTTCAGGGGGTCTTGGCTGGTCAAACCTGATGTATCTTAATCTGGAACAAATCCATAGCCTCTGGCTTTCTGTGGGAACAAAAGCAGAGTCTCCTTTCCAAAGCAACACATCCTTACATCCAAATTTTGAAGTCAAGGTATCTTTAAAATATACATATTGGTTTAACTCAACATCTTTTACCATCAAATGTTTTTCTGCAGTTAAAAATCCCAAAGACAACACAATCCAAATTCTCTGTGTAATATTCATCTTTACATGGCTTATTTTTTATATTATTTTTATTGTCTCTTTAAAGACTTTATTTTTTAAAACTATGTATTTGCTTATATAACTGTATATATCACCTTTTTGTCTCTTTCAAGCCTACGTATATTTTACACACATTGTAAACTATTACATCTGAATCTGTCTTATTGTGAATCTATTGCTTTAAACTGCAGAATTTGTAAGACTGAAACGGCACTATGGCTGCTGGCTCTGCCCACCTCAGCTTCCCAACCCATCAGAGCAACACATTTGCCATACAGAACATCCCACAGCAAAACGCTGTTTTTTAAAAATTATTTGTTGCAATTCTTTTTCATGCAATGTATTTTGATCACATTCTTTCCTTTCTCTTCCCCCACCTTCTCCCAGGTTTACCCCAGCCCCTATCTACCCAACTTGATGTTCTTTCTGTCTCTCAAAGAAAAGGAAGAGAAGACCTAGATAATCAAACAAGTAGACAAATAAACAAACAAAAACCCAACAACAACAGCAACAGCAAAAATACAAAAAACTATGGAGTTTGTTTTCTGTTGCCCAACTACTTACTCCTGAGAATAGAGCCTGCCCTAGAGTGTGATATCAACCAGTGTGATATAGCTAGTGACATGCCACTGGAAAAAACAGATTTCCCCTTTCCTAGTGGGTATCAACTGCAAATAGCTTCTTGTTTACGGGTGGGACCCTGCCATCACTTCTCCTTCTCGGTGCTGGGACTCCGTCCAGCTGGAAGCTCTGCAGGTCATGTGCACGCTGCCACAGTCTCTGTGAGTTCATATGTGTGCCAGTCCTGTTCTGTTTGGATGATGCTGTCTGCTTGAAGTTATCCACTTCTTCTGACTCTTACAATCTTTCTGCTTTCTCCTCCACATAGATTCCGGAACCTTTGGGGAGGGGCTTGATGAAGACACCTCATCTAGGACTCAGTGCTCGAAGCCTCTCACTCTCTGCACATTGATTACTTGGTTGTGGGGACTCTGTGTTAATTCCCACCGACTGCAAGAAGAAGCTTTTCTTAGGAGGGTTGAAGTTTGCATGGGGCGGCATGTCATTAAACCTTGCCTCTGTTTGGACCAATAGGAAATGGAGTTTTCCTGCGACACACCAACTCTTTCATAAAGAATCTTTAAATTGATTTTTATGCAATGTATAATTTAACAAAATAATGGGTTCACTGTGACATTTTCTTACACATATACTACAAACTTTGAGATCCTGTTAGACCCCATTATCTCTTTCCCTTCTCCCACTTATCCCTGCCTCCCTAGACAGATCTCCCAGAACTTCTCATCTTCTTTTTTAAAATCTCGGCTAAACTATGAGAAAAACAAATGTGTTCTCTGTCTATCTGAGTCTGGCTTATTTCATGATGACCTCCAGACTGGGTGGATGCCAGTGTGGGTCAACTCATAGCCCTAATTCTGGGCCTGAGTAGCAGCTGGGTTGGTCAGCCCACCAGCTTTCCCTCACTATTACTACCAGGGCAAGCTCTCTAGCACTGCCTTGGCTAGATCACCCAAAACAGTCTACAGCAAGGAACAGGATCAGTTCTGCTCTGGGGCCCTCAGATCAGGGTCCTCTTCACTCTTATTACTAGGGCCAGCTCTACTGTTATGCCCAGGCAAGCTGCAGGGCCCTCTCTCCTGATTGCTGTGTGGGGAATACTAGGAGGGGGTGGGGTCAGCTCTCCTGTTCCCATGCCCTCAGGACTGGCTCACCTGTGCCCATGGCAATAGCAACAGGATCAGCTCTCATTTGCTGCCCAGGCAGGGTGCAGGACCTGCTCTCCTGTGTGCTGCAGCCAGTGAGGGTCAGGGCTAGCTCTCCCATCTTGTGACCTCAGGGCACCTCTCTCACCTGTTGCAGGTGGTAATGGGTGAGTGACAGAGGGCATCATTCCCTGACCTATGTCACCACATGGCCGATGGGGGAGGCGGGGTCAGCTTTCCTGCGAAAGCTGACCTCGCCCTCTGGGTCAGCTCACCTGTGTCCCCCACCCCAGAGTCAGCTCTAGTGTGCTTCCCAGGCTAGGTGTACGTCAATGGTGAGGGGTGGGGCCATTTTTCCCAAGGCAGGGTGAGCAGTATCCAGCGAAGGACAGGGCCAGCCATCCCAGGGCCAGTGAAGGGAGGTGCCAGCTCATCACAGCAGGGCTCCAATGACCCCTGTACTAACACAGGCAGTGGACATCACCACAGACCCCAGCTGCAGCAGGACCATGGACCCAGACATAGCCCTTTGCAGCAGCTCGGGCCCAGACTCCACCTTGGCCCACTAGCCTGATTCTTAATAGATGGTGTGTGTGGTGGTTTGAATGAGAATGGCCCCCAAAGGTTCTTATATTTGAATATTTATTACATGGTGGGCTGTTTAGGAAGGATTCGGTGTGGCTTTGTTAGAAGAGCTGTGTCACTGGGTGTGGGCTTTGAGGTTTCAAAGACCCACACTAGGCCCAGTCTTGCTCTCTGCCTGTTACCGCTGCCTGCTGCATCAGGATGCAAGCTCTCAGAGCTGCTCCAGCACCATGCTGCCTGCCTGCCTGCCATGCTTCCTGCCATGCTGAGATTATGAACTAAGCCTCTGAGTCTGTAAGCAAGCTTCTAATGAAATGCTTTTCTTTTTTAAAGTTATCTTTGCATGTGTGTCTTCAGAGAAATAGAACAGTAACTGAGACAAAGGGACCCCTTGTCACAGCTGCAGATAGGTTCACGTCCATTCTGGCTTGAGGGCATTACTGTGTTATCAGCTAACTCTCTCCTTGGGTTTTCTTGAAGGTATTCAAGAGTTCAGTGTGTGACCCATGCTGGAAATGACCTCATATCACAACCACTATGACATACTCTGTAAGTAAGTGTCCATTTGTTAAAACCACAGCCACTGAGCCAGGGAGAGGGCTCAGTCAGTAAAGATGCTTGCTGCCAAGCCTGATTACCTGAGTTTAATCCTCAGGACCCACAAGGTGGAAGGAGAGAACCAATTCCTGAAAGTTGTCCTCTGACCTTCACACAACAGTATGGTACACACACACACACACACACACACACACACACACACACACTTAAAATTTTCTTTTAAGGCTAAAATATACACATTTCAAAACAAAGTTTTGGATAGATTATATACCACAACTGTAATGATACGATGCTTGGAAGGCCTTGGCAGGTTTTGGACCAAGGTGCCCCATGGGGTGAGATAGGCCATGTGGGCACGGCAGACAGCAGAAAGTTGCTCACATGGCAGATGCAACATTCATGTGGTAAGTGTATTATTATTATTATTATTTTATTATTATTATTATTTTGGTTTTTTATTATTAAGGGGAGAGGGCATAGAAGGGAGGGAGAGCTGGCAGGGCTGAAAGAAGAAGAAGAGGAAGAGAAAGAGGAAGGGGAGGCAAAGGGGGAGGAGGTTTTTCTTAAAGGCAACTATGATGGTGTCAGGAGGACACTGCTCGGATCCCCAAGGGGCGGGTCCCCAAGGGGCGGGTCAGAATACTAGCAACAACCACATCCACGAAGCCACTAGATGTTAATCTTTTTGTTTGGTCTGAAGCTTCAGTTGTCAGCTTGATTGTCTGAGGACATCATGGCTTCTCTGAAGCCACTGTTCAACGGTGGAAAAACATGAGCCTGAGAGAACTTTTAAATATGAAATAATGGCTCTCTGCCTTCTGTATTCTTCTACAAAACCCAAAGGAAGGTTCTTCTCATCCACTCACTTATTTATCTAATAGTTATGTACAATATTTACATTAACAAAGTACTTTAAGGAGTAAAAGGATGGGGAGACATTTCCAGCAGGGTATATAATTGTCTTTTCTCTCATATTAATTTATTCCTTTGATTTCTATAATACGCTCTTCACACTTGGTCTTCTGAGATCATGCACAATGATAATGCATTTAAAGTAATATTAATAAAAGATTGTTTTGTGTCACTCACAGGGAAAGCTGGCTTGGGCATGTACATCTCTATTCTTCAAAAAAATGTTTTGTAAGACAGCACAGTCATTCCCAGAACACTGTCTGGAACGGCAGCCATGTTCCGTCTTGAAACATACTGAACTCCGGGTTAGCTTTCTTTTGTTGCATTTGCTCTTTTCTCTTGGGGTGCTGGGTGAACAACTGATTAGTCTCCCTACTTCCTTTTTTTCTTCGTCATGTCCCCTTTCCCTCTTGCCCTGTTCAGAGTCCTGGAACCCCAGGCTTCGGTGAGAGTCGCTAAAAGCCGTCCCGACAAGCCAATAGTGGGTCACTTTTCAAGCCACTGGAAGGTATTTTTGCAGCGCCCTCCCCTCTATCCTTGTGGTGTGAAGGCTCTCAGCCTTTATCGCGCACATTGTCTCTTCAGTGAGTCCGAGTTTACTGTGGAACGCATTACCAAAAAGGATGGATGCCAAGACCATCGCTTGGATACCCTATGGGCTCCGAGACATGACTATGTGCAATTAGCTCAAAATGCTGCTCTCCAAAAGGTCACCTGGGCTATTATTATTTGTTTTCCTTGCAGTAAGGCACCTATGGACAGTAAAGCTTAGAAGTGCCAATGCAGAGCCCTGTTCAGAAGGAAGCCTCCAGAACAGGCACGCTAGTCAAGCGCTTCTCAACCCAGGCCACATGAACTGACCGTAATGTGCTCTACAAGCCATCCTCTGAGTCACAGTCTGAGGGCAAGCCCAGGTGGGCCAGGGGAGCCACAGCTGAGAACCAGTGGGTCAGGAAGGCCCCTCTGTGCCCTCTGTGGAGAGCTGTCTCACTTCTGTAGTAGCTGTTAGTCGCGGCTGCCCCCAGCTGTAGGGTCCCGAGCCTCACTTAGCTCCAGCCATCCTTAGACAGGTATCAGTTCGTCAATGTTTTCTGGAACTGGTTTGATTATCTTCAATCCGGCATCCCCATGGCCTGGTGGTGCCGTAGGCACCCTCTCCTCAGACTCCACAGGCCTGCTCTCTCCTGCCTTGAGTTCCTAACTGCCTCCCTGGGCTGAACTCTGACTGCACCTGTAGGGTCAAGGTCTTGCTCCCCACATTTGGAGCTGTCAATTCTGTCCCTGCTCCTCACGGGTCTAAGCATCCATCGCTGTGCAGTCTCTTTCCAGAGTCATCCCAGCTGTGAAGCTTCTGCCATCGAGTCACTAGTGGGGTCAGCATCCTTGGATGTGAGATCCTTCGTGAAGCATTTGACCACCTCTTGGACTCATGGAGAAATCAATTCCTCCCCTTTAGCAAGAGGCCAGGCCAGGGCTCGTGGCAGGAGGCCTGAATGCCAAGGATGGGTAGAAAATGGGGCTATTCTGGCAATCAATCAACCTCCGAGGGAAAGCCAATAATCTACTCATTGGGCATTTGAGAGGAAGGAGCGAATAGTGTGGGAATATCAGCTCTCTGAGAGTTCACTTCTGCAGTGAAAACAAGGTGACGGGTACTAAATTAACAGTCATCTCACCAGCAAGGGCCCAAGTTTGGGGATTTCGATGCACCTTAAACAAGGTAAATGAGCTCTGTAGAAGTGTCAATCATTAAAACCCCAGTGAGCCTCTTATAGGCCTGAACTGGAGGAGAGACTAGGCTAGAGCCTGGTAGCCCATGCGTGAAGCTGAATGCTCCTGGGTGGCAAGCAAGGCTGCCGCTAAGGCCCCTGAGCTCCTGAAAGCCTCTCTGGATTTGACTGGACTTGGTGCATTCAACTTCTACTCACCATTTTTGCCTATGGCAGGGCCTCCTTTCTCAAAGTCCCCCAGGGCGCCACAGCGGACTGAGGAGAAAGTGGACATGCCATAGAGTGCTTCCTCTTTGAAGCAGGGAAGAGCTACCACCTCCCACAGTGAACCTCATGGAGCCATAGATCTGTCAGTGACAAAATTGAGTGGAGCCACCAGACTCCTCATTGGGCATGAAGCTTGAAGGAAATATTGAGCCAGGGAGCACTGGGTGTTGCTTTTTACAGCAGCAGAGCCTGACCTATCTTGACTACCTGGAGTGCTTTAGAGCTCTACTCAACAGGGCTGAGTGGATTGCTCAGTGGTTAGAACACTTTCCCCGCAAGCCTGAGGATCAGAGTTCAGATTCCACAAATCGCACACCCAGTCATTGTCTGGCCAGAGGTCTCACTTCCCTTCTGACTCCACAGCCCTGCTCTCCTTCTGGAGTATAAACCTGGGGGTGGGGTTCTTTTTAATTTTATGTGTTTGGGTGTTTTGCTTGCATCCACATCTGTGCACTACATTCATATAGAGCCCATGGAGGCCAGAGAAGGAGTGGGATCCCCTGAAAGTGTAGCTACAGATGATTGTTTGCTGGGAACCAAACCCAAGTCCTCTGGAAGGGCAGCCAGTGCTCTTAACCACTGAGCCATCTCTCCAGCCTCAAGGAATGAACTTCTAACCCCTCAGAACTTGTTAGCATCTTCTTCCTCGCCACCATCCCTTTAGAATCATCTTGACTAGATGAATATTGTATTCAAAGCTGTAAGTCGTAGGCCAGTTTTGTACTTGGACTTCGCCTTTTTTACCGACCTTCGAGATCCACGGGCCACCAGTCTGCCTGTCAGACAATCAAGCATCCCCGGGTCTGTTTAAAGCCAGAACCACCAGAAACACCTTCACCCCGGGCTGAAAGCGTGTGAGGCTTTCCCCATTTGACAGTGGGGGTGGAGAGAAACAGGTCACGCTGCGGAGGAGGCAGTTAAGGAAAAGCAGAAGACCAAACTCTGACCAAGCGATGCCCTTTGGTGCAGGGAATGTTCCCAGCTACCATCCCATGGCTCTTAGAAATATGCCTGGACTTGAAAAGGACCTTGGTGACACTTGGGATTGCTTAGCAGGGTGAGAGGACATAGCAAAGCCCTGGTGCACACCGCCAACTGACCCTCCACCTGCAGAGTCGGACAGAGGGCTCCCCTCGGCCCACAGGCTTTGACTCATGCCACGACTTCCCGATGGAAAGCCAACATTTCTCTCAAGTGTAACAATATTAATTATCAAGTCATTTTAAAACACGTGTGATGTATGTGTGCATTTATTTCACAGGAATGGTATAAAGATTAAATACTTAATGAATCCATTTTTCATATCAAGGATATATTTGCCCTATGCCTAAATATATCTCTCCCTTCTGTTTCTCATGAGAACTACAGCTATCTTTATTATGTAATCAGTAATATATCATCCCTTCTAAGCAGGATCTAATTTTAGCACTATGATGAATGGCCCAGGAACGAATTCCACTGCCCTCCGCAGAAAGGAATATACATCAGACCTGCCCAGGTGTGTGTCATTTCCTTGTCTTGGGATCTCTCATCTCTCAAGTGGCAGCCTGGATTTTTCTGGTTGGGAGCTCGTGTGTGTGTGTGTGTGTGTGTGTGTGTGTGTGTGTGTGTGTGTGTGTGTGTGTTTGGGCTTGGTAGGCACTACTGGGAAGTGGTCAGAGCTGCATAGTAACCAGTGCCAGCCCAGCCCTCGAGGTCTCTGTCACTCCTGTGCCCGTGGAACTGTACGGAACGTGGCTAGCTGGGTGCTTTCTTCAATTCATTCATGAGCAGGGGGGATTTATAGAGGATGACACCCAATTCTCCTGTTACCTCACTGTTTGATTAACACCATAAAGAACCAGCCACTTGACTTTCATATAAACAGGGTCTTGTGTAACTCAACACCCAAACTCTCTAGGTAGCGAAGGATGACCTGAAACTCCAATTCCTCTTCCCAGCCCTTGGGACTGCAGATATGTGCTGTCATGTGAAATTTAAAATGCTTATTTTTATTTCATGTTGTCTGTGAGGTTAACAGCTACTTCTGCACACCAAGGACATTTCACATTTCACATTTCAAAATGTGATTTTAAAACTACCATTCACTTCTCAGTTCATCTGTGGGAGGAGAGTCAAGGTCATACTTGATTCCCATTTTGTAGACATGAAAACTGAGACCACGAGAAATTAAGTAACTTATTCAGCTTCTGGGATATGGTCCGATAAGGAATAAACTCCCAGTCTCCACATTGTACTTCTCCATGTGCTTTCTTCTAATGACATTGCCGAGAGATGGAATGCAAGGCTAAAGATGTCTGCTTGTGTAGCAACTGTCTGGGTGAGGCTCTGAAGTTCCTTGGACTGAAGTGTTGACTCTAAGATGAATATTTTCTCACGTTCAAGTCTTTGAATAATAACATAGCTGGATGTGTCTTTCTTTCTTAGGGGTTGCAGAAGATTGATTCTAAAAACCATACATCTCCCCACTTCTATTCCCACACTGCTTGTACAGCCATCCAGTGAGGCCAACTTCACACCTCCGTGCATGAGTTCCGTCGTCTTCCTCATTTCTTCAGTGCTGCTCGACCCCATCCCTCACTCTCATCCCTCAGCCCCAATGCCTTCCATAACCACAGGTCTGTCTTCGCCTGAGACCTGTCTCTAGCTGCCATGATACCAGCTGTGGTAGCTAAAATAATGTATATTCACAAATTCTTTAACATCCCACACTCCCTCCGTCTTAAATATGGCCCAGACTTCGTGACTTGGTTTGTTCCTACCAGACAAAAATGTGCTGGGGCAACGGACTTCCGAGAGACCAGACCGTAACAGATCCTGGGCCCCTCTTTGCTCTCATCACTCACTTTGGGGTGGATTGGATGCCTCCTGGAAACGACGCTCAAACAGTCAAATGGTGAGTTTTACACGCCGAGGAATTTGGCCTCTGGCCAACGGCAGCTGGCACAGCCTGGCCAGCCATCTGAGTGTCTTACCAAGGAAGCAGATGCTCCAGCCCACCCTAAGCCTTCAGACGAGAAGAGTCCCAGCAACCTCGTGAGGAACTCTGAAGCAGAGACAACCATCAGGCACTATCCCAGGATTCCTGACCCTCAGAAACCACATGGGACAGTGGGTATTCATCACTACACTAAGCTGCTGAATTTGGGGATAAATTGTTGCATCTCTATATATGACTAAGTCCATCCAGATGTGCTAGAAAGGATGGCAGATGTTCCCAAAGTATCCCTCTACCATGGTGGTGGAGTGGCCTCTACGGGTATGTCCTCACACTTTAGGTAGGATAAATGAACTAGAGTTTCCCCAACACTGAGCTTCCAATTTCCCAAAATAGTTTCAGAATTGATTCCAGTTTTTGTTAATGGGGTGGAGGAATCCCTGAGTGAGTAAAGTCCTGATGGGTCCTCACTCAAATACACTAGTTTAAGCTTACACAAAAACAAACACAAACTTCACATGTAGATATATTTTGGTGAAAATATTTGCTTCCTTCATTTTAATGCATTTTAAACTCAAAGTCAAGAAAGGAAAAGCCTTGTCAAGATACAAAGAAAATCTTCAGAGATCAATTGAAGAAGGGAGCGAAGGAGAAGCACCAGGTGAGCATCAGATTAAAGAGGTGCCCCATGTGACTGTGACTCTGAGAGCCCTATACACTGGACCAGGGGAGTGTGAGTCCTGGGGGTTCTGGGAGCCTGGACATAGCTGCCCATCTGAAGCCTAGTGTCCTGATTTGCCAATCTGGCGTCTCCTGAATTAAGCATCAAACTGTCTACCAGCCCCAAAGACGGTCAGAGACTATAGTGGGTAGCCATTCCAGCTTGGATCTGGAAGTTCCAGCCCCCATTGAGACTCTGGCAACTGTCACGCCTATGAGGCAGGGCCAGGGGAGGTGCCTGGAGACCAGAGACCTGGATGGGCAAGCACTCTCTCTGTGCCAGGACGCTAGACGGTGAAGATGGACCGAGCAGAGCTCCAGAGAACACTGATGGACTTTGATACACCATCCCCAGACCCAACAACCTACCTTTCCCTTTTTTGTAAGTTACCCACTAAATAAATCTTCCTTTTAACTATGTGGAGTGGCCATAATAGTTTCACCAATAAGAGACATTTGCAATATTGCTGAGCTGTCAGAGTGGCAAGACTCACTTCAAAGAAAGAGATTCGTGCAGCAGGCAGCAAGGCCCGGATTCCTTCTCTTGTACTGCAGGGACCCCAGAGTATGAAGCCTTTGTAGAACGTTGTTCACAATTGATAAGTGTAGAGCCCTCCAGAGAGGGCCTAGAGTGTGCAAACCTCCACAGACTCCTTTCTGCTCATGCACATCTCCACGAAGATGAGCTTATACAAAGCCAAAGAGGAGAAGAACAAGGAAGCCAGCAGATAAGAAAAGTGAGAGACTTTCCACCTCAAAGTAGCAACAATCCAGAAAACACCTCAGGTCAGTGTGCTCAAAACATTCCCAGATGTGAAGAAAGGGCAGGGGAGTGTAAATCATGATTAAACATTCTTTGAAAAATAACAAGAAAAGTGAGTAAAGTAGTGTAACAATTGAAGTTGGAATAAAACTGTTGAGAAATCAGTGGGGCTATCAAATGTATGTGACTGGTGGAGAGTAAATGAATTGGGAGGCAAGCCTGAGGAAATCATCCAGAATTCAACACACAAAAAAAGGGGTGGAGTGATCAAGTGAGATGTCTTATATTGATTGGCTAAGAGTTTTGCAATGGATTTAGGAGAAAAAAAATAGAACACAAGCATGGAAGGAGATAAACCAAGAGTTTCCATTCTGCAACCCCTATGTCCTCAAATTAAAAAGAACCTCTGATCCTGCTAAGTGTGAACTTTAAAACTACCAGAGAGGGGCCAGGCAGTGGTGGTGCACGCCTTTAATCCCAGCACTTGGGAGGTAGGCAGGCAGATCTCTGTGAGTTCGAGGCCAGCCTGGTCTGCAGAGTAAGTTCCAGGACAGCCAGGACTACACAGAGAAACCCTATCTCAGAAAACCAAACCAACCAAACAAACAACAACAACAAAACTACCAGAGAGAAAACACAATCTATGAAGGAATTCTTCAAGGAACATGCCTCTCAGAATTCAGCAGGACACTGTGGGGAGACCGGCCTGAGTAAAACATCAGTATTCCTGACCAAAAGTAAAATAAGGGCAATATTTCATACAGTAGACTTCCAGTTGAACAGATGACAATCACTAAGAAAAGCAGGATGGTAATGCAAGAAACACATGAAAAACAGATAATTTTTGAACATCAACTCAATCCTAACAGTAAGTAAATAAAGTATTCACTTGTGTCTAACATTAATACAGAAGTAAATTTATAAGTGATAAAAGGCATCCGGCATTAATTGCAGACCCTAATTTAGATGTGTTAGTTTAAGGACAAACTTAAAGGGCAGAAGGATAAGATGTGCCATTTGATAAGTGAGCTAGAATATGACCCAGCCAACAGCACCGTCTCCTAGGAAGAGAGGATTGTCAAAAGTGGGGTGGGGGCGGTAGGAAGGTGGGGGTAGAGAGAACCACTACTTTATCTGAAATAGTATACAACTTTCCATTTCCCTGCAAAGTCTTTGTTGGTTTTTAGCGGCGCTCTTACCCTGCGAGGAAAAGTCACAAAACATGACAGAATCCGCTAACGAGAGTTTTATTAAGATGAGGAGAAAAGGATAGATGTGATCAGGCCTGCTGAAAGGACACAAGTGAAGGGGGCAGGGGGACATGGGGACCGGCTTTTAAAAGCCAAGTCACACCTGCACACACAGGCCCCCACATGGCTACTCCATGCATGCGCACAGATCACGTGGTTGCGCTGCGTGCTTTACGCAGCCGCGGGGTCATGGGTCACACAGGTATGACCTGGAAATGACTAGGTGGAAATGACTGAGTGTCCCCGCTGGGCATGCACGACCGTGCCCGACTGTGGGGGCGTGGTGGGAATTTCTATCAGTCATGATTTCACTTCTCTTTCCAGCCAAATAGAATTCCGTTGTGTATATGCACCACATCTTCCTTCTGCATTCCTGTGTGGAGAGTTACCTAGGTGCTTCCATTTTCCAGCTGTTACAGAAGGAAGGCAGGGAGCCAGCAGAGTAGGGGTGGGGTGGGAAGAGAGGGTGGGGGGGGTCAATAAAAGCAAAGTATTCTGAAAAAGCAATGAGGAACCCCATTACTTTGTATGCTATTTTTTTGTTTATTTGTTTGTTTTTCAAGACAGGATTTCTCTGTGTAGCCCTGGCTGTCCTGGAACTCACGATGTAGTAGACCAGGCTGGCTTCAAACACACAGAGATCCGCCTGCCTCTGCCTCCTGAGTGCTGAGATTAAAGGTGTGCGCCACCACCACCACTACCACCACCACCACAAGGCCTGTATGCTAGTTTTTAAAAACTAGTAAAACTCTCTCCCTTCCTGTCTTCCCTCCCCTTTTCTCTTCCTCCCTGTCTCTGTGTCTGTGTGTCTGTCTGACAGAGTCTCACTATAAAGCCTAGGTTGTCTTTGAACTTGTGATCCTTCAGCCTCTGTCTCCTGAGAGTTGAGATAAGCATTTGCTATGGTGCCCAAGTGCTTAAAAATAATGCCTGGACTGGCCAGACAGTTCCCCAGTTCAGGGTGCTGGCTTGACAACCCGATTTTTACCCACATGGTGGAAAGCGGGAGCACACCCTGCAAGTTCTGCTCTCCACATCACCCCTCAGTACATCAGTATACTAAAATGTAAAAATACTGCTGCCCAGCGTGTTCACGTCTGCTCCCTGTTGCACAGGTTCTTGGGAACAAACATTGGAGTGGGTGCCTCCTCAGGTGGGCGCCGACCGGGTGAACAGGCAGATGCGACAGGCTGCTGAAAGGAAGTTTGTAGACTATGCAGAGAGATAAGGAACTCGGCGCAATCAGGAAGCGTTATACTTGGGCCCTTTAAGTGGGATCAACTGCTTCCGCTTCCGCAGGGCCATTCTCTATGACAGCAGTGCACACACTAATTTATTACTGCTTTACTACCCTTGAATTTTGCTTATTAATTTTATTTTATTGCACTTTTTTTTTTTTTTTACTATGCTTTTCCGGTTAAACACTCATTATCTTTCAAGCATCATCTGAAACACTTTCAATAAGTAGAGGGTCACTTAACGCTCACGGCATGCCTCAGGCGAGGAAGGTCTATCCCATGTCTGTGGATGACGGAGCATGGTAGCAGCTAGGGATCGGCAGCCGCCCGGCATCGCAAGGCCGATTTGGCAACACCAGAAGTGCAAACCCAGACTGTCTGGATCAGAGTTCCCTCAACATCATGCCTCCCCTGCCTTAGCAGAAATCATAGCCTGACCCGCAAGAAAGGCTAGATTCTATTTCAAGAAAGCCTGCTTTAAAAGGCTGGCAAACATGTGGGACATTTTGGGAAATGTTTCTATTAACGAAAAAGACTGCTTTTTTAAACAAGTGTTGGTGCCTCTGAGGGAATAAAACTGGGGTTATCAGGAAAAAAACCACACGTGGGAAGCAGCAGCCAGACCCGGACAAATGAGCAGGCCTGAGTCCCAGTGATCTTACAAACGCCACGGGAGTGCTAACTGTAAACCCTTGAAGCTCTTGCACGGAGAACGAGGAGTCTGTTTTCTTCGGCCAGAGAGCCTTTTCTTTTAACTGCATTTTTCAAATAGAAAAATTTGCTCACCACTGATGAACAACTTCCCTGACTTTATAGCGTGGGAGGAAAGGGTCATGATCCGAGGGAGAGATGGCAGCGGTGGGTGCCAGAGAGGCCCCGGTGCCACTTCTTCTCTCTTCCTGTTCCCTTCGCCGGGTAGAACTCGGACCTCTGCAGAATGCAAACGCGGAGGACGGAGGAGGCTGGGATTCTGGCAGGGTCTCCCTCACTGGGGACACGGGGCAGTTAGCATTTCTTACGCTACAGCCTTTTACTCCTGGCTGCCAGAATGCCATCTTCGAGGCTCCTCTAACCATGCTCTGGAAACCTTCGTGTCCCGGGTGGACCGGATTCCTGGTCCTGAGGTGGGCGGGGTCGTCAACCCACCTCCACAGCGGCTTCGGCTTCGGCTTCCATGTGCCAGGCTGGGTGACCTCGAGTGCTTCGTATCTATCAGGCCACTTCTGACGACTCCTAATGTGATCCACATTCGGCACTCTAGTCACAGGATTTATGAGGTCTAACAAGGGGAGCGAAGTGAGGCTGGGACCTAATTGTGACTGATGTGAAACAGACATCTAGAATGAATGGCTTTACAACATTTTCTTTGAAGTTTGTTAAAAGCAGTAAAGTGATATTCGCTATAAGTAAAACCTTCTGTTAGAGAGCTCACTGCAGGGGGAACCTCGGCTTTTGCTTTATTTCTTGAATTTTAATTTGCCACTAGGAGGTTTTGAAATTTTCTCTTTGGACATGGGATGGAAGTGAATGAATGAGAGAGAGAGAGAGAGAGAGAGAGAGAGAGAGAGAGAGAGAGAGAGAGAGAGAGAGAGAGAGAGAGAGACTCTGGGCCAGGAAGTACAATGAAAATAATGATAAAATATAGCATGTTGTCATAATATAATAAAATGAAAATCTGCATGACTTTATGATGATGAATCTAATTGTAAGTGTAATGATGATGGAATCGAACCTGCACTGTACTTTTCTTTCTGTCCTTTGTTGTTAGCTTGTTGGAAACCATAATTTACTATGCATCCCAGGCTGGCCTCAAGCCTGTGACCACTACCACCACACCCAGAATTTTTTTTAAAAAGTTTATTTATTTTGGGGGGAGGGTTGCCGTGGTATATAGTAGGCCACAGAACATAATTTCTCAACCTGTGGGACACAACCCCTTTGGGGTCAAACAACTCTCTCAGAGTATCAGATCTTTACATTACAATTCATAACAGTAGCAGAATTACAGTAAGGAAGTAGCAAAGAAAATAATTGTGTGGTTGGGCATCACTGCAACATCGGGAACTGTATTAAGGGTCGTAGCATTAGGAAGGTTGAGAAGCACTGCCCTAAGACAACCTTCAGGAGCCAGATTTCTCTCTCTACCAGTCCCAGGACTGAATCCAGGTCATGGGTTTGGTGGCAGGTGCCTTCACCCACTGGGCAGTCTCAATGGCTGCCTCCTCCAGCCTTGTAATACTTTTTTTTATGGAGGCTGGTACAGATGCCATATGCAGCCCTGCTTGCTATCAGTCTCATTAATATCTCCTTTAATTCCCCAGCACGATTCTAAAAGACTGCAGGGTCTTGAGGAGTAATGCTTCAAAGATTTAAGAACCGTCCCCAGGGTCTTAGATCTAGAAGTGGGAGACCTGGGTCCCCAGCTGTCGTCTCAGTTCTTCCACTGAGGCAGAACTGCACATACAGGCATCTACGCATCAGAGCACCTGGTTAGGAATCAAAAGTAATGAATGAAAAATAAAGAATGTGCTCATACATTCTTTATCAAAGAAATAAATGGAAAATCAACTCTCGGGTTGGCATGTGTTTTTCCATATAACATAGGACAATATCTGGACGTGTATGTATCCCAGATGTCCCCAGCGTACCAGCTTCAGGGGCAGGATTTCCTTTTAATCCTCAAATAATGCTGTAAGCCCCCATCCGACTGCCGCACAGGAAGTCCCGGTTTTATTCCGTCCCTATGGCCCTTTCTAGCCTTCTCCGGGGGGCCTCTGAGGACCACGTAGGTCCTCTAGCTAGTCCTGCTTGATAGTAAGAGTGCAAGCTGGCAGCTTGGCGCCAGACAGTCAAGATCCCTCGCTGGGTTCTCGTCAGCTTGCCACATTCTTCCTCACCACAAGCGCTGCTTCCTCACCCCGGTAGGGTGGCCAGCCCCCGTCTCACCTGGTCACGGCTAAGGTGGCATTGAGATCTCTACCCTGGCTTTACCGGCGTCTTTGGGATATCAAAGCTTTGGGATAACACAGAGGGCAGCTTGTGACTAATGCCTAGACTGACATGCTACCCCAGGGTCCAGGGGTGAGGACATTTCTAGGAGCTTTCAGTTTTAAATCCAGGGCCATCACAGACTAATTCCACTCCTTGTCTGCCCTTCAGCCCTGACCTGACCTGACTTTATTTTGGTTTCGATCTTTGCACTTAGACCACTTCAGCTTTGGAAACTGATTTGCCCAATCCATCAGCTTTTAGGATCTAGACTCCAGAGCCAGCTTGACCTGGGAGAGAAATAAAGGAAGAAACCTCACCTTAGGTGCCAGGCTAGCCTCTGCTCTTAATTCAGCATAATCGATAGCATGAATGGTCCTTATCTCTCTGGGAGAGGCGTGAATTAATGGACAGCAGCAGGCCACCCTCAGATGTCTGCCCTCAGGCTTCACCCAGAGTGAATGCTACTTGGCTTTCAACAATGCCATGCACAGGGCCCTAAGCATCCAATACAGGAAGTTCTCCATCACACCAAGGGAAATGTCCAGCTCCGTTATTGGGTTTGCTAAGTGAAAGGACACCTGGGACGTTGCCTTTGCATTTTACAATCTCTTCTGGGCAATGTTGAGATTAAAATGCAGACACCTTTTCTTAGGAACAAAGTACTGCACAGGCAAATACCAGAATAAGACCACTTTTTAGTGGGGAGAGAGGCTTACTAGTGTCCAACGCACAGCACTGGGAAAATACAATTCCCTCATTGCCAAGGGGGTGTGAGGCATCTCCGTTTGGCTAGCACACTGCTTCAGGACTTCTGCCAAGGGAGATGCACCGGGACACTGGCTCTTCTTATTCGCTGAGGATGGGTCTCAGGGCTCCCTGCAGTCACCAAGTTCTGCACTTGCTAGTGTCACAAGGATAGACTAGTGCGCTACTTGCATATAACCTACACACAGCATCCTATATGCTTTAAACCAGCTAGAAATGATTTATAACAGCCAATAAAATGTAAATATCATGTAAATAGCCGTGTTGATCACTGTTTTATCAGCAATGCCACAGAAGTCTGTATACATTCATCAGGGAAATCGTATTTTTCTTATTCACAGAAATATTTTTTTTTGGATATTTTTCACCTATAGCTAGTTAGATTTGGAATGATTGTGTCCTAAAATATGGTTTGTGTTCTTATTTTTTAAATATTTTTGGGTGTTTCTCTGTGTGTAATGTATATGTGTATTTGTATGGTGTGTGTGTGGTATGTGTATGGTCTGTGCATGCACATGCATTTGTGTGTGAGTATGGGTGTGTGGGTGCTGTGGTGCACACTTAGAGGTCAGAGGACAACTTCCAGTGTTAGTCCTCCCTGGTACCATGTTTGAGACAGTCTCTTTGAGGTTCCCTGCTGCATCTGCAGGGGTAGCTGGCTAGGTGATTCTCTTGTCTCTACTCCATCTCACTGCTGGAGCACTGGGATTGTGCTCCCCGTTATGTGAGTTCTGGAGATTCAAACTCGAGTCTTCCTGCTTGCACAGCAGGGGCTTTACCTCCAGAGCCATCTCCCCAGCCTGTTTCCAGTTTTTTGACAAAAGATTGTGTGTGTGTGTGTGTGTGTGTGTGTGTGTGTGTGTGTGTGTGTGTTGCAGAAATTTTGAAATGAAAAGTCAAACTGGCTATAAATGTTCTTATCATCACCATTCCCAACATATGTCAAATCCCTTTGATTTTACAGATGACCAGTCACAAGAAAAGGAGAATGAAATAGATGGACAACAAAAATCCCAACTACACCTAAGAAGGGTGTTGTGCTGGGCCTGGATAGACCTCAGAGTACATGAAGCTGAGGGTCAAGGAAGAATAAGGTCAGAATGCAAGACTGTGGCTAGGTTTTAGGTTGTTGTTGTTTTTCAAGACAGGATTTTTCTGTGTAGCCCTGACTGCCCTAGAATTCACTTTGTAGACCAGGCTGGCCTGGAATTCACAAAGATCCATCTAACTCTGCCTCCCGAGTGCTGGGATTAAAGGCATGCATCACCATGCCTGGCTAATTTTTTATTGGATAAAAAGTCAGAATTGTGCAAGCTGAGAAGTGAGGTACCAGAGCAAGTTGGGAAGGCTCCAGAGACCTCGCTGTAGTGAAGAGGATTCAGCCAAGGCCCAGCTCAGCTGATGAGGATTGAGACTGGGTGGGGACAGAAACCCAGGCAAGATGTGAGAGAGGACAACCAGCTGGATCCCGGGTCAGGCCAAAGAAACTGAGCTTCCTATGAAGTTGTTCATTGTAATCTACATTTTTTTTTTTTTTTCCAGACAGGGTTTCTCTGTGTAGCTTTGCGCCTTTCCTGGGACTCACTTGGTAGCCCAGGCTGGCCTCGAACTCACAGAGATCCGCCTGCCTCTGCCTCCCGAGTGCTGGGATTAAAGGCGTGCGCCACCACCGCCCAGCCTGTAATCTACTTCTTAAAGTTGAGGTTTGAGAGATGAGCATACAAGATTGACATCAGTAGAACAAGTGAGATAGTTAGCCGAAAACATGTCCCCAAGTTAATCTCCAATAAAATTCAACACCCATATCTGAGTCAAAAGCCAAACAAAGGTTTATGCTTTCTAGGAATATAGAGGAGCCAGGAAATGGGGCCACTAACCAGGAAGAAAATGATAGAAATCACAAACATTATGATTAACTGATAAGGACCTTGACTAGCTGTTTAAATTATGGTTATGGGGGAAAAATAGATATACCATAAGACCAGTTGGGATGTCTCAGTAAAGAAACAAACAGTTAAAAATTTGCACTGATAACTCTAAAACTGAATATTTTCATGTCTGAAAGAAATGTAATCATATTATTGGATTATTAGAGGATCTAACACGGCAGACAAAAAGATGAATAAGCTTGGATGTAGAATCTCTACTAACTGAACCATGGGGAGAAAAAAGGCCTGAAAGAGGCAGAGCTGTAGATTTCCCTACACCACCAGATACCAGGTACTCAGACACACATCTACCCCAAGAAAGAAGAGAGCTGTGAGCTCAGGCGTTCCCAGCACCTGACAAAAGATGTCGATCCGCCGATACAAGAAGGGCGGCAAACTCCAGGTGAAATATATCCTGACAGGGCCGTGCCCACGCATCCTCAGTCCCGTTTCTTAAAGTCTAATCTCAAAGACAAAATCTTAAGAGCAGCCCAATAGGAAGAAGCATGACAGTTAGGGAAAAAGCTACAGGAATTTGTGCATCTTCATTAATATGGAAGCTAGAAACTAAAGGAAATTGATAGCTGAAATCAAACAAAACCCAGCAACCTGGAATTCTGTCAGGGAAATGTGTGGAAGTGTTTCACATATAAACAGATAACTCTTTTTTTTACATTTGTTTACTTTTATTTTTATGTGTATGACAGTTTTACTTGCATACATGTCTGTGTGTCATGTGTGTGCCTGATGCTGGATAAGGCCAGAAGAGAGTATCAGATCCTCTGAGACTGGGGTTACAGACAGTGGTGAGTCACCAGGTGGATGCTGGGAATCACATCTAGGTATCCCAGAAGAGCACCAGTGCTTGCATCCTCTGAACCATTTCTCCAGACCCTGGATACTTCTTCAAATGAAAAAAATAAATAAATAAAGATATCTCAGGAAAATTAAAGTCAAGAGAAGATGTCGATACCATGAGAATCTCCAGGAAAGAAAACAGGAACTTGGATCCCTACAAAACATTAAAAAATAATATTTGAAAATGAATGGAAAGGTCCAAAAATGCAAAATAAATATCTCATTTAAAGGACTTTGTTTTCTTGTTTCTTAACACAGTAATAAAAATCCAAGTGTAATAATAGTTAATGCAAGTGAATTAAATAATCTTTAATGGGAGGAATTTGTCAGAGGAGATTTTAAACAAATCTACACAATTTCTGCTCATGAGTGACCTTTGTAAGTATATAAATACATTAACTAAGGATGAAAGTTTTAAAAGATATATACGGTAAAACTTGTGTCAGGAACACATAAAAAATGATTGTGTACCACTAAAGAGACACAACTTTTTAAATGTATAAAAAGTTGAACGGTCCATTCCCAATAGAAGTAAAACATCATGGTCAATAGCATATGAAAGACACTCACTAAAATCACAAGGAGTCCGTCATGGTGGAACACACCTATACACCTATAATCCCAACACATGGGAGGCAGAAGCGGGGGTGGGGGGTGTCACTAGTTTGTGACTTCAAAACAAAACAAACATAAAAATCACAGTGAGATGCCATTATATACCCACCAGGATCAGTAAATAACTTCAAAAAACACGGCAATATCAAATTTTAGTGAGTGTGTAGTCAGTGTGGCAAGAGGCGAGTGTAGCACTAGCAGGAATTTATGGGATGCAACCGCTTGGCTTTGGTGTCTGCCTGCACAGCTCACAGACTCTGAGCCAACTACTCCAGTCCTAGCTGTAGACTTACGGCGAATGGAAACATCGGATCCTAAAGAGGTGTGTCCTTGAGTACGTGCAATGGCTTTACTCACATAGCATCCACTTGAGAACAGCCAGCAAGTTCACCCAGGGGAGACTGGAGGGACAAACGGATATATTCATATAGCTCATCAATAAAAAGGAACGCCTTCCCAATGCGCATGATAATATAAACAAAGATGGAAAACATCACCAGGACTTAGCATGAGAAACACATGCCTAGCCCAGTGCTTGGGGGTTGAATTAGGAGGATTGTCTGTTTAAGGCCAGCCTGGGTTGCTTGGTGATAATGTCTACAAAACAGAACAAAATAAACTCCAAATCTCAAAACCACTCTGAGGAAAAAACAGAACAACAATGAATACAAGAGGTATGATTCTATTTGTGGCATGTTTTCTAATAGGCAAAATTAATCTGGGATCCTAAGTACACACTAAAAAGAATTGAAAGCACATGGTTTAAAAAAAAAACAACAACTTATACACTCAGAAGAATGAATGATAATAAGCCATCTATGGATCAACAAAATATTGTATTACCAATCCAAGAAATCTCATTTCACCAAAAAGAAAGAAAAAGAAACAAGGTCTTAAAATATGCTCCAATAATGGATAGTTCTTACAAATGCCGGTAACTGAGAGCCAGGCACAAAATCCCACACATCACAAGATTCCACACATGTGAAATGTCCAGACAGGCAAATCCACAAATCCATGGAGACAGAAAACAGATTAGTGGTTGCCAGTGGCTGAGGAGAAAGAGTTGTAGAGAGCAACTGCTAATGGCTGTGTGGTTTCTTGGAGGGATGATGAAATGTTTTGGAATCAGAAAATGGTAGTAGTTGTACAACTTTGTGAACATAATAAATACCACTAAATTGTATACTTTAAAAGTTTAAATTTGTGGTATGTAAGTTATATCTTACACACACACA
The DNA here is from genome assembly GCF_049852395.1 of Peromyscus maniculatus bairdii. Classification (NCBI taxonomy): domain Eukaryota; kingdom Metazoa; phylum Chordata; class Mammalia; order Rodentia; family Cricetidae; genus Peromyscus; species Peromyscus maniculatus. Next base: position 12,953,480 of record NC_134856.1, read on the forward strand.
GACACACACACAAGCACACATGCACACTGCAAACCATAGGAGGCTGGAGAGATGGCTCAGTGGCTAAGAGCGATTGCTGTTTCCCCAGAGGGCTTGAGTCCAGTTCCCAGCACCCATATCAGGTGCCTCACAAACTGCCTACAACTCCAGCTCCAGAGGATTCAGTGCCATCTTTTGGTCTCCTTGGGTACACATTCTCACACGCTTATATCCTATCTCCACCCCAAACACACACATCACTAAAAATAAAATTCATCTTTAAAAAATACTGCCATTCAAGTAGCCTGAACTGGCCATCTCCTGTGACCAGATTGGTGCCTGGCCCAATTGTCATCAGAGAGGCACCATCTAGCAACTGATGGAAACAGATGCAGACCCACAGCCAAACATTAATTGGAGTTTGGAGATGCTGAGGACAAGGAGAAGGAGGAAGATGAGGAGGAAGAGGAGGAGGAGAAAGGAGTGTAGGAGCCAGAGGGATCAAGAACACCATGGGAAGACTCACACAATCAACTAACCTGGTCCCATAGGGACTAGAAGAGACTGAATTGACAACCGAGGAGTGCTGTGGGATGGTCTGTATGTCAAATTACTCTGATTGGTCAATAAATAAAACACTGATTGGTCAGTGGCTAGGCAGGAAGTATAGGTGGGACTAACAGAGAGGAGAATAGAGAGAACAGGGAAGCAGGAGGAGTCACTGCCAGCCACCGCCATGACAAGCAGCATATGAAGATGCCAGTAAGCCACGAGCCACATGGCAAGGTATAGATTTATGGAAATGGATTAATTTAAGCTATAAGAACAGTTAGCAAGAAGCCTGCCATGGCCATACAGTTTGTAAGCAATATAAGTCTCTGTGTTTACTTGGTTGGGTCTGAGAGGCTATGGGACTGGCAAGAGACAAAGATTTGTCCTGACTGTGGGCCAGGCAGGAAAACTCTAGCTACAAAGGAGCTTGCATGAGACTGACTTAGGCACTCTGCATATATTACAGTTGTGTAGAGCTTGGTCCTCTTGTGGGACTGCTAACAATGGGATCAGGAGCTGTCTCCAACTCTTTTACTGACTTTTGGGACCCTATTTCTCATACTGGGTCACCTTGCCCAGCCTTAATGCATGAGGAGGTGCTTAGTCTGACTGCAACGTGATATGCCTGTTTTGTTAATAATCATAGGAGACCTGCCCTTTCCTGAATGGAGACAGAAAAGAAGGGGATTGTGGGTAGGGGTGAGGGAATGAGGAAGAGGGACTGAGAGGGGAAGGTGTGGGGGGAGGCTTGGGCCAGGATCTAAAATAAACAGATGAATAATAACAAAAAAATTGCCATTCATTTACTGAGAGATTGTTACAATCAAGATTGTTTATTGTCCTCACTTGTTACAAAAGCAATAACTTTACTATATAATAGCAAACTCTGGTCAGAAAATACAATGAGCCAGCAAGATGACTCAGCAGGTAAAGGCATTGGCTCCAGGTCTAACTACCTGAGTTCCATCCCTAGAATCCACACTGGGGAAGAAGAAAACTACTTCCTGTGGGCTGTCTTCTGACCTCCTGCATGCATAATGGCACTTGTGTGTTGTGGAATAATTTTTTTGTACACTGTGAAGAGGTGTCAATCTGATTGGTTTAATAAAAAACCTGGATGACCAATAGCTAGGCAGGATTTCCAGGCGCAGAGAATTCTGGGAAGAAGAAGGTGGAGTCTAGAGCTGGATGCAGAGGAAGCAAGACATGCAGGGTGAGAGGTAAAAGCCAAGAGCCACACGGCAGCACGTAGATGAATAGAAACGGGTTAATTTAAGTTATAAGAGATAGTTAGAAACAAGCCTAAGCTGTTTAATTAATAATTAAGTCTCCATGCCATGATTTGAGAGCTGACTGGCTGGGTCAGAGAAAAACTCACAATATTCATATCCACACACATGCATGGACAAATTAATAAAATTAAAGAAAATACAGTGGCTAAAAACAACTCTACTAAAATTTTAGCAGAAACATAAAATGTACAGGGGAAAGCTGAACAGGTGTCCAGGACCAATGTGCAAAACATTACTAAATTCTACCAAGGAATCTAAGAATGACTTTAAGAATGTAAGGGCACACCTCATCCTTACATGCTTAAGTGAATTTTCTCCAAATCTACTCCCATATATAGTCCGGTGTAAATTCCATTTTGATAAAAATAACTCTAAAACTAATCTAGATGTGTGTATATGCAAGATGCCTAGGAGAGGAATAAGGAGGTGAATTTTCATCTCCAGTTATTAGTCTTTATCAATTAAGATTGGTATGGAGCCGATACAAGAAGAAGAAAACCTTGAAGGAAAATTAATAATATGGGGTCAACACAAAAACCACAACTTGAATATGATTGTGACAAAGGAAACACAGCACCAAAATAATTGGGGAAAGCTTGGATTGTTGATTTGGGGAGAGCTAACTGTCTATCTGCAAGGAAAAGTGAATTAAAGGTTAGGTGTGCAAACAAAACATTTAAAGCACTAGTAGAAATAGAGAACTCAATTCATCAGGAAGGCTCTTGAAGAAGAGCTGCAAAAGGAATTAAACAAAAGTAGAGTCTAAGAGAATAGGACTCACAACTGGACATGTTGTTATATCTCTATAATCCCAGCACTTGGGAGAATGGCAGGAAAAGGTCATGAAGTCAAGGTCACCTTTGTATACATAGAGTTTGAGGCTAGCCTAGGACTCATGAGACTCCACCTCACAAAGTGAAAACATTATATTATAATCTTAAAAGAACTAAAACAACTGAGCCATTCCCTTCCTTAATGAGCCATACTGCAAATTGGAGTCCTTGTAAGATGGTATCCCAAAAGCAAATGGAACTTGAGTTTATAAATTTATAATTTTCAAAGCCAATCGAAATGTATATAACTATTGAATTAAATTTATCATGCCCAATAGAATGAAAGATTAACTAACTGTGGTAGCTACTTTTGCTGGCTACTGGCTATGGGTGGGTTAGGACTTCTTTTGGTCTTTTCTGTGTCAAACACACAGATGGAAAGCCCAGCACCACTTTGAGATCTTTGGCAGCAGTTAACTCTGCAGCTCACACAGGATTGAGCCTGTATGATAATGAGTATTCAGAGATGGGTAATGCCTGGGGGCACTTACCAACCTAAGACAGAGTGCCTGTGTGGCCTGGGCAGGCGTCTCCATGACGGGTAAGGTGACCTGCTGACGTCCCATGCAACCTAAGTCAGAAGCTCACTTTTTAGTAAAAGGGAAACCTGTAGGGCCCTGGTCCCTGTTTTGGGTAACTGTTGCCTTGCTTGCTGACCTTGACCTTGATATCCTCCCTATCCTAATTCCCTGCCAGGTTCCACCCTCCTGAATGCTTAAGGAAAGATCCTTGTCTGTGTATCCTGCATAATGGGCATTAACAGCTTAGATGCAAGATTGTAAAACATCAGTAGCGAACTTCTGCCCTCCAGGGTTCTCCCATTGTGCTGTAAGCCTGTATTTAAGACCTCCTCCCTCCTTCAATAAACGACATTGGGGGAGGGGAGAGCTAAAACAATACAAACACTTTTAGGACTGGGTATAGCTCAGTGGTGGAGCATCTGCCCAGCCTGACCAAGACCCTGGGTTCCATGCTTAGCATGGCAAAGAAAAGGAAAACACGAAACAGAACAGAAGTTCTATTGCACAAAACCCTTCTTAAATAAAATCAAAGAATGAACAATGGATACTTAACTCATAAGAAGGAGTGTCAGTGACTCCCTAGCATATGATTTTGTCGGGCCACTTTTAACTGAAAGAGAAGAATCTAACTCAAATGCGCTGGAGCACTCCAGATTTGTTGCTCTTTGTAGTTAGAAAGCCCTGCAGTGAAATGACTCCAGTATCTTCAAAGTTTAGCAGTCCTCAAGAAAGATGGCTGCTTCTCTGATAGCTCCAACAGAAAACCATTAGGAGGATTTGGGTCCAACGTGGATCATAGATCCATTATGGAATGATTCTTATTTCTGGAGCGGTATACTCTGATGGCCCAGAGGTGGGCTGTGAGCCACTCTTCAATAGGGAGGGGGTAGGTAGGTCCTGCCTTCCAAACAACTCATAGTGGCTTCTCTCAGTGTAGTAATCCTGTTACCAGAAGAAGGGAGAAGGCAAAAGGGCGGAACCTGGTAAGTTTTCCTAACATATATAAAGAGCTTCCACAAATCAGTAAGAAATAATATTATCAAAAGAAATAACACATGAAAAGCTATGGAGGCTCATCATTAATTAGAATTTACCTTTCTCCCATGCCATTCTTTTATAGCTCTGCCAAATGCTTCCCAAGGTATGGTGAGCTAATTTGACAAATTAAAGCTGTAATAATTTATCACAAGATGTTAACACTGCCTCAGGAGTTTCTTCTCCCCTTAGGAGACGTGGGGAGTGTACAGGCCTTTTCTGGTGATGTTTCAATTCAAAGGAGTGTCTCTCATTGAGAACTTTAGACCGGATGACTGAGACACAGCCCCTCAGGCAGGATGAAATCACATCTTTATTTCATGAGTTCAATCAACCCCTTTTCTTTCATCTCTCAAAAGTACAGGAGGGTCCTGTTCACATGAATTTCCTGGAGGAACCTATGACTGTATGCAGCTACTTAATGTTCCTATTTCTTAAAGCTAGGGGCCTAAACATCCCTAATTTTATTTCAAATTGTCTCATTGAAGGAAAAATTTGATAATAGCTTGTATATATTTTACACAAGAAGTTCCCTATTAATAGATTTTTAAATTAATAGTCTGGTTCTTTTTTTTTAACAAAATAAGTTATATGTTTTAAGCCACTAAGATCCTATTTATAGAAGATAGAAGGCTTATTATTATTACTATTATTATTATTTTAGAAAGCCTAACATTCCTATTAACTTAGAGTCCCTCAAAATTAGAAGGTACAAGTTTGTATGGCTTTATTGTTCATCTGGTTTTGGCAAATCTTTTGTGTATTTTTATGGCTCTGAGTCAAGGGAGCTCCTCCAGATGGCCTTTCATAGAAACCATTCATCTTCTCTGGACCCTGGGTCTTCATTTGTGAGTGGGGATGGCAACAGCCCCTCCCTCACAGTGTGGTAGATCAATATCATCTTTTTTGTTGTTGTTTTATAGGGGATATGGAGAAGGGGCTCCTTGGATCAAACACTTTCTGTTTAGATGTGAGGACCAGGGTTTGAATCCCCAGCATCCACTTAAAAAGCCAAGAGGACAGTGTGGCCCACCAAGTCCTCAGAAGGAAGACACTGGCTTCTTGGGGCAACTGCCTACTTGGATTGGCCAGATCCAGAGCTCTTAAGCAATATGATATTATTGATGTAAACACAACACTGCAACCTGCCTCCCCACCCCCCAAAGAAGCTAAATAGCAAATACATTTATTTATGATCTTATTAATGTTTTAGTCAGAGTGTAAAATAATGAATTTCACTCTGATGTTTTCATGTGTTTGTAACTGTATATATAATTTTCTTATAGTTGTTTCCTCCCCCCATTGCCTACCCTCTTTCATCTCTTCCTCCCCATTCCCTCACTTTCTTCCTCCACCCAAATAGTCCCCACTGTGCTTCATGTCATGAGATACATATGTATACATATGTATATGTGTATGTGTGCATGTATACAGCACATATAAGAGAAAATATGGAATGTTTGTATTTTTTTTTGTCCACCAATATTCTGTTTCCACCTTTCTGTGAAATTCTTTATCTAATAACTGTTCTCTGATCCATCATGGACATATCACTGAGGGGTTTGCCTTGTATTTGTGAATGAATGAATGAATGAATGAGCCAGCAATTAAACAAAGAATAAAGCAGGTGGAGAACTCCCAGGTCCCTTACTGGCACAGCCCTCTCCTGGCTGGTTTGGGCTCTGTGTGCTGTGCACTGTGTGTGCCAGAGCCTGAAACCCCACAGGCTGACTGTGTAGATGACCCACGGGCACTGGGGCAGGACTCACCTCTTCTGTGTCTATTAAGAAATCACTGTTTGCCGGGCAGTGGTGATGTACTCCTTTAATCCCAGCACTTGGGAGGCAGAGGCAGGCGGATCTCTGTGAGTTTGAGGCCAGCCTGGGCTACCAAGTGAGTTCCAGGAAAGGCACAAAGCTACACAGAGAAACCCTATCTCGAAAAAAAAAAAAAAAAAGAAATCACTGTTCAAAGGCTCTTTAAAGCTTCTTTTAAAAAGGCAATTTTATCAACATATGCACTTCAGCCACGAATTCCAAAATGCCTCTGAAAAAATGTGAAATATGACACTACTTAGATGAAATCGTTGGGCCAATTTTGTTGGCCATTCATGCATATATATTATAAAAGATGAAATAGCATCGAAAGGTGGTCACTGAAAGAGAACATGATTTAATTTAGGGGAATTAAAAGGATGAGAGGGAAGCAATAAATATTGTTGAATTTGCTAAACAGTTTCCTAAGGGTGGAGAAAAATATGTGTATGTGTTAGATTCTTGAACAAAGCACAGTATCACTTCGGTTGGAAATATTTTGAAGTTTGATTTCTTGCAGTAGGTGCGATTGTTCCTCCCTCCCTTCACTTCTGCCGCTTTCCTTCTGAAAATACTTAGGTTCTGTTCTTGTATGATAATTTAATCTTTCTTTCTCTTTGTAAGACCTGGCTTATTCCAAGCTTAGCGTAAAGCAGTTGGGTTCGGTTCAGCTCAAGGATTTGGTGGGGTAGTGTGATTCATTCTGATGGTGGTGTTACTGACAGTGTTGGCCCTGACACACAGGCAAGTCAGAAAAAAATGGGTAGAAACAACCACACTCACAATGTGCCAGGATCATTTCACAGTTTTCTATGACATATATTTGGAAGCAGAGTTGGGGTTTAATAAGGATATTTTAATATAGGCTTAAGCCGAAGGGTTAAGGGAAAGAGAGACACTCAGAAGAAAGACAGACCTGAGCACATGGGTGTGGACTTCCTGGAGAAGAGTCTGCTGGCTTTTGTCTTCCCTTGCTGCTTTATTTCAGCACTGTGGGAATGAGTTCCTTGTATGCATTCATTGAAATTTAGACTCTGAGGAAGTGCACTGTAACGCCTTCAGACCTGACTGTGCGCAGGAGCATTGTGCATGCACAGGAAAATAGCGAACACCCTGAGCAATGGAGCAGGGCAGAAAGATGCTGTGCTGGTTAGTTTTTTTGTCAACTTGACACAAACTAGAGTTGCCTGATGGGGAACTTCCATAGAGGAGATTCCTCTGTTTTCTTGATAATTCAATGATGTGGGTGGTGCCTCCTCTGGGCAGATGGTCCTGGGAGGTATAAGAAGGGCAGTGAGGCTGGAAGCATGCCAATAAGCCAGCTTCTCCCATGGTTCTGCTTTGGCTTCTTCCTCCAGGTCCTTGCCTTGAGTTCCTGCCCTGCCCTGCAATGATGCACTGTAACCTGTAAGGTGACATGAGCCCCTTCTTCCCTGAGTTGCCTTTAGTCTGTGTTTTATCACAAACAATAAAAGGTAAACTAGGGCAGATAAAAACGACAGGACATGAAAAAGGAAAGGAGTCCCTCACTCTCGAGTCCGATTGAAACCTCTCTCCAGCTGCCAATCTAAGAATTCCAGGGCAATTAACATTTGCTGTGAAGGCTGATGTATTAGTCAGGGTTCTCTAGAGGAACAGAACTTACAGAATGAATACACAACACACACACACACACACACACACACACACACACACACACACACACACACACACACACAGAGGGGGGGTTTATCACAATGGCTTACAGGCTGTGGTCCAGCTAATCAAACAATGGCTGTGTAACAAGGGAAGGTCCAAGAATTCAGCAGTTGTTCAGTCTACAAAGCTGAAGGTCTCGGCTGGTCTTCAGTATACATGGGAATCCTGAAGAAGTAGGCTCTAATGCCAGTGAAGTGATTGACTTGCTAGGGGTAGTAAGAGCAAACAGGCAAAGAGAGAGCTTCCTTCCTCCATGTCCCTTGTGTAGGCGGCCAGCAGAAGGTCTGTCCTGGATTAAGGGTTGATCTTCTCACCCCAAAATATCTGGATTAAAGGTGGGTCTTCTCACTTCAAATAAGTTAGTTGTTAATTAAGAAAACAATCCCTCACTGGTATACCCAGCCACTTGGATTTTAGTTAATTCCAGACATAGTCTAGTTGAAAAATCAAGAACAGCCATCTGTAGTTGAAAGTTTACTCTGTTCCCACCCAGCCCCTTAGTCCCACAAACCCTTATAAAATAATCATTCAGAGGCTTAATACTATTTTTAAACTGTATGGTCTATGGCAGGCCTCTTGCTAGCTAGCTCTTATATCTTAAATTAACACATTTCTATTAATCTGTGTTTTGCCAAGTATTCCATGGCTTACTATTCACTGGCATGTTATTCCTTGGGCAGCAGCCTGGCGTCTCTCTCTGCTTTTTATCTTCCTATTTCTCTGCTTAAATTTCCTGCCTGCCCCTAAGCTACCTTGCCATAGGCCAAAACAACTTTATTTATGAGCCAATGGGAGCAACACATATTCACAGCATACAGAAAGACATCCCATAGTACTTCCCCATTTCTATCTAATCAAAAAGGAAGGTTTTAACTTTAACACAGTAAAATTACATATAATAGACCAGTTATCAAGCAGGAATTAAATTTACAATAGCTAGTCTATTTGTATTTGGCAAAATTAAAGAAAATATTCTATCTGTCCTGTATTTGAATCTGAAGTTTTATATTTATCTTTTATCATAACCAAGGAAAATTACCATTATAACTATCTAGTCTTCAACTACATCAAATACCCCAGAAGGAAATAATATTACCTAAGTAAACAGGAAATGCATTATAAGCAATTTCCAAAAATCTAGAATGACAGAGACCTCTGGCTGCCTGGACAATCATCCAAAATTCCTCTGTTAACATTTGGGCATTCATCTTCAGCCTACAGGCCTAGAGTTTTTCAGTTGTTTCTCCCTGTGTTTTATAGAATGTATGACAGTCTCCTCTGTGAAGCAGGAACCCGAAGAACCATCTCACCTTGTTTTGGCAAAATTTAGTGGTCATTTTTCCATGGGTCCTGCATGGCCAGTTGATACCAAACAGTCCAGGCAAGAACAATTTCTTGCCCAAATGGCTAGTTCTGCCAAGAAGAAGATAAACTCCATATGGAGTGTCTTCAATGTCCATCATCTTCTTTGAAGTAAATCTGTGCTGCCAGAAGCAGATGTGTCTCACTGTCCAGAAAGTCTAAGTTTTAAAACATTTTAAATGCCATATTCTGTATGTCTTTGAAGTGTTTGAAGATTACCTACCTAATTGAAACATATATTTGTATAACTATAAAAACTTAATAACATGACTATAAATTTGATTACCATGGATAAGTATTAATCTGTATTTCTTAATTATATATTACAATTTAAATGAGCTGCATAAACATAATACCTTAAACAAGAGTAGAAATATACATACAGTATAACAAAATTAACTTTAAATTTGTAATAAACTAAAATCTATAGCAATGTAAAACATTTTAAACAAGTTGTTGCTCTTTAAAAGTAGGTTCAATAATCTACCCTTTTATCCTATCATAGCTATATCCCTTTTACTTCCTTAGAAAGAGATTGCATTTATAATCAACCCCCTTTAAATAAAAATAAACACTTTTAAAAAATATTTTGTGAATTTGTGCAGTTTCTCATGCTATTTCCTGCTGGTTGGGAATGCTGGCAATCTTATGGGGAGCCTAAAAAAAACTAAGAATTATAGTTAAATCTTGGCTGTAGCAGTCTGTGAGGATGGATCATCTCAACCAGTTTCTTTGAAACTGATTTTGAATGTTGGATCATCTGGGCCAAGGTGGAGACCTTGCAGGGGGCCTTGACTGATCAAACCATGTTGGCCTGGAAGCAATCTGTAGGTTCTCATCTTCTCTAGAAACAAAAGCAGAACCTCTTTTCCAAAGCAACATATCCATAGACACAAATTTTGAAGTCAAGATATCTTTAATATATATATATATATATATATATATACATAATTCAGCAGCCTTTACTATCAAATGTCTTTCTGCAGTTAAAAATCCCAAAGACAATATAATCCAGACTCTCTGTGTGATTTCCATCTTTATATGGCTTAACTTTTATATTACCTTTACTGTCTCTTTAAGGATTTTATTTCTTAATATAACTGCATATATTCCTTTTTCTCTCTCTTCCAAACCTATGTACATTTTTATACACATTGTAAACAGTTGAGAGTTTTATTCAATCTGAATCTGTCTTATTGTGAAACTATAATCCTTCTTTGACCAGGAGATATTTTAAACTGTTAAACTCCATGGCTAGGATGAAAAGCAGCAGTCTTGGCTCCTGGCTCCACCCATCTCAGCTTCCCAATATGGTAGAGGTATGCCTACCACCAACTCCGGGAAGCAGTGGTTCTATGCCTCCAACAAGCAGCGTGTAGCCCAGAAACCTTTTTTATTTTTTCGTCTGTATGAGCAAAAGCTAAATCCACCATGCAGTGCACTGCATGGCTTGCATACTGCAGTGGAAATCTGCCATACTGCTTAGTTTATGGTGGCTGGTAGCCAGTTCCATCTTATAGGCAGCTGTTCAGAAAAGAGTCTCTACACTGCTTCTGGCATGAGACTGTGAGTCTAGGAAGCTTAGTGTGGCACCATTTCTGTGTGTTCAGAATCTTTAAACTTTTTTAGGTCAATGTGGATCAATGCCCCACATTGGGTGCCAAAAGTAGTTGAAAGTTTTCTCTGGTCTCACCTGGCCCCTCGGTCCTGCAGTCACTTATAAAATAATTATTCAGAGGTTTAATATTATTTACAAACTGTATGGCCTATGGCAGACCTCTTGCTAGCTAGCTCTTATATCTTAAATTAACACATTTCTGTTAATCTATGTTTTGCCATGTGTTTCATGGCTTACCAGTCTGTTGGCATGTTATTCCTTGGGCAGCAGCTTGGTGTCTCTCTCTCTCTCTCTGCCTTTTTTCTTCCTATCTCTCTGCTTGGATTTCCTGCCTGCCTCTAAGTTGCCTTGCCATAGGCCAAAACAACTTTATTTATGAGCCAATGGGAGCAACACATATTCACAGCAAACATAAAGACATCTCACAGCAGCCATCACAGGTGAAAACACAGAGAAGATACTCATTGTACATGTGGACACATTATGTTAAAATAACAAGCCTTACCTAACATAAGTCTATATGACCTTGCAGTGTGGCCTTACTCTTTATCTAGATTCTCATAAAGAAGAGTAATTCCCTTTTTGTAGGAGCAACATCTTAACTTCCCAGCAACCCTGTGACCTAGGGTTTTACCTTATTGGTCACAATCTTATACAATGCATAGGAATTACCCTAGTAGCCCATTCAGGTTGCTTAGCAACACTTTGAGATGTGATTTCTGAAGCCACCAAAGCCAGTATATAAGATTACTGTAAATACACTTAATTTTGACTCTCAGAAGTGTATGCCCATGACATCTCACTTCCTTCTGAGTGCCTCTTTCTTTTAACCCCCATGGTTAATGAGCTATATTGAAAACAACATTTAACAAACTTCAACTCTGCTTCAGAACAAATTGTCGGGCCTGGATCCATGGCCAGCAGTTAATAGGACTGGCTGTTCTTCCAGAGGTCTTGGTTTCCATTTCCAGAACCCACATGGTAGCTCAGAACCATATGTAATCCCAGTTCTAGGAAATATAGCACCCTCTTCTGGGCACTGATTGCATGTGGTGGGCAGAACTCAGTTAGTTGTATTCACTTGGACACTTTTCTCTCCCAACTCACCTAGCTCTAATTCTTGTCCTGTACCCACCTATGAGCTCAGCTATCTGCTGATTCCAGGTACTTAGTGCCCTTGTTAGAAACTTTCCTGGGGAATCTTAAAAACCTCTGTATATGCTCAACTACTTATGGAACATGAGAATTTGAATCCTTGTAACTAATGACAGTGGGTTTTTGTTGTTGTTCAGGTGGTGGTATGGGGTGTGTATGTGTGTGTGTGTGTGTGTGTGTGTGTGTGTGTGTGTGTGTGTGTGTGTGTGTGTGTGTAGACAGCATCTCCTGAAATTCGGGCTGCAACTCACTATGAAGTCAAAGATAACCTTGAGTTTCCAATTCTTCTAACTGAATCTTCTGATTCAGCATGCACCACAACATCCAGTTCATGTGATGCTGGATGTCAAACCTAGGACTTCATGCATACTAGGCAAACACTTACCAATTGAGGTACATACTCAGCTCGTGTATTTTGTAATTTGAGAGAGCATCTTGCTATGTAGTCAGGCTGGCCTTGAACTCACAACCCTCTTGTCCTTACCACCTGATTGCTAAGATTACAAACAATGGACCATCATACTTATCAATAATTGATGATGCAGTTGTGTTCTGTAAATCCTGTTGCACATGACTTCTTGCACAATGAGATTCATCCTATTCATCTCTTTACTAGCTTTTCTTGGCTCTGCACTGGACAAGGGTTACAAGCAGAAGAAATTATTAATTCCTGTCTTGGGGACACAGTTTGGGGTAAGGGACAGACTAGATGTTTTACAGTATGGCTGAGAAACTACACTACCGAAGCATGCATGTGGAAGCCGTTGCCCCAGGATCAGAGACATTTGGGTATCATTTGACTCAGGAGTTAAAAGAAAGTGGCACAGTGAAGGGCCGCCCCTGCCTGGGGACCTTGGTGGGGCCTGGGGGATACCTTGGGAATTTGGAAGGCTGACCATGCCTAGGCTATAAATAACTTTACAAAACCAGCTGAGGCATTTAAACTTCCACAGGCACTGGGAAAGTGGCAGGGGTTTTCAGTATTGGTATACCTGATCAGTTTTTACTAGGATGCCAACTCCACCTTAGAGGAATGGCACTCATTCTGGAGAGTTGATATTCAACAACATGGACATCCAGCCTGGCTTTTAGCTTAGTAATTCAAAGGTCTCAGGTGAAATTGATGTAATTGAACTTTTAGCAAATTAAATAAATAAATAAATAAATAAATAAATAAATAAATAAATAAATAAATGAAATTGTAATACCCAATTTGTCTAAAATAACAATAACACACCCCCTACAGATAAATCTTGACTTTAACATATGACTCTTCAATGTACAAAATGCAGCTAGTGTTTTAGAATCAAAACAAGATACAGGCATTGAACATCAAGCCCTACACTGGATTGGGGTACACCTATACAGTATGCACCTGGGCCAGCATGCACCTGGGGAAGCATGAAGGTGGACTCCTGGTGGTAGCAGATGCACTGTCTGTGAGTTCAATACAAGACGTGAATTAATCAAGGCATTCAAAATAAAATCACTGGCAGCCCAGAAGGAGTAGAGGACAGGGGAGAATGGCCCAGACCCTGGGCAGACCTGGTAGAAGTGGGTGGGCAGGGAAAGACAACAGAGGAAACTGTGATACTCTGGAACAGTCACCAGGGCTGCTGGTGGAGAAAAGGCACATGGTGATGAGCAAGGGCACATCAAACAAAGTTTAAACCAAAAGGAAGATTCAGAGATAGATGTTCTAGAATGTCCGCTGACAGCATTTGAAGGAAATTGATTTCCTTTTTTTTAAGTTCAAAACATGAAGCCCAATCAATGTGTCCCTATTATGATCTCTCTGGGTACTATAAGGACTGTCCAGCTTCTCAGAGGCCCTTGCATTCAGTGTTGGGCAGCAAAGGCAATACCAGCCGTCAGCCTGCTCCTCACTTGGAATTTTCATAGACATTATTTCTTTAAGAGTTAGGAAGACAGAACCTGTGAGCTATCAGATCTCTCTCTCTCTCTCCATACACAGGCACACATGCTTGCACACACACAAACACTAAACAAAAACAACAACAGAACACTAACAACTACAATAAAAACCCAAACCAATCTGGTGCCATTGTAGAGGGGCTCCCCTCCCTGCTCAGTGACGGGAGCCTAGGGTTTGAACTCACTGTGTTGAGTAGAGAGGTGGGAATGGCCCAGAAGTCAGATGTGAGATTTAAGGGTGCTGATCCACTCACTTCGTTACTGGATGACCTCGGATGTGTTCCAAAGCCTTTCTGGGCTTTTGTTTCTCCACAGATAAGAGTAAGATACTGAGGTTCTATGAGAGGCAGCGGGAAGACAGCTCCCACTTTTACCCAGAGTACTCTTAAGGAGAGAAGAATAAGAAATATTTAGATAGAAAAATAATGTGGAGAAGACAGACAGAAACACAAGATAGCTTTGGGAGGATGTGGATCAATATCCACCACCCCCTTCTGTCTCTTCAAAAGGGCTTTTTATAGGAATGCCAAGGGGCAAGACAAAAGACCTCTCCCTAGCACAGCCAAGTGCAGACCCTTCTAAACACCTGGTAACCACACATGTGGTCAAGCAATCCCCTAATGCAGCCCTGATGAGTAAAGCAAGCTCAGATCTCACTGGAAAACCTCTGGGGACCCCCACAAGGCAGGACATCATGACTTCAGACATTCTCCTTGGTCCCTAGCAGGGCACTGTGTCCCTGAGTGCAGGGAGGATTTAGGTCTATGAGGTCTGAGCAGCCAGGAGAAGAAGTGTCAGCTTGGTTGAGTGTGAGCTTAGTTTGTGCAGTGGTTTGAATAAAAACAGCCCCCATAGGCCTATGGGGAGTGACATTATTAGGAGATATGGTCTTGTTGGAGCAGGTGTAATATTGTTGGAAGAAGTGTGTCAATGAGGAACAGCTTTGAAGTCTCACAAGCTCAAGCCAGGTCTAGTGGCTCTCTGTCTCTTCCTGCTGCCTGTGGATCCAGATATAGAGCTTTTGGATTCTTCTCCAGCACCATGTCTGCCTGCATGCTGCCATGCTTCCCCCTATGATGATAATGGACTAAATCTCTAAACTGGAAGCCAGCCCCAATTAAATGTTTTCCTTTATAAGAGTTTAAGTGGTCATACTCCCTCTTCACATCAATAGAAACCCTAACTAAGACAGAAGTTGGTACCAGAGACTGGGGTGTTACTGTGATAGACCAGACCATGTTTTTGTTTGGAGGAGTTTCAACTTTGGGACTTGGGGTTGGGAAAACAATGGAATGCTTTAAGCACTGCTTAATGGACCACACTAGTAGGAACATGAAAGACAGTGGTGCTAGGGGTGATTTGAACTGTGGGAGCTTGGCTCAAGAATTTTCAGAGAAGAAGAAATTTAGTATGTTGCCTAGAGACTGTTCTTGTGATATTTTGGTGAAGAATGCAGCCACTTTCTGCCCTTGTCCAAAACATCTGCCTGAGGCTAAATTGAAGAGTTTTGGGTTAATTGTATTTGCAGAGATTTCAAAACAGTCTTGTGTGGACTTTGTTGTGTGATTATTAGTGGCCAGTCTCATGCAGATCTATAATGAAAAGGAGCAAGCTGAGAAAGGAAAAATATAAAACGTGCAATTTGAGGAGAAAGGGGGCACCAGGAAGTGGAATGTAGCTAAATCCTATGTTCAAGAGGAATAAAGGGAATGAGGACCTCAGAGCAAGATCCTACCCAGCTAAACTTCTAACTTGTGAAAAGGAATTAAAGAAAAGGTTAGAGCCAGGTGTGGTGATGCTCACCTTTATCCCAGCATTCTAGAGGCAGAGGCAAGCAGATCTTTAAATTCAAGTTTGGCCTGGTCTACAGGACGGCCAAGCTTAGATGGTAAAGGAAACCATCGAAAACAGAAAGTTGGTAAAGATGTAATTGAACAAGGGGGCCATGTTGCAGCCCTAGCAAGGAGCAGAGCTTGGCACCTTTGGCCATGTGGTTCTGACTTTAGAGTCAAGGACAGAAGAAAAGAGGTTATGGAATCTCCCTCCATGACTCAGGAAAGCTGCTGGGGCCAGGCATGTGACAGGGGTGTCCCTGAATGGAGGCCCAGGGAGGCCATTATGTGAAGCTATGAAGGTGAATCCTGGATTGCCTTGAAGACCCCAAAATGTTGGAGATGCTAGAACTGTGGGATACCTGTATAGGAAAGCTGCTAACAGGGAGTGGAGCCAACCCAAGAGAAAGAAATATGTTTCAGTCAACAAAACTGAAAGGAGTTAGAGATCTGAAGAGTGTTTTGATATCAGACATGGAGATGCAGAGTTTGGAATTTGCCCAGCTGGTTTTCAGTCTTCTAATGGTCCAGTATTTCCTCACCATGCTCCCGTTTGGAATTATAATGTATACCCTATGCCATTGTATGTTGGAAGTATGTGATCTGCTTTTTCACTTTGATTTTACAGGGTAAAATTAAAAGTTAAGAGATTGACTGAGTCTCAGAAGAGACTTTGAACTTTGGACTTTTAAACAGTGTTGAGACTATTCTAGACTATGGGGACTTTTGAAGTTGGACTAAATGAATTTTGCATTATGACATTGCTACAAGCCTGTGGGGGCCAGGGAGTGGAATGTGGTAGTTTGAATAAAAATGGCCTCCATAGGCCCATAGAGAGTAGCACTATTGGGAGGTGTGGCCTTGTTGGAGTAGGTGTGGTGTTGTTGGAGGAAGTGTGTCATTGGGAGCAGGCTTTGCGGTCTCAGAAGCTCAAGCCAGGTCTAGTGGCCTTCTGTCTCTTTCTGCTGCCTGTGGATCCAGATGTAGAGCTCTTGGATACCTCTTCATTACCGTGTCTGCCTGCATGTTGCCATGCTTCCTACCATGATGATAATGGACTGAACCTCTGAACTGTAAGCCAGCCCCAATTAAATGTTTTCTTTTATTAGAGTTTCTGTGGTCATGCTCTCTTCACAGCAACAGAACCCCTAAGACAGTTAACTAGGAACTGGGAATCAGACTCTCATCCAACCTCTTAGTAGCCATTTGCTTCTAGCAACATACTTAACCTTCCTGATCCTCTATTTTCTCAAACATAAAATGAAAACAATGAATCACATCTACTCTAGGTTTTCCTTGAGGACTCAGCAAGATCCTGATCCTGCCTCTCCATCCTGCTCTGAGCTTAGCATCTAGCCTGACAATGATGGCTGACCCCCACCCCTCCACCCCAAATGTTTCATGGTTATCATTGTCTCCTTTAAGAATTTGGGAGTGGTTGTGCTGTTCAAAGCAGATAGGCTGCTCCTGGAAGACTACTTCCTCCCTCCCCTGCCTAGAGGGCTGGAGGGCATCACACCTAATTCTCACCACCCTTTCTTTAGGTGCTTTCTTAGAAGAGATTGTTAGGAAGCTGGCTGGAGATGCTGTCTCCAACACTGGACACAAAGTGATGAAACTTGATCACAGTAAAGTCTCGGAGGGTGGTAACTGAAAGGGACATCATCCGACTTTTTCAATTATTTGATGTACTTAATCTCTTATTAGCATGTTTTGCTATGTACAGGGTGTTATAATTTTTTTAATTGTAAGAGTCAAGTATTTGAACATGTCACCAAGGGTTACTATCCCTTGAAGGGGGTGTGTGTGGGGGTGTGTGTGTGTGTGTGTGGGTGTGCATGTATGTGTGCCTGTGGATGTGTATGCAAGTGTGTGTGTGTGTGTGTGTGTGTGTGTGTGTGTGTATGTGTGCCTGTGTGAGTGTGTTATGCATGCATGTGTATGTTTGGTCTTCTACCATCTCTAAATTTCTATAACTACACCTGCTTAAAGGCATTTCTTGGGAGCATGCCAGCCTTACAGACCAGGGAAACAAGTGGCCATCTGCAGATCTTCACCTCTCTTCCAAATCCAACTCCCAAGACTCACCCCCCAGAGGACTACTCTGTAGCAAACTACCTTCTGCAGCTTCCTCTTCTTCTCTGCCCCCACCTCCAGCAGATCACACAGATCTTCTCCAGCCCTCCTCCCCACTCATCCTGCCATCCCCACCTCCAGCAGGCTTTCTCTGGGAACCCCCCAGCCAAGCCTGACAGAGAAGCAAGTAGGCCAGCAAAGCAGGTAGACAAGCTTCAGATCTTCACTCTCCCTCTCTCCTCCAATCCAATACCCCAGTCTCATCCCCAGCTCTGGAGAAGACTACCTGTTGTGGCCTCTCCCCACTCCCTGCCCCCATCCCCAGGGGACTGAGCAGATCCTGGTGGGACACCCAGCTTTTCTTCCTAGATCATCCCCTTTCCTCCTGTGGACCCCCTCAGCCCTCACACCTAGAAATTCCCATTCCTCCTGTAGACTCCATCAACCCTCACTCGTAACAATCCCCAATCCTCCTGTGGGCCCCCTCACTCCCTCTCCTGACAATCCCCATTCCTCCTGTTGATGCCTTCTCCCCCACTTCCAGCACATCCCCTTTTCTAAGTGTTAGTTCCAAATACCTAGGGACACATTTTACCCAGAACCCCTACTGGCCACATCTATCAGGATCCCAGAAGAATTTCCTACCAGGCAACACATAGCCACCACACTTTGCTAAGAACCAGAGAGGGAACCAAGGAACAAACACCCACCCAACAAAGACAAGACCATATATAAGCACCTAGAATTACAATCTTCCCAAAGCCAGATGCCTAGATGCCAGCATAAAAAACACAATCAATAATAACCAGGATGATATATCTCCACAAGAACCTAGTAACCTTACCATAGTAGATTCTGAGTATTGCAATGTAGCTAAAGAACAAGACAAGGACCTTAAAATAGCCTTTAGGAATATGATAGAAATCTTTATCCCTTAAAGAAATCTACAACACACACACATACAGTGGAAGGAAATGAATAGAACAGTTCAAGACCTGAGAATGGAAATAGAATCAATACAGAAAACCCAAACTGAGGGAAATTTGGAAATGAAAACTTTAGGAACGTGAACAGGAACCTCAGAGACAAGCCTCATCAACAGAATACAAGAGATTACAAGAGATGGAGGAGAGGACCTCAGGCATTGGATACATGATAGAAAAAAATGGATACATCAGTAAAAGAAAATATTAAATATTGAAAAAATCCTGGCACAAATGTTCAGGAATCTGGGACGATATGAAAAGACCAAATGTAAGAATAATAAGAATACAGAAGGGGGAAGAAATATTAGGAACACTCAGGTCAAAGGCATAGAAAATATTTTTTAACAAAATCATAGAAGAAAATTTCCCTAACCTAAAGAAGGAGATGCCTACCAAGATACAAGAAGCATACAGAACACCAAATAGACTGGACCAGAAAAGCAATTCCCCTCTGCACATAATAATCAAAACACTAAATGTACAGAACAAAGAAAACATATTAAAATCTGCCAGGGGAAAAAAACCAATTAGCATATGAATACAGACCTATTAGAATAACACCTGATTTCTCAATATGGACTCTAAAAGCCAGAAGAGCCTGGGCAGCCTCTAAGATACCACAGATGCCAGCCCAGACCACTATACCCAGCAAAACTTTCAGTCACAACAGATGGAGAAAATAAGACATGCCATGATAAAGCCACGTTTCCACCTACAAATCCAGCCCTATAGAAGGTGCTAGAATGAAAATCTCCAACCCAAAGAGGCCAACCACACCCAGTGAACCATAGGGAATGAATAAACCCAGACCAACAAGTCAAAAGAAGGGAAACACACACACACACACACACACACACACACACACACACAAAAAAAAAAAACAGCTAAATAACAGGAGTCAACAAATACTGGTCATTGATATTTCTCAATATCAATGGTCTCAATTCCCCAATAAATAGACACAGACTAACAGAATGGATGTTAAAGCAGAATCCATTCTTCTTCTGCACCAAAAAAACAAAAAAAAAAAACAAAAAAAAAAAAACCCACACACCTTA
Source organism: Peromyscus maniculatus bairdii (assembly GCF_049852395.1). Taxonomy (NCBI): domain Eukaryota; kingdom Metazoa; phylum Chordata; class Mammalia; order Rodentia; family Cricetidae; genus Peromyscus; species Peromyscus maniculatus. The sequence continues at coordinate 12,973,226 of NC_134856.1, forward strand.
ACATCAAGGACCGACATCACCTTCACCTTGGGTTAAAATCTGAAAAAACAGACTTCAAACTGAGACTAATCAGAAGAGATGGGGAAGAGCACTACACACTCATCAAAGGAAAATTCATGAAGAGAACATTGCAACATTCTTAACATTTATGTACTGACACAAAGACACCCAAGTTCATAGAAGAAACATTACGACAGCTTAAATCACATATTGACCCTCACACACTGATAGTCGGAGACCTAATATCCTGCTCTTGTGAATAGACAGGTCATCCAGACAAAAAATAAACAGAGAAATGCTGGAGCTAACTGATGTTATGAACCAAATGGAGCTAACAGATTATTTACAGAACATTTCACCCAAACACAAAAGAATATACCTTCTTCTCAGCACCTCATGGACTTTTTCTCCAAAACTGACTACATACTTAGACACAAAGCAAGTCTTAACAGACACAATAGACTGAAATAGCACCCTGCATCCTATCTGACCACCGCAGATTAAAACTGGATTTCAACAACAGAAACAACAGAAAACTTACAAATTCATGGGAACTGAACAACTCTCTACTCAATGAAAAATGAGTCAAGCCAGACATAGAGAAAGAAATTAAAGACTTTCTAGAATTGAATGAAAATGAATACACAGCATATCCAAACTTATGGGACAGAGTGAAGACAGTTTAAGAGACAAGTTCATAACACTAAGTGCCTATGTAGAAAATTTGGAGAAATCTAATACTAGTAACTTAACAGCACACCTTAAAGTTCTAGAACAAGAAGAAGAGATCATACTCTCAGAAAAGTAGAAGGCAAGAGATAATCAAACTCAGGGCTGAAACCAATAACATAGAAACAAACAAACAAAAATACAAAAAAAAATCAATTAAACAAAAGTTGGTTCCTTAAGCAAACTAATAAGATTGAGAAACATTGGAAAACCCCACCCCTAAGCCCATTTTCAGTGACCTAATGACAGCAGGACACATCATTAAAAACTGCCAAGATGTGACACTTTCCCCCCGTCTGAGTTTCATATCCTCCTTATGCCCAAGTACCACTACCCCCATTAAAAGGAAGTGCCTTCTCTCCTTTCCTCCCTCACTCAGAAGCAGCCTCTGCATTCTCTTCCATCCCCCAATAAGCTTCTCACGTGAGATCTGTTGCATGGTGTGACTTTGTGGTGTTCCTTGGGTTCAACCTGACGAGGTGTGTAGCTGGAGAGCTTTTCTCTCCGGGTCCCACCAAGTCCCGCCAGTCCTGGAGCCCACTTATAAAATAAAGACACAGACGCTTACATTATTTAAACTGCTTGGCCATTAGCTCAGGCCTATCATTGTCTAACCCTTACTCTTATATTTAGCCCATTTCTATTAATCTATATTTTGCCACGTGGCTTGTGGCTTACTGGTACCTTACATCTTGCTTGTCCTGGTGGCAGCTCCAGGCATTCTCCCTCTCTGCCTTCCTGTTTCCTCAATTCTCCTCTCTGTTAGTCCTGCCTATACTTCCTGTCTGGCTACCGGCCAATCAGTTTTTATTTATACAGGGTGATATCCACAGCAGAGGTGCCTTCTGCAGCTTAAATCATTGCAACAAACCCCTATCCAAATTAAATAAGATATGGAGAGAAATATTCAAATTAGCAAAATTAGAAATAAAAGGAGGAACATAAAAAAACAGATGCCAAGGAAATCCAGATAATCATAAGGACATACTTTAAAACCTGTATTCCATCAAATTGGAAAATCTAAAAGAAATGGATAATTTTCTTGATGCATACCACTTTCCAAAGTTAAATCAAGAGCAGATAATCAATTTAAACAAACCTATAAACCCTAGTGAAATAGAAACAGTAATTCAAAGTCTCCCAACCAAAAAAAAAAAGCCCAGGGACAGATGGTTTTAGTGCAGAATTCTACCAGAATTTCAAGGAAGAGTTAATGCCAATACTCCCCAAATTATTCCACAAAATTAAAACAGAAGGAGCATTGCCCAACTTGTTTATGAGGCCTGAAAATCAAAAACTACGTGATTTTCTCATAAGAAAGCCCTTTGACAAAAAAATCAACACCCCCTTTATGATAAAATTTCTGGAGAGATTAGTGATAAAAGGGACATACCTCAACATAATAAAGGCAATTTACAGCAAGCCCACAGCCAATATTAACTTGAATGGATAGCAACTCAAAGCAATCCACTAAAATCAAGAATAAGACCAAGTTGTCCACACTCTCCGATTCTATTTAAGATAGTACTTGAAGTCTTAATTAGAGCAATTAAGGAAGTTGAAGGAGATTGAAGGAATACAAATTGGAAAAGAGGAGGTTACAGTGTCTTTATTTGCTCATGATATAATAGGATATAGCAATGATCCTAAAAATTCCACTGGGAAAGTTACAGCTCATAAAAAACTTTCAGCAAAGTAGCTGGATACAAAATTAACTCACAAAAATCAGTAGCCCTCTCATATATAAATGATAAACAGACTGAGAAAGAAACCAGGGAAACAACACCTTTCACAACAGCCTCAAATAGTATAAAATATATCGGGGTAACTATAAGCAAGCAAATAAAAGACTTGTATGATTAAAAAACTTTAAGATATTGAAGAAAGAAATCAAAGAAGATATCAGAAAATGGAAAGATCTCTCATGCACATAGATTGGTAGGATTAACAGAGTAAAAATGGCCATCCTGCCAAAAGCAATCTACAGATTAAATTCAATCCCCATCAAAATTTCAACACAATTCTTCATAGATCTTCAGCTTCATATAGAAACACACACACACACACACACACACACACACAAAAAAAAAAAAAAAAAAAAAAAAAAAAAAAAAAACAGGATAGCTGAAACAATCTTGAATAATAAAATAACTGCTAGAAGTATCACCATCCCCAACTTCAAGCTGTACCACAAAGCTATAGTAATAAGACAGCATGGTACTGGCACATAAGACAGACACATCAAACAGTGGAACTGAATCAAAGACCCAGACATAAATCCACACACTATGGACACCTGATTTTTTTAATAAAGAGGTCAGAAATACACCCTGGAAACAGAAGAGCATCTTCAACAAGTGGTGCTAGTCAAATCAAATGGCTGCATGTAGAAGAGTGCAGATAGATCCATATCCATCACCATGCACAGAACTCAACTCCAAGACCTCTACATAATACTAGATATGCTGGACCTGATAGAAGAGAAAGTGCGGAACAGCCTTGAACTCACTGGCACAGGAAAAGGCTTTCTGAACAGAACACCAATAGCACAGGCACTAAGATAACAACAAATAAATGTGACCTCATGAAACTGAAAAGCTTCTGTCAGGCAAAGGACACAGTCAATTGGACAAAGCAGCATCCTACAGAATGGGAAAAGATTTTTTTTTTTTTTACAACTACACATCCAATAGATGGCTAATACCCAGAACATATAAAGACTCAAAAACAAAAACAAAAAAAAAACTAGATATCTAGAAGTAATTAATCAAAAATTAAAGGAATTCTTAAAAGAGGAAACTCAAATGGCTGAGAAACAGAAATATTCAACATCCTTAGTTATCTAGGAAATACAAGTCAAATCTACTTTGAGATTTTATCTTATACCCATCAGAATGGCTAGAACCAGTAAAACAAATGACAACTCATTCTAGCAAGGATGTGGAGCAACGGGAACACTTCTCCATTGCTGGTGGGAGTGAAAACTTGTACAGCCACTATGGAAATCAATATGTGATTCCTCAGAAAGCTGGGAATCAATGTACCTCAAGATCAAGCTATATCCCTCTTGGATATATAGCTACCACTGAGACACTTGCTCAGCCATGCTCATTGCTGCTTTATTCATAATAGCCAGAAATTGAAAACAACCTACATGCCCCTCAATAAAATGGATAAGGAAAAATATGGTACTGTTGTGGGAACTTGCTCAGCCAATGACCTTGGGGTATCTGGCCCGATAGAGGCATGTTTTTTTTCTGGGTATGTGACTGCTTAGAACTGAGGAGGAGGTATGTTCTTGCTCTCTCTTGGGGCAATCAGAGACTGGGTGGCTGGTTCCATTCACCCCCAGGCAGAACAGAGGACAATGATGACTACGATGTCAGCTGTCACTTTGTACTGTATCCGTGAGTGTATTTCTCTCCATTTTATATCTTAATAAATCCTTGATGCCCTTTAACAGACTCTTGTGGATTCACTTAACATGGTACATTTACATAAAGGAGTATTACTTAGCCATTAAAAAAATAATGAAACAGTGAAATTTGCTGATAAATGGATGAAACTAGAAAAAATCATCCTGAGTGAGGTAACCTAGGCCCCAAAAGACAAATATGTTATGTATTCACTTTTTTGTAGCTATTAGCTGTTAAATCAATGGTAACTAAGTTACAATCCATAGAACTCAGAGCTTAGGTATAGAGTAAGGGACTGGGGGTGCAGAATAGATAGTTATGGATGGAGTGGGTTTGGAAGAGGAAGGTCAAGTGGAGAAGGGTAAGGAAGAAGGGGATTAGGGATGGAATATCTGGAAAGATAGCTAAAATTAAGGGGCGTTTGAGGGGTAGTATGGAAACAGTTGAAGCTTCCTAAATATATATATGAAGGCTTAATTTTGCTCTAAGCAAAGGAAATATATATTATATATTAAGGTGACCTATATGAAATCCCTGAACAGAGCTCCAACTGACCATCCCTTGTCACCAAATGAAACTTCCAGTACTGAGTCTGGATTGAGTACATCTAATTGAGTTGTTGGCCAAAGGGGCTACATGGAACCCCCAATCAACACAAGCTGTTGCTAAGATTATAGGTTGCCCTCCACAAACTGACAGCAAGGCCCCATTGCTGAAGACAACACCTACACAACTCACTGAACATGGAGAAGTCAAGCTGGTTCCTGTGTAGAGCCTTCACCCCTAATTACTTCTGTACAGGAAGATACTGTGCACACTACCAAAGGAGAAACAGAAACACCAATCCAGCCACAAAACCTTTGACCTCCAATGGTGTCCTGCCTATAAGACATGCGAGTTCAATGGTGGCACAAGGTTTGTGGGGGATAACCAATTTGACTTAAGGCCCACTCCATGAGATAGAATCTGTGCCTGATACTGCTTGGGTGACCGAGAACCAGAGAGTAGATAGCCAGGGACCTAGGGTAAAAACCAAATGCTACTGTTCTAAAAGAAAAAAAAAAAATGTAGTAACAAAATGACTCCTAATGACATTCTGCTAGACTCATAGATCAGTGCCTTGCTCAGCTATCATCAGGGACACTTCCTCCTTTAGCAAATGGGACAAACACAGTACAGAGACCCACAGCCAAATATGCAGAGTGAGAGGCCTTAGAACACTCAGTCTTAAACAGGATATCTCTATCAAATCCTGCCATTAGAGTTCAGGAACCCCAGGGAAGAGACAGTGGAAAGAGTATAGAAACCAGAGGGAGAACACTAGGAAAACAAGGACCTCTAAATTGATAGGATACACACACATAGGAACTCACAGAGGCTGAGGTAGCATGCACAGGGCTTGCATGGGTCTATACCAGATGAGGTCCTAGAGCTGAAAGAAGTGGACATATACTCCCATTCCTAATGCAGAAGCAACCTCCAATTGATAACCACTTGCAAATGAAAATTTAGTTTTCTCCAAGAGGAGTTTGATTAGAAATACTCTTCGGGTAGGCTGCATGCATAGCAATAATGGCCAACAGAAAATGAACTCCTGGGTGGTGGTGGCACACGCCTTTAATCCCAGTACTTAGGAGGCAGAGGCAGGAGGATCTTTGTGAGTTCGAGACCAGTCTGGTCTACAAAAGCAAGTTCTAGGAAAGGCACAAAGCTACACAGAGAAACCCTGTCTCAAAAAAAAAAAAAAAAAAAAAAAAAAAAAAAAAAAAAAAAAAAAAAAGAAAAGAAAAGAAAATGAACTCAATGGTGTCTTTGGAGGTTCCTTGTCTCACAGTGTCGTGTCAGGGCCCCTCCCTTTTTTCTATCTTATTATTATTTTTTAACTTTATTTATATATTTTTCTTCTCTCTTTTTACCCTGTAGGTCCTTTGTGTATATGTTCTGGCTTTCAGCTGAGGGTTTGTATGCGATTCCCAAGTGTGAGAACAAGTGGGTCTCTGTTTCTCGTGCCTCTTCTTGGGCTCTTTTCCTTCTGTTTGTATTGTCCAATTCTGATGTGCTAGTTTCTGCATTATCTTATTATATTTTATTATTATCCCATAGAAGCCTGTTGGTTTTCTAATGAGAGACAAAAAGGAGTGGATCCAGGTGGAAGGGGGAGGTGTGGAGGAGCTAGGAGGAACGGAAGGAGGGGAAACCGTAATCAGGATATATTGTGTGAGGAAAGAATCTATTGCAAATAAAAGGGAGAAATGCACATAAAAAAAAATAATAACCAAACCACCTCTGCCTAAGATTCCATGCTATGCTAAGCCCATAGTGCGGACAGGGAAGGCTTAGTTTTGCTCTAAGCAAAGGCAGGTTGCGTAGGCAGTGGCACTTTTCCTTCACCTGCTGGTCTTTGGGCACTCATTTTAATGTTTAAACAGCAAGTGCGTTTGCCAAAGGCTGCATCAGCGACAGTAAGTAGAAGACTGTGGGTTGAGGACGCAGTGCTCGGCCAGGCTGCGCTCCTGTCGCCCCGCACAGCTCCTCCATTACTTAGCATCAGAATCAGTTATGGTTGTCTGACTGGTGGACAATTTTTCTCCCAACCTGCTCTCTCCGTGAGTGACCTGCACTGTCTAGACAGCTGCATATTATTTATACATTCATCTCAGATTTCATGTAGGTTTTTTTGTTCCTTTTCACTGAAGTTTTATGCAGTCAAGTAACTACTATGAATGTCCTCCCTGGAAAGCTGGATAATTGCTCTAGGTGATGGGTGGTTGTCTTAGTGTACTGTCCCGTCAAAATCATCTTCAAATTTTGTTTTTTTATTTAAACCGTGATGTGAGGTCTAAGAAGTAATAAGACAAAACTGCCAAACTTCTGCCCCTAAACACACACACACACACACACACACACACACACACACACACACACACACACACACACCCTGCCCATTTTCAGAGACTAGCAGCACACCACTGTGAGAATTAAAGGCAGCTGATTTCCAAGGTCCTCAGTCAAGTCAAGTTGATCCCATTTGTTGACTGGGGAGTCAAATGCTTATTTGCATGCTGTTTCAAATTCAGAGTTTTTTCTAATCGAGCAGAGGCCGGAGAATCTCTAATAGAGTGACCCCCTTGGGCAGGAAGGAAATGAATCTGAACAGTGGTGAGTCTGATGGCTTGTGAAAGTTCCACATGAAGCATTTATAATGATTTCTTCCTGGGTGGTGGGGTATGACGGGGAGGTGCTATGGCTTAGGTAGGCAGAAGCTTTGTCTCAATACCAGGCTGGCACACAGGATGTCCTTCACACTTCCATCTTGACATTAGATGCGTAGATGTCACAACCAGAGAGGAAAGAACAGAGATGTCTGGAGATTAAAGAGGGTGTGCTCCCTTCCTGACATGCCTCGGAAGCTGAGAGTGAGTTCTCCGTGGGTCCCAGGCCAACCTCACTGCTCTCTGCAGGCGCCTGTCTTGGAACACTGTAGTTCTCAGCTTCTTTGTTGAGTTCCTTCAAGGCTGTAGCCTGGCTAGCTTCTGACATTGTGTCCTCCGTGGGGGGTGGAGCAGCACAGAACTGGTTCTCTTGGGAGAAAAATGCTCCGTGTAGCCAGACGTGAAGGCATCCCTCTCATAGGCCCTCCTCTGATTTCACACTCCATTGCGGTTCCCTGGGAAAACCCCAGCCCCACTGGAATTGATGTGTGTGCCCCACATACCAGGACTATGTCACCACTTTGGGACCAGGTTCTACATTAATCCATTTGCATCTCATTTTTGTCAAGTGGAAATGCTGAGGGTGAACATTTCATAGAAATCTAGGAAAGAGAAGCATAACACCAGCCCATCAGATCCATGTTTGAATCCTTCACCTTCAGGCCCTAACCACGCCCGAATACACAGAATCCCACTGGGAGTCACTGTTGATGTCTTAAAACCTCCCCTAGCTGCCAGTGGCCAGCTGTATGCAGCTTATCAGCCAACATGAACATCCAGTCATCAAAGTGACTCCTCGGGTGGCTTATGATGGGCATAAAAAGCATCACAACGGAAACATAGTCTGCAACACTTTCTCCGGAGAAGGGAAAGTTTTCCTTGCCTAAATAGCAGTTTTAAAACACACCATTTCCTTCAATAATGCCGCAAATGGGCTCCTTTCAAAAGCTGTTTCTTTCTCGCTCTCGATTTTATTTGCGTTCTACTCCTCAGGTGTGAGATTAATTCCCACAGTCTGCGCGTCCCCCCGGAGTTCAGCGCCCATGTTTACTGAGGTGTACAGCTCTCAAATAACTTCCGCGCCTCTCTCACTCACTGTTAGGAAGTATATTTAAAAGAAATTGCCTTTTATAGATTTAAATTACAAAAGTCCTGATATCATGCAAAGGCAGTTTAACTCATGCAAGCATACAAATAGGTAAATCTTAGGGAAAAAGATACCAAGACTAATATGAATTTAAATAGGATTAGCTGCCTGCATTAGCAGAGGCTGTGAAATTTAAAGTCCCTCTGGTAGTTATTCTTTCAAACACACCTACATTTCATGTGTGCATTTGTAGATATTTGGGAATATATTTAACTTGGTTTTTGGTTTGAATTTTGAAACAAGGCTAGCTGGTGGCCTTCACTTCTGCTCACTGGTGGCCAAGGAAGAAGTGAAATTTCTGATGGTTCAATATTTGTTGCTATAAAATTTTAAAGCTCTAGGAGAATATGGTAAAGAGCGGCAACAAAAATGTAGGTGCACACTACAAAGAGATTAGAAACGCAAATGCCGCCTCATTTCCCCCTTAAGAGAAGCCTTGTGTGTGATGTCAGGCGCAGCAAGACCAGCTCAAAGACCTGCCAGGGCCACACACTTCCTGCTTTTGTTCGTTCCCCGAGGCAGGAATCCTTTTCATGTTTTGTTTTGAGCTAGAGGGTTTTTTCTTTTTATTATTTTTTCTTTTTGCTATTTATTTGTTTTAGTGTGTGTGTGTGTGTGTGTGTGTGTATGAAGGAGTGTCTGTGTGCAGGTGTATGTGTGTACATGCAGGTGTGGTTGTGTGTACGTGTACACACACGCACACATGTACATAGGTGTATGACTGCTCAGGGGCACATGTAAAAGTCAGGGGAGAACTTTCTGGAGTCAGTTTTCTCTTTCCATTTTGGGTTCTTGGATGATATTCAGGTTGTGTGGCTTGCCCAGGAAGCTATTTGTTTTTTTAAAAAGTTAAGGCAGAACCTAACAGAAGAACCCGAGAAGCCATAGGTCTGGGACTTGGGAGGGGGCATAACAGAGTGAGGGGGGAAAAGAGACAGCATCTGGGCTCCAAGCTCAGGTGTGTCACACAGAGCTTGGTCTGTCTGTCCTGTCGTGTCCTTATCCACAGAATGGGGCAATGGGAACTTGTCCTGTAGGGCTGCCAGAATCCAGTGAGATGATGTGTTCATAATGTTTGGAGGAGGGTCTGGACTCCGGTGACTCAGTGAATGCTGTTTGTATTTTTCCTGCCTCACTAGGATTTTGTATTTAAAGCCTTGTGAATCCAAGACATTTCCATTATAAAAGCACTTGTTCTGTGGTCACAAACACTTTCCAAGGTTTCAGTGGCCGGAGTGCTTTGGAGTTGTGTTCGCAGATACCTCCACGGGAAGTGTCCAGGTCTAAGTTAAATACTAACAATGTACCTTCCAGGAAATGCTCAGTTCTGCTAGGCTCATTCCACCTCTGGGGATGGATGGGACATAGCAAACTGGCCTGATTTGCTCCCAGCCAGCTTGTCCTGCCTAACAGCAATAGATCTAGGAAGATAGAATTGGGGTCCCATTGTTTTCATTTGAGGACTTTGAGGTCTAGAAACTGGGGCAGATATGACCAAGCACAGGGTGATGAAGGGAACACTGGAAAAGCTCAAGTCTGAGAACTCTTACTCAGGCAATGTTTTATTATTTTGTTTTACTTTTTTTTTTTTTGGCTTTTGAAGATGAGGATCTCATTATGTAGCCCAGGCTGTCCTGGAACTCACTCTGTAGACTAAGCTGGCCTTGAACTCATGATCCTGCCTCAACCTCCCCAGCACTAAGACACAAGCATCTACCACCATGCCTGGTGTACTTAGAGCCTTCTGAAGTTCAAATCAAACAGAACATAAGAGTGTGCACTCAGCACTCTTAACATAGGGCCAGCATACCTTAAGCCCTCAGTAAACACAAGCATTCGTCTATGCAAACGCACAGGTGAATGAGATGCTTGAGCTCTTCAGGGTCCCCTAAGGTAAACACGCAAGTGTGAAGAGAGCTTTATGTCTGGGATTAAAGGAAGAAGATGGCCCATGGGATCTTTTTTAAATGGTGGATCAGCTCCAGTTCCTACACCTGAGAGCCTGTCATGAGGGCCAGTTCTAGCCCCCCATTCTTTTGCCAGATAAGAGTGTGAATTATTAGGGATTCAGCCCACATAAATTTAGTTTGTGTTTCTTCCTTTATACTTAACCTATGAAAAATTCAGCCGGGCGGCGGTGGCACATGCCTTTGATCCCAGCACTTGGGAGGCAGAGGTAGGCGGATCTCTGTGAGTTCGAGGCCATCTTGGTCTACAGAATTAGATCTAGGAAAGAACAAAAATCTATACAGAGAAACCCTGTCTCGAAAAACCAAAAAAGAAAAAAAAAGAAAAATTCATAGTACAATTGTAGAATTTATGAACATCTATAAACAGCATCCGATCTATATTGAAATAAGGTGTGGATTATATTCACTAATCAACAAATTGGTATATGGGTTGTGGTGGTTCAAATAAGAAATATCTTCTGTGGGTTCAGATATTTCAACAATTGGTCCCCAGTTGGTGGCCCTGTTTTGAGAAGGTGACGGAAATTTTAGGAGGTGTGGCCTTGCTGGAGGAAGTGCATGACTGGGAGAATTTCCTGTGGTGATATTGTGTTCCCCAAAATATTGTGCACCCTAATAAACTTATATGGGGTCAGAGAACAGAACAGCCACTAGATACAGGGGCCAGAAAATGGTAGCACACACACCTTTAATCCTAGCATTCCAAAGGCAGAGATCCATCTGGATCTCTGTGAGTTCAAAGCCACACTGGAAACAGGTAGGCATGGTGACTCACGCCTTTAATCCCAGGAAGTGATGGCAGAAAGCAGAAAGGTATATAAGGCATGAAGACCAGGAACTAGAGCTGGTTAAGCTCTTAGGCTTTTGAGCAACAGTTCAGCTGAGATTCATTCTGCATGAGGACTCGGAGGCTTCCAGTCTGAGGAAACAGGATCAGCTGAGGAATTGGCAAGGTGAGGCAGCTGTGGCTTGTTCTACTTCTCTGATCTTCCAGCGTTCACTCCAATACCTGGCTCCAGGTTTGTTTTTATTAATAAGACCTGTTAAGAATTTCCACTTCCAGTTCACTCTCGCAGCTTTGTGTTTGTGGCTGAAAATGTGCCCTGGCAGCCTTCTGCTCCTGCCACGTGCAGGCCTTTAGTGGCCATGCTTCTCCACCATACTGGAAACATAAGCCGAAGGAAACTTTTTTCTGTGAGTAGCCTTGGTCCTGGCATTCCATCACAGCAGCACAAGAGCTACTAATACACAAATAGAGAAAGAAACAAGTGGAAAATGAGAAAAAAAATAGGTAAGTAGAATAAAAGTCACTCTGGGAACCATTTAGCTCTTTTAGAGTGGCGCGTAGTAGGTGCTTAGTGAACAAAGGTTGATATAATAGATGGATGCATTTTAGGGTTCCTTCCTTCTCCCCATAGCCTTCTTTCTCTTTTAGTTTAGTTCCATTTGTTTTGAGAACAGTCTCACTCCATAGCTCAGGCTTCCCTAGACCTCACTATGTAGACCAGATTGGCCTTAAACTTGTGATCCTCCACTGCTTAGATTACAGACATGCACCACTACAATGGACTCTATGATACTTCTTAAGGTTGCAACCAAATATAACCTGCTTGTTAACTTGATCAGTCTGGAATATTGTCCCACAACCCTTGACTCAAACCAGACAGAGCCTTCCATCTGTCCTGGTGAGAGGTCAGGAAATACCAGTTCTTTTTCCTACCAGGGAAAATATGATAGATCAAAATGTGAATTCTCAAAACAGAGCAAAGAGGGAGTACATCTTGCTATCATTCATTTACTGAGTCTCTGTCTGACTGCTGGTATGGAATTAAAGCCTGTCCCTCATGCGGTGTGTAGACTAGAGAGCAGTGGACAGGTAACTGAGATATTTACAGTTATCAGTTTAACAGGTAATTCAAGCTATTACAGCATGATTATCTACCACAAAAGCTGAGCCATGGGTGTGGCCTGTGGAGATGTTTGGCTAAGGGTGCCTTTCTTAGTAAAATGTTTGTATGATTTTGAGGGAAGGCAGATTGAGTCATGTATGAGTTGGAACATGTTCTCTGGGGTCTAAACTGTGTCTGACATTTTTCATACAGAGGTTGCATGATCACACCTCACCACCACACTTTGGGGAATCTCTATGCTAGGTTAAAAGATTGTAAAAACAGGAGCCAGTCTGGACTCACCCACCAGATCTAGTTCTTGCTTAGTCCATATAGACCACTTTTTTTAAAGGCTATGTGCACAAAGTCAAATTCATTTGGAGGAAGTAGGAAAGAGGTCAATTTTTGAGGCTATATCAAAGTCCTTTGGACAGCCATGTTAGTCAATCGTGTCTGGTTCATTAACTGGATACTGTCTCAATGTGATTATGAACATTCATTGAATGTAAATCATAAATAATGGGTCTTAAGGTACACTGAGAACAAGTTATGTATTTGTCAAATATTTAGTGGAAGCATTTTCTGAATGCCTAGACCATACAAAACATTGATCTATATACAGTAAGGTAGCAACTACAAAGGCATGCTGTTCAGATTGCCCTTCAAAACAGAACTTGCCATTTCGCTTCAAGGAAAGCAGTTACCCAACAGTCTGTAGCTGTTGGCCCTCAGAGTTCACCTTAGTGTCCAGCCAAGGCCATGTTTTGCAGAGACAGTCTTATCTGATGATCAAATCTTGGCCACTTTTGCCTTGTGCTGTATTCCATCAATGGACAATCTTTGTTCTGGAACTCCCCATCAAGTTGGCTAAGGTGTTATCTCAGCTGAACGTCGAGTTCTAAGGCTCAGTCTTCCTTGTCCCATGTCCTCTCCATTTACCTTTCACAAGATCTGCATCATGATTGAAGGTGTTCTTTAGCCAACCCTTCCCCTATTGACCCAATCTGCCTCTGAGCTGGCCCTTGTTGACCTCTGCCTCTCAATAGTCATGCTCTCTCCTTGGGCCTGTGCAAAGCCTCATGTCTCATGCCTCACTTCTACCAGACAGATGTCAGCCGAAGAGATGGGATGTCACTTCTGAGGTTAGGTGACCAAAGACTCACGGTGCGCTTGTTGGCACATCACTGCGCTTGCTCACCCTGATGATAGTGGTAGTCATATTCTAAGTAGTCCCATAAAAGGACTATTGGTTGAAATATTAAGGCCACTCCACGCAGTTGAAAGGGAGGATTATTTTGTGGGGTAACTTACAAGTGAAGGGATATGTAACAGGGTCTGGGAAAGGTGAAGCGCAGTTCAGCGGTATTCTTGGAGAACTCTGCATGGTCTACCTCCAGCGTCCAGGGTCCAGGAACCAAGAGAGCTGATGCATCTGGATCTCAGGTCTTCAGGGTCTTCCCTTGGCCCCACCTTGTAGGCGTGACAGTTGCCAAAGCCTCAATGGGGGTTGGAACTTGCAGATCAAAGCTGGAATGGCTACCCACTACAAAGGACACCATGGTAAGATATAAGGGTAGACTCCTCCCCAAGTGATGAGACACCGATGACTCCCAGGAACAGCTAGTGATGAACTGAGACCCTCAGTTCAAGAGCCTAGAAAGAATACCAACTGATTGACTGGGAAGCAATTTCTTCCCCAGCTAAGGCTTGAAATGGTAACAGCTTCAACTGACACATGATGACAGCCTATGACAGACTCAAAGCTCCTAGTCAATGCGTCCCACATCTATAGAACAATGGGAAATTTCCTTACTAGGGATGGTTAAACAACACCTCCCCTGACACCCTTTCCTGGATATCACTCCCAAGAACTCCCCTACTACCTAACACCATTTTGGCTTCCACTTGCTGTTGGACCCAGCTGGGCCCAACAGACTATCACATCTCATGCTTATAGGAAGTCAAGTAGGAATACAGATCTGGTGGCCGTCAGTTTTGCCATGGAGCATCACGGCTGGCACACCAGGGTCTGCAGTTAAGAGAAGGCAGTCTTCATGCACTGGACGAAGTCAGACTGAGAGACCTGGCATCATCAGAGTCTCCTCCTCCAGGACAACTCCCTCCCTCTCCCCAGCTCTTCATAGCCAGTCCCTACAGTGATAGGGAGGTGACATCAAGACTAAGAAACCATTTTCTGGCTCCCCAAATAAATTTCCGTTCTGCTATGCTGTAAGATAGAAACAAAGTGATCCTTTAGACAAAGGTGTGTATTGAGAGGCTGACACCTTCCTTGCTCCCAATGTGGCCATTATCACACTACATCAAAACTGCTGGCTTTGCTGGCAGCCTCCTTAAGAACCCAGGAGAGATACTTGAACCCAGATGAGTGATCTCCATCCTTGGCTTCATAGCGGTTCCCAAGGCAGGTGCTTAGTAGGATGTCATAAAATGTTTGAACAAATAGTTAAGAGAACATGTGGAGTGGGCTGAGCGGTGTAGCCTTCAGGTAGTGTTGATATTTAAAGTTCCCTGTTTAGTGCCCCCCCCCAATTGCTGTTGCTCTTCCAGTTTCAACCGGAAGAGTGCCTTAATGTACCAATGAGGAGGCAACTGAGCTGGACCTTGGATGCAGGGACTCAGGAATCAGCACTGGGTACCAGAACACATTGGATTCTTGGTGTTCAAGTCGTACATATGGGGGAACAGCCCCTCCAGCCCCTCGGAAAAGGCTGGGCCATCAGTCCTTTCCTGCTGAGACTGTGCAGTCTCCAGGGCTGCTGCTGTCCTTGGCTGCAGTGTGAGCTCCACTCTTTTGAAGGGCCAAGCTGGCCTGGATGCAAGGGTGATCGTCTGTTTCTCCCTAGCCTGTTCCACTGCAACTCAGCTGCTCTTGGAGTCATGGAGACACAGATGCAGCCTATCTTCTGAATGCTGCGCTAACCCCTGTCAGAAAGCACCAAGGTGCGACAATCGGCAAATTCTGCATTTTCTTCATCTGGGGTCACTACTCTTTAACTGTCCCTCCTCCCCTAAGCTGACAAGGTGCACAGTTGCTGTACATAAACAACTTTAGTTAGCTGATGCCCCCCCAACCCCCGCCCAGTAACAGGAACCAGCAAGTCTGCAGGAATCACCTACATGCAGGTAGGAAAGATCGGGAAGCCCCAGGATGAGCACGTCTTCCTGTCAAGTAGACATCTGTCAGACATTGTCTATTTCTATTTTGGCAATAGCTGGGGCATTTTGCAATTGTTGAGCAAATTCTTGTTAGATGTGTGCCATGTTTTTTTCCAAAATTGAAACACCCAGAAAAATGGCCACAGAAACCATCCTTTTGCTGATTCAATTCAATCAAATAATTGTATTTGAATGATTTTTAAAATCTAGGTTTCTAGACAGAGCCTCGGCACACATCACTTCCATCAAAAGCACTCTTCTGTTCCTAATTTATAACATAGCCAAAAGGAGATTCATTTCAGGAGCCGGGAAATCCTCCATTCATCTCCATGCAAGCGCTGCTCACCACAGGGGCAGGCTTAGAAGAAAGCAGAAGGAGCTCAGCAAATCAAACTCAAATCAGGTGGGCTGCTGCTCTACCAGCAGAGAGGCGGGTTCTCTGAAGAGGATACAATACTGTGGGGCAAGGGCGCCATGAGGAGGCCTGCTTCTTGCCTGCACGCCTTGCTAGTCAAAAGACAGCATACTGACCAATAGCCTCACAGACTCCAGAATGGGTTACAATGCACAGCCTTAGGCCTACTCAGACCCGCCATCAGTTTACACGGATCCTCAGGTGATCCTCAAGCCACTGTCCTTCCAGACCAGCAGTGCATATCTGTCACACCCCTGACTTTAAAATGGATAATTCAGTCGAGAGCAGTGTCTTTACATGGGAATCTCCCAAGCACCTTGGAAAGAAAGGATTCTGTGGGGAGACCTGTTTAATATGGCACAGTGTTGATGCAATAATACACATTACCTTCCTAAGGGCTCTGAGAAGTCCTACAACAAAGGGACCTCTGTAGCCAGCATACACCTATTTGACCCTTACGGTATTCCCACATAAAACTGAATATCATCCTGAATGCACTGAAGGAAGTTGTTTGTAAATCCCTTCGCCTTCATGATCTCTAAGACAGACCTCATGCATTTCAGATAGCCTTTGTGCTGTGACCGACCAGACTTCTCAATGATGGCCAATGCAATCTGAACGCCTCTTTTCTCAGCTAGAAACTTAGAGAAACAGGAAAACAGGGGAGGGCCAGCAGCATCCCTGCTGTCCTGAGCCTTCCTGCTTTTAGCCTTGGCTGCTCCCTAGCTCCTTAGTCCTAAGCAAGCAGAACATTTGGTCACTCCAAGTGACCAGTCTTTGTTTCTGCTTCCCCTCTATCCAGTTCCCATGTGCCCAAGACATTATCAGCATAGGTAAGGACTGGGGGAAGGGGAGCGGGTAGGGGGAGGCGGAGGTTGGCAGTCAGTACTCCCTTGGGTTTCTGTCCCAGTGAACTTGTCCCTGTCAGTTAAGATCAGGACAGCATCACATCTCCTGGTCCTCGTGATGCTGCCATGGAGGACTCCTTCACGGCAAGGACATCTGATCTCTGGTGCACATGTCATCTGTTCTTGCAAAGGTGTTGTAACTCTCTAGTAATGTGACATGCAGGTCACTTGAGTTCCTGGGTAGTGAGTACCAACCCTGCCCCACCTTGGACATCTTTTTTCCTGAACCTTTCTTTCCCATATCTTATATTTGATTGAGCAGATCCACATGTATAGACACATCCTGATGTGGAAGTCTGACTTTTCCACTGTGGTCCAGTCTCTGTGAAAAGTACCTTTTTTTTGAAGTCTTGTGGGGTTTCCAAATTCCCCCTCATCCTCTTCCTTATAATCCGAAATTCCAGCCTCATTTTCCTAAGCTTTGTTTTTATAATTTTAGTTAAACAGAAAATTGAAAAGACACCATTGCCATCAGAAATGGATGCCTGTTTTGTTTTTTTTTTTTATTTCCCTTTTGCAAAAGCAAAAACAAGTTGGCTCACCCGTTAAATAACAGTATTTTCTGATGTTGGTGTTGAATTAATCCAGGAAATGAATATGTATTGATGGTATTCTTTGGGGTTTTGAAAATCCTTACAACCACATAATTAAATGAGTGCCTTTAGAAATACTGATAAAAGCACGTTGCCATTCAAATATCTATACAAGACAATGGCCCTAAGCTGTGGGTTTGAGAGATTAGTTTGGCCAAGAGCCAGTGTTTATCACAATATTTCCATCTCAGCTGATAAAATTTAATCATTCTTATTTAAATAGAAATCAGAATTAATGCAGGTCATAAAGAGAAGGAATAATAAACGAATCGCTGTCTTCATTTCTGAGCTCCTGGCGTAGACGCCTCTCCAGAATGGAAATGCTGGTGGTTGTTGTGTTGGGGTTTTTTTGTTTTGTTTCTACCTGGAACTTTTATTCCAGAGCCCTCAAAAATAATGAGCCCGTGCTGCTGGAATATTCATTTTTCCAGTTCTGCTTCAAGGCAAGCATCTCCTCTCTTCTCCCCAGGGCAGATTTGGACTGGAGTCACCAGGACAAGTACTGGAAGCTACTTCTCTAGAACAGGGCAGAGTATCAGATGGTCCCTTGCCTCATGCTGGCTTCCTGTCTCTCTTGAGACTAGAAAGCTGAGTGCAACTGGCTGGTGGGGACCTGGACTGAACCACTGTTCACTGGGAAGCCAGTCCAGGACCAAGCCTACCCTTCAGGGAGAGCCTGGAGATACGATCTCACTCTTCCCACTTTGCCCAATCCACTTGTGTTGTGGGGAAGGGAAGCAGAGGCGCAGTGAGAAGTGATCGCAAAGAGTCACCAGCGGATTCAGGATAAATCCACTCTGTAAGTCCGGCTACAGCCCCCACTTATGCAGCAGGCTGAGGCAGGAGGATTGCTTCTGAGGCTTGCCTGGGCTATGTAGTGAATTCAAGGTCAGCCTGGGCACCGTAGCAAGACAATGTCTCACTATAAAGTAAAGAAGAGCTGAGAATGTTGCTTAGTGATGGAACACTTGCCTGGCATGAGGTGAGCCTGGGTTCAATCCTTAGGACTTTGAAACAAGCAAACAAAACGAAAATAATAACAGTCTTGCCACTGTTTTTAATTATTTATACCATTTTAAAAATAATTAAACAAGGTAAACTTTAGTGATGGTTTGTTATATTCTATCACTGTTTGGACACTTTAGTCTCCCTGAAGCCGTTCAGCACCCCTGTGGAGCAGGAACTCTTTTATCTGCATTTTATAGGCGAGAATACTGAAGGGTAAGGGTTGCAACTCGCCCCGGTGACCCGACCAACAAGTTGACAGGGCTGGGCTTCTCACAAGCTGTTTGGCTCCAGGGCCAGGTCACAGAACTGTGGCTTCAGAAACACCGTTTTTGCTGAAGCCAATGCAAGGACTTACCTCTTAAATGTATCTTCCTGTTGCCATGGCCACATAGTTACTCCAGCCTGGAGTCCCGCCTGTGAAAGTCTGAATAAAGGATCAGACTGGGTGGAACGGGCAGTTGAAACCCACTTGAATCTATTGCTTTTGACTTTGTTATGAATTTTGGTTTGGGTTAAGGGCATATCAAACTTCAAAAACGTCTGCTTAGGTCATTGAAGAACCTTCCTGAGGCTTCACAACCCCTTAAGACTTCCTTTCAAACTCAGACATTTCCTCTGTCACTGCACTTATAAATAAACGTTTTGAGAAGCGGCGAGCCTGGTTCCAATGAGAATAAGCTGTGTCGGGAAGGATGGTTTGCTAAGACTTAGATTTGCAAATTCTGTACATTTTCTGAATAACTTTGGCACTTATGCCTCTCTGTGTGTGTGTGTGTGTGTGTGTGTGTGTGTGTGTGTGTGTGTGTGTGTTTAACCGTTTCTTGTTAATCCAGAGCTATCATTATAATCATGGATAAATTCTCAGTGTATAAGTGAGTCCCCTAGAAAATGCCCTTTGGGGGTTTGTGGGTTCCCAGAAAGTATCATTTTGCTACAACAGCCCCTAAATTGCTTGACACTCAGATGTTGTGACGTAAGCAGGACTGAGGTCACTTTATAGTAACGTCTTAGAGTACAGAATTTTGAGAACACGTTAGCTGTGGTATGTGAGTGGGGAGGGTCAGTGAGCCATCTGTGAGTAGTGGCCCCATGCTTCCTGAAATAGGCACTGCCAGGGCCACTTAACAGTACCTGAGGGACAGATCTTCAGTTGACCTGTGACTTGCTATCATCAGCCACATGGGATAACTGTTCCCCCTGACCAGATGAAAACAGCTCGCAGCTCCTTTGGGACCATCTGCAGGCTGTGAGAAAACTCTTTTGCCCAATCTCTGCTTTCCAGTGCTCACTGACCCCTCCCTTGCTAAGCCGGCCCCTCCTAGCCTGCTGTTTCCACCCTCAGCTGTTTCCCTTCCCCAGTCTCTTCCTCTGTCTGCCAGCCTATGCTCTCCATTACTGGGTCTGGTCCCAAACTGGCCTCTACTGCTGTGTGATTGTGGCTGAGTAGTTTCACCTCTCTAGGTCCTATGGGGGCACTTACTGCTCAAGCACTAAGGGACTAGGATCCGATTAGCAGTCTACACCCAAATGCAGGTTTCAGGACACAAGAGCAAGAAAGAGCCAGCACACTCTGCTGTGTGTTCAACCCCACCTAAGGTATTCTTCACTGTCCTGAGGAGCCGAGTACGCTTTGATTAGCTGAAGCACACTGCTCTCTCTGTTCTCTTTTCTTTCCTCTGGCTAAGAACAGAAGCAAGATGGTGAGAGGCTTGAAGAACAAGCACAGGAGAGAAGCACGATGCAAAGGGCACCCGCTTTCACCTTGGAGTGTAGGAGTGCACAATGGGAACCATGGAAACACACACACACACACACACACACACACACACACACACACACACACACAAACACACACACACACACACACACACACACACACACACACACACACACACACACGCATCCCAGGGATACTACACTCTCATGCAAGGATCAGCATATCTTGGCTCCTTCTACTCTCCACAAGATTTAGAAATTTAGACTTTTAGGACAAAACTTCCCAGTATTTTGTTTTGTTAACAAGTGCTAACGTCCTATTCAATTTCAAAGTTAAAAGGAAAGTCATCGTGTCAGTGAGTACAATGTACCCCTTGCATAAGGCGTGGGGATCATATCTAGGGTTGCATGCCCATTACAAGAGCTCAGGTTCCCAGGCATAAAGACAGCGCTTCAGAAAGGGTGTGGCTTTTTAGGGACCTGCTGGGTCCTTCTATCCTAAAAATATGCTGACACTACCCTAGGCACGGATTGCCAGCGCTTCAGGTTCAATGCTGCTCGCCTAGAGCTGCATGGGGCACCACTTCCGTTTCTCTCATTGCTGCCTTCGTGCTTCATCTTGTTATCCAGAAAGCAGACTAGGGTCCCATCTGTGTGGGAAAGTCAAGCAGGCCACCTCCCCAGAGTCCGCTGTCACTGTCTCCATCTCTTCGGCACCTCCAGGGTTCATCTTTGTTGTTCCCTGGCCACACCATGGCAGATGTCCTGCCTGAGTCTCTCCAGTGGCTATCCATGTAATGTGACTTATCCTATACCTTTTAGGGGCTTCTCACTCTCTTAAGGTGAGCCCCAAGCACTCGGTGGGGCCTGTAAGGCTGGATGGCTGGAACCCCTACACTTCTGTCCCTGCTTTCTCCATTTCTTGCTTTCACAGGGCCTTCCCGTCTTGGGGCCTCTGATGGCCTCAATCTTCAAATCCTTTTTGGTTTAGATTTCAACAGGAGCCTTGACTTTTTGAGAAAGTCTTTCTCAAGCCTGCTGGCAAGTCCAGGCTCTCCTGTGGTATTAAAGTGTGAATCTTGTCTGTTTACCCTAGCTAGCAGACTTCACAATATCCTCACAAACTAAACAGCAAATACTTACTCAGTGAGTGAATAAAGACAGAATAAATCAGAGCTGCAGAAAGGGTATGATTTGTAGGGACCTGTTGGGTCTTTCTATCCTAAAAGTCTACTGTCACCTAACTCTGCTATCAGAGGATGAAGTCTCTGCTCAAGAAAGCATTCCAATTAATTAATTAATTTTATGTTTTTACTATTTTTTTCAAAGTCTTGCTATGCAGCCCAGGGTAGTCTCAAACTT
Organism: Peromyscus maniculatus bairdii; assembly: GCF_049852395.1. Classification (NCBI taxonomy): domain Eukaryota; kingdom Metazoa; phylum Chordata; class Mammalia; order Rodentia; family Cricetidae; genus Peromyscus; species Peromyscus maniculatus. The sequence continues at coordinate 12,994,768 of NC_134856.1, forward strand.
GGGATCCTCATTGTCTCAACTTCCCAGATACTGGGATTTCAGTCTGTGCCACCATACCCAGGTTTGGTATGGGGTGTCCCTTTGTCCCTTTCTAGTAATAGAGCTTAAGAATAGACAGAATGAACCTGGTGCCAGATTCCTGGGCACCACAAAACATGGTAAAAAGCACCATTGATAAATGCATTTGAGCTTGCGTGCACAGCATGAGGAGTCATTCTTGTCTTTGGCCCCTCCCATGTGGTGGGAGCTGGATAAAATGTAATCTTTGTGTGACAGGCATTTTTTCAGTTCGTTATTGTCTTCCTAGTGCCTCAGACAATGCCGAGCACACAAAAGCTATTCAGCAAGCATCTGAAGGAACAGTTGATTGAAGGATGGCATGGTAGAGGGAAGGGATGTTTGAATGAGGGAATATTTGAGATGAAGGAGTGAAGGCTCAAAGAAATGTGCCTATGTGAACAGACATCAGTAGGTGTGGTGGTTTGAAAGAAAATGGCCTCCAAAGAGAGTGGCACTACTAGGAGGTGTGGCCTTGTTGGAGGAAGTGTGTCACTGTGGGGGTGGGCTTTGAGGTCTCCTTTGCTCAAGCTACTCTCAGTGTGGTAGACAGTTCACTTCCTGTTGCCTATGGATCAAGATGCATAACTCTCAGCTCCTTCTCCAGCATCATGCCTGCCTGCATGCCACCATGTTTCCCTCCATGATGATAAGGGATTAATCCTCTAAAATTGTAAGCTAGCCTCAATTAAATGCTTTCCTTTATAAAAGTTGCTGTGGTCATGGTTTCTCTTCACAGCAATAGAACTGCTAATTAAAATAGCAGGTGTGTAGATGGTGGGCTGTTTACCTAAGGGCACAGAGACCTGGAGGAGGAGGTGATGGTGAGTATTGACTATCAACTTGATTGGACTGAGAGACTCTGAGGAAATTAGTGGAACACAGCTCTTGTTGCATCTGTGAGGGTCTCCAGAATGATGAAATCTTGAGGGCTCTGATCTAATGCATGGTTTAATCTATTCATATATTCAAGTTTTGAATCTACCCTTTGGAGGTGTTGGGAATGGAGAGTGTGGGGCATGGCAGGAGGCAGTGGATCACCACGGGTGTGTGTCTGGTGGCTCTATGTTGCTCTGGTCTCTTCCTGTTGCTGCCCCATCCTGCTTCCTGTCTGTCATGCTGTGGGCTCTTCTACCACACCCTCCCTGCTCTAACAGGTGGAAACCTGTAGCATGAATCTTAAAAGTTCTCATTAATAAAATCAAACCTGAGGCCAGTTATTGGGGTGAACACTGGAAGGTCAGAGAAGAACAAGCCACAGCTACTTCACCTCCCCGGATCCTCAGATGGTCTTGTTTCCTCAGACTGGAGGCCTCTGAGTCCTCATCCCAATGGCTCTCAGCTGAACTGCTGCTCGAAAGCCTGAAGCTTAACCAGCTAAAAGCTTAACCAGCCAAATGCTTCTAGTTCCTGGCCCTCATGCCTTATATATCTTTCTGCCTTCTACCACCACTCCCTGGGATTAAAGGCTCGATTTCTGGGATTAAAGGCGTGAGTCACCATGCTTGGCTGTATCCTTGAACAGATGGATTTCTGCCTCTGGAATGCTAGGATTAAAGGCGTGTGCTACCACTGCCTATCCTCTATGTTTAATATTATGGCTGTTCTGTCTCTGACCCCAGATAAGTTTATTAGGGTACACAATATTTTGGGAACACAATACCACCTCAGAAACCCCAGAAACTGTGAGCTGAATGAACCTTCTTCTTGTAACTTATGTCACAGTGAGACCAAGTCTGACTGTCACAGAGGGTTTGAGGGACCTTCCTGTGTCCTCAGAAGAGCATTGCCTACCTGCTTAGAACTCTGGTTCTGAGGAAGGCCTCAGAGGACAGCTAGACTACATTCCTTTTTCTTGTTCAGGCCTAGTCAGTGGCAAAGGACAAGCCCATATTTGGGGATTAGTAAGATAACACCATGGGCATTTGTCACAGTTGGCTTCTGTTGTCAACTTGACACCAACTAGGGTCATCTGGGAAGAAGGAATCTCAACCGTGGAACTGCCTCCATCAGATGTGACTGCAGCATGTCTGTGGGGTGTTTTTAAATTACCAATTGGGGTAGGACAGTCCCTGTCCACTACATGAGTGATACCACCCCTAGGCATGGGATTCTAGGTGTGTAAGAAAGCTGGATGAGCATGAGCGAGAGGGATCAAGCCAGTAAACAGCATTTCTCTGTGTTTGCTGCTTCAGTTCACGTCTCTGGGTTTCTGCCTTGAGTTCCTGCCTTAGCTTCCCTCAATGCTGGACTATATATAACCTGTAAGACAAAACAAACCCTTCCCTCCCCGATGTCTTCTTGGTAGGCATTTCATCCCAGCAACAGACACCCAGCTAGCGCACCATTTAACAGTGTGTTTGCCATGGCCCTTTCCACACAGCTTGTCACTTGTTACCTGTGGTGATCAGGATAAACATGGCTCCCACCTGTCTGCCCTCACCATGCTTCAGACCTCCATAGGATCCTGCAGTGGATCCACAAGAAGATCCCAGACACAGAGGAAAGAAACAGAAAATGTGGGACCAAGAGCTTGCTGATGCATCTGAGTGGAGGCCCACAGGCCCAGGCAGAACTTAGGAGGGGACACACACCTTGTTATTGCAACAGCATCTAGGAGACCAGGCCCGAGAACTGATGAGTGTGGGGCCTGGAAGGTGGTGTATCATTTGGGGAACTGTCAATCATGATGAAGAGAGTGGCAATAGCTAGTACTTACGTAGTACTAACTTTGCTAGGCATGGTCCCAAGAAGTTTACTTAGGTTAAATCATTTGACCAAAAAACATACCTCAGTATCAAGAAAGAAAAAAAGAAAGAAAGAGAGGGAGAGGGAGAGAGAGAGAGAGAGAGAGAGAGAGAGAGAGAGAGAGAGAGAGAAGGAAGGAAGGAAGGAAGGAAGGAAGGAAGGAAAGAGAAGAGAAAGAGCAAACAAATGAACAAAGATAAGAACAGAACAAGATGACCTTCACCCTCCTCTCTGCTCTAGCTGGGGTGTCCACCTTCACCCACCCTCAGACCTTGAGCTCCCGTTCCTTGGTGTCTGGATCCAGACTGAGACTTTCACCAGCAACGCCTTCTTCCTCAGCCCGTCAGCTCCGTCGGAGCTTTCTCCACTTTCAGGCGGTAGACCTGGAGACATCTCAGCCTCCTCGAGCATGTGAGCTACTCCCAAGGCATAGCCTTTCTAGCATTCTGGCAGGGCCTAGACCTGATAAACACAGGGACCAGACTTTGAAGGAGTGAATACATGCCCTGTGGAAGGCCCAGCCCAGCCAGCTACGGTCACCGTTCAGAAAATACTCTCCTGCGTATGTAGAGAGGCCTCTTTCCCAGCTTGCAGAAATGATTGTGGCTCTACGTTTTGCTGCCTTATGGATTTGTTGGCCCACTGTGAAGGTTCACCCTTTTGTAATGAACTCTCATTAAAATGCCCAGTTAGTGATATCGATAAGTTCAGCCTTTGCAGAAGGCAAGCCCCCGCTAGCGCTACCGTGGCACGGTCTCTGGGTGTTCTTAAGGCATCGATTAACCCTCACCTGCCAGAAATCATTAGCGAATGGATTGCTATTTTCTGATAGTTTTGAAAGGAGAGTGACTTTCAGTAAATAATCATTGGCTGCCTTCCCAGGGGAAGCCGGCTTGGAAGAGTTCTGAAATACCGTGTTGGTTCATTTTTGAGTGGGTCTATGTAGGGAGGGCTGGAAATGGCATTCCAAGCAGCTAATTATAGGATAAGTGTGTCTGCTTACCCAGGCAGTGAGCACGTCAGCTCTGCTCAGACCTATCACATTACATACAGTTTCTGTTCTCTGGATAATTAACAGGATCAAAATATTACTGTCAGATTCGAGGGGAAAATTAACACGTTGTCTTAATTGTCTTTTCTGCTCAGGTACGAGGAGACATTACCATTTCAAAAAGGGCTTGTCTAGGGCCCTGGAATTTTAAACTGCAGTTCTTCAAGACGTGGTTAATCCCTCCCAAACTTTGATCCGCTGTTGCTGTATGGTTGAACACTGGTTTCTCTGTTTCAGTTTTGAGCCATCTAAAAATGGCTACAGAAGGCACCACAATGTATTGGAGACAGCTGGGGCCTCTCCAGAGTCCACTGCTCTCTGTTTAGAGGCGTAAACCTGGCTGTAGAGCACTATGAGTAAAAAGCAAACTCCCTAAAGTGGCACTAAAGAAGTCATACCATGACTCAGGCGATGGATACTTAACACATATCACCTCCTGATTGTTTTGCCACATTTTGGTATTATACAAGTCTGAAATGTGACAGCTGTTGTATCTGCACATGGGGAGGAGCAGATTCTGAAGAGCTGGTGCCCATCTCTCCCCAGATGTGCGTTCACCACATCACCCTTACCTTGGTCTAGTGAAAACAATGATTGGATATTCACAGCAAGATACCTGGAAAATCTCAACTCAAATATTTTTTTATTGTTCATATCAAGAACTGGTAAATATGGCTTATAGAGAGGATACCCAACCATTTTTAATCTATCATCTATCTATCTATCTATCTATCTATCTATCTATCTATCTATCTATCTATCTATCTATCTATCTATCTTTCTGTCTATCATCCTGTGTGTGTGTGTGTGTGTGTGTGTGTGTGTGTGTGTGTGTGTGTGTGTGTTTGCCACAGTGCATGTGTAAAGCAGAGGACAACTGGGGAGTCTGTCCTCTCCTTCCACCACATGCGTCCCAAGAATGAAACTCGGGTTGTCAGGTTTGATGAAAAGCACCTTTTCCTTTTGAGCCATCTCTATAGGTATTATTTATTTACTTTTGAGATAGGGTCTTGCTATATAGCCCAGACTGTCCTCAAATGGGTCCTCTTGCCTCTACCTCCCAAGGTGGGATACAGGCTTGTACTACCATGCCATGGATGACTCACTAATTGGAAAAAGTTTATTCGAGTGTGTGTTTGCATAGTACCTATATTGGGTATAGTTTAACAACAGCAGAATTACATCATTCTGGCCACAATTGTTTGTTCTACAATCTTAAAACATTACTGTCTGGCCTTTTACAAAAATGTCACTAACCTCTGGTCTAGAGCAAGAAAATGATAAGGTTGTAAATCAGATGAAAATATCATGTCAGTAGCCATTACATTCTCAATTAGCTTGTGTAGGTGAAGAGGGCTGCCTACTTCTCAGCTGTCTTCAGGTATGGCTGTTATCTCAGAGTTCAAATGCTCTCATTGGCTCACTCAGCTTTACTTCTTTTCTTTTCTCTCTTGCTCTCTTATTTGCCTGTGTATGTACATGTGGTATGTTGGTGTGTGCATGCATGCATGTGTAAGTATGAGCATGTCCTCTCAATGAACCCAGAATTGGACATTTTGGCTAGACTAACTAACCAGCAAGTTCCCAGAGACACCCATCTCTATCCTCCACCCCAACAGCAGGGTTGTACATGCCGGCAGCCACACCCGGTGCTTACGTGGGTTCCGGGGATCCTCAACTCAGATCCTCATGCAGAGCGAGCCTTTATCCACTGTGCTCTCATCTGCCAGCCCCTGCTTTACTTTCTGTTGATTTTTGTCTTAGGCATCTTTATCATGAAGAGATGAAGTGTCTCCTCAAAGTCCCCGACTAATATCCTACTTATGATTTAGAAGCGACAGCTCAGAGAGTCTCATTCCTGCACAGTTACAACAGCAAACCCCCTGTGCTGTATGATCCTGCCCTGAGCCATATGGTTGTATATGCACCAGACACAGGGATGAAGTGCCTGGAATGGCTACACTTAAAATACAGGCCCATCATTGGCGATGGGGATCAGGATAGGCATCAGGCCACCTGACTGCCCTGACTTAGAGGAAATGTGGCTGTCTAAGAGAAAAGTCAGGTTTCTTAGTAGAGAATGAAGCACTGGATGCTGGGAAGCCAGAACAGAGGTATGTACCTGAAGTAGCATGTAAACCGTCACTGTTGGGAGTGGTCCAGGCCAGCTGCTCCAGTGTCACTGGGAACCTCTTAGAAATGGTGTCAGAAGTGCCACCCTAGACCTGCAGAACAGTGGTTGGATAAGAGCCCTGGATGGTTTGAATATGTATATTATGGGATGCAAGCAGTGCTGTGAGGCCACGCCACTCAGAAGGTGTAGTGACTTAACCAGTGTTGGCCAGGAAAAGTTGACTCCAAACCAGTGAAGTCCTAGGCACAAACAACCCACTGCTCTATCTGCCTCCTTAGCATCCTGCCCATACCCCAGCCCCAAAGAGCACTGCCTGGGGCTCTCCTACGAATCTCTCAGACAGAAGCTGCCTTGAATTCTATACCTGGTCAGCAGAGAGAATCTAGAGCAGTGATTCTCAACCTGTGAGTCGTGACCCTTGGGAGTTCACCAACACTTTCACAGAGGTCACCTAAGACTGTTGGAAAACACAGACATTTAGATTACAATTTATAACAGTAGTATAAAATTACACTTATGAAGTAGCCACAAAAATATGTTAATGGCTGGGAGTAACTACAACCGTATTAAAGGTTGCAGCATCAGGACCAAGAGCCACTGAATGGAGAGTGATCCTCACCCCTCAGTTTACATATGGAGCAACTGAAGTCGAAGGAAGTGAATGCATTATCCCAAGTCTAAACAGCAGGATAGTCACAGGGAGACTCTCCTGAGGGATTCTGGCCTCAGCACCCCATCATGAGAAACATAGAGTCAGACTTCCAAACTCCTGCGTACACATGATGCAGGAGTGTCTGTTAGTCCTGGACACTGTAGCCCCATTTTATTTATGTTGGCTGACACTGAACTCTATATACTCCTAACATCATCATCATCCCGAAAACAATGATAATATTGCAGAGGACTTTGTTCAAGCCATGGGAGCTTGATGTCATCTTTGGAGCTAGTGTGGAAAAGCAGGAACGGTGGCCGCTCTTAAATTCCCTTCCATGTTGACATCAGAAATGACACGTACGCTTAACGGACTTCCCAGGTTTCTCTCCTTGACTGACATCTCTCCGCTCAATCAGGGTGAAGGCTATGATCAGAGCAGGTATTGACTGACTGTTTGCAGGGCATGAGACATCTCAAAACACAGGAATGACAATTTAGATAAATATCCTGATACTTTCCGCTTACTCTCTCTCTTGCCTAAATTCCCATTTTCACTTTTTTCTCTGAGCTTAAAAATTAATATTTTCTTTGTGGACATGTTCTGTCCCGGCATGCCTCAGAGACCGCTCCAGCAGCTTGTTAGCATTTCCAACTTAATTGGCTCTAGTCTTCCCTCACCCGTGTGGAATTCGCCTGCCACAAGTTTGCAATAGATCTAACGTCAAAAGAAGAAAAAAAGAGCATCTCGTTGGCTGCACAGTGTGTTTTCCTGTTCCCTGCATAGCCACCCTGGTTCAGACACAGGCTGAGGTTCTCTTGGGCCTGGGGTCTGTGAAGTTCTGGTAACCTGGATGACTTGGGCATACAGGAGGGTCTTGTCTTTCATTGGTCCATATTCTTTGGCTGATGTAACTGCTTCATTCTGACCTGGAAGGATTTGAGCTGTTCCCATAGAGCATAGAGATGAATGAATGATGTCATTCCCTTTGGAACAACATTAAATTTGGAAAGATTTGAATCCACGCAATTTTCCCGCTGGTAATGTGTTGTGTTGTGTTGCTTTTTTGGACACTCAGGGGTGGAAGGAAGGTTTTAGTCTACTGGCAGAAATGAGATTTGTGGTTTTAGCTGGTGGTCTCAAAAATCGGTCACAGTTGCGCAGTGTGCATTCTTATCAATTGCCCCAGGCAGCAGAGGAGATGGTTGGTGCAGGTTTTCCGGCTTGGTCCTGGGAATGGGTTTGGCCAGGATGCTATCCCTTGAGAAGCACCGGTCTATGATTCAGCAAAGGCTCTTCTCCCTGCTTTGCCTTCATTCTGACCCCATTTCTTACCCAGGCTACACGGAGCACTTACCAGTGTGCCGTGGTTCCAGGTTCTAGGGAACATAATTATCTAGAGATTGATCTTGAGTCCTTCTGAAAGCATGCTTACCAGACCTACTCACGCCCTCCCAGGGCCTGTCTGGATTCTGTCATTTCTGGGAATCTCAGGACTTGGGAGTAGCTCCTTGTACATTATTCTGTCCTTCTCCAGCGGACTCCCAGGCGACTCCGGTGAGTGTGTCTTACTTAGCTCCCCTTTGCTTGTAAGCAATAGTTCAGTTTAAAAACTTTGCATCTGTCTCAGTTAGGGTTTATTCCTGTGATTAAATACAAGACCAAAACAAGTTGGCAGGAAAGGGTTTATTTCATCTTAGAGCTTTGAAAAGCCAGGGAAGAAACTCAATACAGGATGCAATATAAAGGCCATGGAGGAATGCTTCTTACAGGCTTGTTCCTCATGGCTTGCTCAGATTGCTTTCTTATTGTCGCCAGGACCACCAGCCCCGGGGGGGCACAGGCTACTGTGAGCTAGGCCCTCCCACACTCAGTCAAAATCACAATTATCAATCAAGAAAAAAACATCCTTAGGCTAGTCTGGTGGGGCATTTTCTCAAATGAGCTTCCCTCTATCAAAATGTCTCTGGCTAGTGTTGGATTGACATAAAACTAGCCAGCACAACATTCAATCCTACTTGGGCTATCTTTGTGTCTGAGACAGAGTATTCATTTCCTTAGGTCTCAGTTTCCCCAACTGTAAAGTGGAGGATGTGGGTTAAACCCAAACCCAAAAGACGTGTGCATTTCAAGAGACTATCCCATACCCAGAGTTGGAATCTGGTCTGTCTCTTACTGAGACAAACATTATGCATTAGTAAGAACCAGCACGATAACGACCAGTCTTTATAAAACTGAGCTCCCTGTGTCCCCTGCCACCACATGTACACGGCTACTGCATTCCTCCATTGTGGACATGCTGGTGTCTGCTTCTGTGAATACCTAAGCACGTCTAAAGATGCAATTTCAACTCTGGTTTTCCCCTTTGTGGGCCAGTCTTTTGAACTGCAAATATATGAGCAGAGACTATGTGTGCATTCTGCTATTTGTGTTTGTTTGACTGGTAAAATAGAGGGTAAGGGACTATTTGCAGATATCTTTGGGAATAATTTGAGTGCACAAGAGGGCCGGGAATAATAGGTTACTATCACAGAAAGTGCAGACTGGTGCGGGCTTCCAAGCAGTTTGCATGATTCAATTATGAAGTAGCATCCCCCAGGAAGGACTTTGATTGTCCACACCTGACACATTTTCATGTTTGTTGGATTTAAAAAAAAAAAAAAAAAAAAAAAACTCTTCCAGCATTCTTTGTGAAACCAGGGGGATAGGCTGTTCATGACAGGGCCTTTGCATTCTTTTCTTTTTCCCTCCACTTGCTTTTTCTCCATAGCCATTGTGAGAAGGGGCATCTAGAGACACATTCTGGATTTGGGATGGTGACTGCATGGCGGTGTTTGTAGTGTTATGTGGTCAAGTACAGGTTCACTTCTGCGTGGAGTGAAGATGTTTAACTTGGTCCGGCGAGGACTCCTGAATTGACACTTGCTTATCACTGGCTTGAGCTTTCTCAGAAAGCGCCATTCCCACTCTCCTTTCTCTATTTATCAGTCAACCACTTTAAAAGTAAAAGAACACCATAGAAAAGCGTGTGAGGAGCTGCGCATGGCAGTCGTCATTCTTGCCGACACTCTGCAGCTCGGAAGGCAGACGTCTCCTGATCCCTCAGGGCAGCACTGGGATAGCCCACTACAACTACAGCCTCCCTCAGATTCTCTCTCCATCCTCTTCTTGGTCTTAGCTACTTCTGTTAAAGAGACTCAAGTCAGGCCCCTCAGTCTGGATTTGGCATACTTCAGATGAAGGGTGAAGTCAGTACCCCTGCTTCCCTTTGGTGGAGTCCAGATGCCGCACTGGACTGCTGTTGGGTCTGATAATAATGGCAGCCACAACAGATGTCAAAGCTACAAGGACTTTTATTAAAATTGACTTGGCAAAATGGCAGTGTTTTCATTTATTTTTATTTATTTTCATTTACCAGGAAGAAAAATGAACTTGAAGTGGTATTTCCATTCATGCCTCGGGTCTAGTTGGTCACCCAGAGATACTGTTTGCATACAAAAGGTGAGAGGGAGACTTAGTTTCCCCTATATTTATTATTTCACTTTGGTATTTTGAGATAGAGTTTCATATTGTTTATTCTGGTCTTGAACATGGCACATAACTAAGGATGACCTTGAACTCCTGATCCTCTGCCCTCCGTCTTCCAACTGCTGGGATTGCATGTCTGCACAAGAACTTATTTTTTAAGATAGTTTCCTGTTATTTCAGAGGTAACCAATTATTGTTTCCTAAAAAGAAAAAAAAAATCTTTGTAAAATGTTACTTCTGAGTATAAAGAAAGCTATACAAGGTGTGCAGGCTATATTCCCAGCACTTAGGTAGGAGCCAGGAAGGCCTCAACCAAGGTTAGTTTGAGTTACACAGCGAGACACTGCCTCAGAAAGAGAGACATGGAGCACACACACACACACACACACACACACACACACACACACACACACACACACACAGGGCCGGGGGCAGGAAAGTAAAATAAATACCTAGGCATAGAGCATTTTTTGTGTACTGAAAATTATAAATACTTATGAAAGAAACCAAGGATCTAAATAAAAGGAGAGTTACTTCATATCAGTGAACTTCAAATCATAATATATTAATATTGTTTCACTAGTCATAACAGGTGCATTATGTGATACCAGATATTTGGGGTGGGGAGTGAGAAAGGTTTTCTCTGTGTAGCTCTGGCTGTCCTACAACTCACTTTGAAGACCACGCTTGACTCAAACTCCAAGATCCGCCTGCCTGTGCCTCCTGAGTGCTGGGATTAAAGGTGCGTGCCACCACACCCAGCATGTGATATCAGATCTTAACAATCAGGGAAACTAGGGAAGGAAGGGTGAAAACTCTCAGAGCTATTTTCACAATTTTTCTATAGACTCAGACTATTCAAAAATATGATGTCTGTACTTGATGTCCAGGTTGACAAGGTATCGCACGCAGCATTATCTTTACACTCGAGCCCTAGACCCAAGAGGACACCAGGAAAATAAACACAAACCTACACAAAACAATTATGGTAACTATACATCTTAGAAAACTTTTCATCTTCAAAGACTTAAAACATGTGATACAGAGGCAGAGCAAGAACGCTGGCCTCCTACCTCACAAATGGTGGAATGCCAGAGCCCTTCACATCTACTTCCAGACCACTCACTGGTTGCTGGTCTCGGGGACAACTGGCCCAGGTTGAAGGTGATACATGCTGGTTCTTCGGTCTGTTGTTTCCTGCACCCCCTTCAGCCACACCATACCACTGCATTATCACAACAGCAAGTGCCATTTATAAAGATTATTAGTTTTTTTAAATGTGCATAGCTGTTTTGCCTGCCTGTATACCTGTGTACCCACTGTGTGCATACAGTGCCAGAAGAGCATCGGATCCCATGGAAATGGAGTTAGAAATGGTTGTGAGCCACACTATTAGTCCTTGAGGATGAATTATAAAAAATTAAAAATCCAACAAAATCCAAACACATATGAATGTTAACAACACAGTAATCAAATTATTCTTCCTTTCTGTGTAGCGATATCACACAAAAATATAATGCTCTTCTGACTGGTTCATAAAAACATTTGGGGGCTGTGTGTCTGAGCACTAGGTACTTAATTTTGTACTGTTTTGACTTCTTGATATTTCCCTGGGGGGAACCAGGGAAATGTAGGGACCGTAGATACCCCCATAGTCCTAGGCAAATGTTCTAGAAGCCAAATCTTTTCTGTAGCACACAGTTACCAGAATACATGCCAAAGAGCCCTGTTAGTTCTGTGGAAAATCTATTCCTCACTTGGCGAACAGCATGGCCGTCATCTATTGTTTAGTAGGCAGATATTAGTGAGCATAGAGGGATTTCACTGTTTGCCTGATTTATGCCTTTGTCCAGTAGACATGTGTCTGTTTGGCATAATGCTTTGTCAACAGTAAACATTCAATATGTGGGGTGTGGCATCTGTCCTCAGAGCTGTCACTGATACAGGTGCTGAAAGTAACCACTGTCCGATAATAAGGAGCTCATATCAAGAAATCTAGAACTATTTGAAGACCACCAAGTCCTGCTCTACAGAGCTGCCCACTGACAGTGTGGCAGGGAGATTTGTTTGGGACATCTGCACTTTTGGAGTCACGGCACCTTCTGCCATTCTGCTGATCACATGACCACCACCACCCCAAGGTCCGGGCTGGATGGAAACTTCATTCTCTTCATCCCAGCAGGTGGGAGCAGGCAGAGAAGTTTCACTGAACTGCTGTGGGATGTTAATGTATGTCCTGTGGGAGCCCTTCTTGGGTTCCTTGTGGCGTTACCCAGCAGGTTTGCATAGAGGATGATTAGGACCATGGGCCTGAGTGCAGGTGTCTGAGATGGTCTGCACTTGGCTGTACTGGGGGATGGTCTGTATGTCAAGTTGCTCTGATTGGTCAATAAATAAAACCTGATTGGTCGTGGCTAGGCAGGAAGTATAGGCGGGACTAACAGAGAGGAGAAATAAAAGAACAGGAAGGCAGAAGGAGACGCAGCCAGCCACTGCCAGGACAAGCAGCATGTGAAGATGCTGGTAAGCCACGAGCCACGTGGCAAGGTATAGATTTGTAGAAATGCGTTACTTTAAGATATAGGAACAGTTAACAGGAGGCCTGCCACGGCCATACAGTTTGTAAGCAATATAAGTCTCTGTGTTTGCTTGGTTGGGTCTGAGCGGCTGTGGGACTGGCGGGTGACAGAGATTTGTCCTGACTGTGGGCAAGGCAGGAAAACTCTAGCTACACTGAACACTCTATGATGCTTAACCAAAGGGGAAGAAACCATGGGCCCATCACCCAAAAAAAAAAAAAAAAAAAAATCAATTAAAATCAACCTCACATAATTTCAGAGTTAAAAGAGATCCCAGAGGCTCTCATCTTTGGAAGTATTGGAGCTCATCTCATACATGAAAACATGTTAAAGAACTTGCCCAAGGTCGTGAGGGAAGCCAGAGAGGCAGCCGAGGTCAGGATCAACAGTCTGCATTTCCTGCTGCTGTTCTTTCCCTCTGACATGTGTAGATCCCTGTCTAAGATGGTTCAGAAAGACCTGTGGCCAGCCTGCCACCAGGAGCAGCAAGTCTATTTTAACTTAACCGTCTTGGTGCTCCTCAGACAGTCCTCCTTGAACCGGGCCCTTCGGCACCTGGGACCCATGTGAGTCTGTAAGAATTCAGTTTCTCTCTTCAAAGCAAGTTGACTGATGCTGACGATGAAAATCAGATGGACTTGTGTTGAAGTGACCAGATGTGTAACTATCACAGAGCATGGCCGTAAAACACAGTGTGAACTGTATCCTCGCTGGCGTTGTGCTCCATAGGTATTTTCTTTCTTTCCTGGTTGTGTAGTGGAGTTATTCTCTTTTAAAATCCCTTATCTAAGTTTTAAGTACTAATTAATATGCAAGAAGCTATAAGTCCCCTTAATTCTGCCTCTAATTCTGCTCTTAAAACTCACCATTTCCTATCATTATCCTCCCCTGGTCTGAAGCCTTCAGCATTATTGCTGGCAAAAGAATGAAGTATGCCAAGAACATTACAACTTCACGTGGAATGGGAACCACGCAGTAACTTTGGTTTTGCCAAATGATTACTTAGTATCAGATTATAATGCCCATTTTACTTCAGACTAATATTTGATATGTCTTACAATATTCCAAAGCAATGGCAAGTTCTCAATGAAGCAGTCAGGAGGTTAATGTCTGATTGTGGTCCTATTAGATAACAAGTTGCCTGAACTGATATTGAGTGCCACAGGGGAAAGAAAGAGCCCACCTATGAACCCCTGCCACTCACAAGTCCCAGGCTGGAGGACACTGTGAAGGCTCTGTCTGAGACCCAGGCCACCTTCAAAAGGCAGTTTGTATTGTTTTCACTGTGTTGAGGAGACAACTGAAGGCTGAACTTTCCCCAAGCCATGTCCGTTCAGTTCCGGGTAGGGGTCAAATCTGAGTCTTCCTTAACCTGGGGCAAGCATCCTCTCTAACACACACTAACCCCAAAGCCTTGAACATGCCCTACTGGAATCAAGTGAGATGATTTCAGGGTCCCCCCAAGGTGAGACACAGAATAACCTTGATTGAGGATGACGGACATTTCCTTTTGCACATCCTAATATGACTTGCACAAGGCAGGAGCTCTCGGCCAGTGCTGTGTCTCAAACACCCATCTAACACTTGCCACCACCACCACCCCCCTTTCCAGTAAGAACACTGATGCCTTAAGTGCAGAGCTCTGGTCCAGGGATTGTGTCCAGCTAGAACTTAATGGTGTTTATCCTTCTATTTGCGTGGTGGCTTTCTTTCTTATCCCATGTGATAATAATCTCCCATTTATGATACGGACTTTTAAGATGCTTCCTTTAAAAAAACCTATCTGGAGCTGGCCGGGTGGCTCAGCAGGTGAAGGCGCATGCTGAACTAACAGACAATTTGATCCACTACTCAGGGCCTAAACCATGGGAGAAAAATAACCTGACTCCTCACAGTTGACCTCTGACCTCTATACATGCATCATTGTCATCATCATCATCATCACCACACACACACACACACACACACACACACACACACACACACACACACACACACTCAGAGAGAGGACTGATGAATAAAAGCAATAAAAAGTCAAAATACATCTACATGAATTTTTTGAAGTGAGTCCATTTGAAGAAGGGTCCACCCGCAAGTGAGAAGCATCGCGAAGGGGCCAGTCGATATACTGTTGGAAACTGCTTTCTTGGTGCTCACCTGAGAATGGCTGCAGGAAGCCAGGTCCAGGCTGGAAGTAGAGGACACAGAAACAAGTTGGTGTCTGCATTGCTGTGAGGCTCTGTCTCCTGGTGCATTAGATGAGTCTCCAGTTATCTGTCTGACATTTTCTCCTGGATCTCAGCTTTGAAGAACTGTAGTATAGATGTGGTGGATCTGACCCATGCCTTAGCCACTCCAACAGACAGAGAGAGCCTGAGAAGGATCGGTAGTGAGGCATGGACAGAGGGTGGTCGGGTCTCCATGCTCCAGGGTCACTTCTAGAAAGGGGTGGGGGCAGGTTTTGCTGAATGGGTAGTTTTCCTAGGGCATTTGGGAGCTGTAGTTGGAAAGGTGGGCTGATGTAAAACCATTAACTTATTTAAGGGCAAGCCACCAAGTTGGGATTGAGATGTGGTGTGAATTGACTGAAGGCTCCTCATCATTCGGACCAGTCACTAAGGAGACTCAGCTGCCCTGTGACCTTGCATATCCCCACATTTGTCCTTCCAATTTGTA
Source organism: Peromyscus maniculatus bairdii (assembly GCF_049852395.1). NCBI lineage: Eukaryota > Metazoa > Chordata > Mammalia > Rodentia > Cricetidae > Peromyscus > Peromyscus maniculatus. Next base: position 13,010,193 of record NC_134856.1, read on the forward strand.
TTAGTTCAGCTGCGCCTCTGACCTTACTGTCACATCTAGAAGTGTTGTCCAAAGTGCCTACGGTAGAGTTGACAGGTCTCTACATAGGCTCATACATTCTGGGATCCATGCCTCTGGCCCAGCATTCTCTGGGGGACATCTTCAGTTCTAGAATACTATAAGATGTAGCAGGAACCAGATCTCCAAGTGGCTGTTGCCAAGGACTGAGGGATTTAGTGATGCTTGCCTTTCCACCCATAATTTAAAAAAAAATAGTAATTTCTCCTTCTCTGTTTCCTGCAGATTCTTCATACAGAGCTCACAGAAGGAACTCAGGGACCATGTTCATGTGGTATTCAAACACATTGCGAGGTGTTTATCTTTGGGTCAGGTTGGCTGGTTTTAGAATGACTGAGGAGAAGCACCTCTGGGGATGTCTGTGAAGACATTCCCAGAGAGATTTAACTGATGAGGAAAGACCCACTCTGAATGTGGTTGGTACCATTTCCTGGACTGGGGCCTAGCCAAATAAAAAGAGGGAAGGGAGGAAGCTAGCTGAGGATCAGCCTTCATCTCTCTCTGCTACCCGGCTGTGGCTACGTGTGACCAGAAGCCTCCTGTTCAATGTCCCACCATGGTGGACTGTATCTCTTCAAACCAGGAGTCAAAATAGACTTCCTTCCTTCTCCGCATCACTTTTGTCAACTTTTGTCACAGCAACAATTAGAGTAACCAGTGCACAAGGTTTGTATAATCAAGTGATGGAGAGTCCCGTCCCCTTCCTGGGTGTCTAGGGCCTAACGCTCAGAGCTCAGCTGTATGGGCATTTAGGAGGTTCATTCTTTGTGTGTTTTGTAATTTTGTGTTGTGAGCTCATCTTTAGTGACACTTTATATTCAGAAGCCATGTTGAGGCAGGCCTGTGATTATATTCTCACAGTGTCCCTGTTCATGTCGGACAGGTTTTCCTCTTCAGGGGATGGTCCCAGTTGGAGACCACTCAGCTGGCTGATTCCAGGATGAACCTCAACTGAAGAGAATCAGTTTTGTAGCTATTAATTCTCACAGCAGATACAATTTCCTCCTGCCCGGGCTGGGGCCTAGATAAATAGTCAAACACCCTCATCTTCCTGTGTTGCAAAGATTTCCTAGTTGATCTGTCACCAAGGAGGTAGCCCTTAGAGCATCGTTGACTTGAGGTATTGAAGCTCCGACTCCTGCCCTTGCGTGCTTGCCAAAGCCTCAGCTATCACTTTGCCCAGCTTGGCAGCCAGGAGTCCCACCCTGAGACAGCTAAGGCATTGGTTCTCCTATAACACTCAAGTCATCAAATGCTTCTTTTGTATTAACCCCCTGGGAATTCCCCTGACTTTTTATTTTCAAGTTCATCTTCAGATTTAAAATGATGCTCGCTCTATGTCATCAAGTACTGTTCCTAGAGGTTTCAAAACCCAGTTATTATCTCCTACAAAACATCTTCACAAGGGAAGCTTGCAAAAGGAATTCGGAGCCCTCTTTCCACCAGCTGTACCAATCCGGCGTGCTCTGAGGCTGCTTTCCTCATAAAACCATCATTTGGGGTGGGGTGGGGTTAGGGACAGTTTCACAAGAGAGAGGGATGAAAGAAAATAAAGTCTAAAATTGAGGTGAAAATCAAGTTAAGGGTCTTCCAGGCACACTGCGTGTGCAGGGGAACAATGGGATCGGTGGCAGGCCCCCAACTGTATGACATATGACTTCTTTTCCTCAAATTATAGAAGAGTCCTGCAGTAGAGGGAAGGATATTCCATTTTAATCTTTTACATCTGTTCACCAGGTACAGAAGGATAAAATAAGATAAAGCGGGGCTCTCTTGAGAAGTCCATATTTTCAAAGGCTTTTGGCATTAATGCACTTATTAATTGTCATAGATCGTTGCTGTCATCAAAAGAATATTGTATAATGTATGGTGATCTTTATGGGATGCTGGGAGAGAATTTCAAATTTCTATCACAACCTGAACCACTCAAAATGAAAAACAAAGACCATTAAATCCTTTTCATCTCTAGTAGGTCCTAAATATTGTTTATTGGGGCTCTTAATTCACCCTGAAAAATGCTGTAATTATTGAAAGTGTCCAAGCTGTTAACTGGAAAACAACATATGCCACATTTACATAATGATTTGCATATAATTTCCATGCCATTCATTTAATGTCAAAATGTACAGTTATGTTCCTAGCCCCTCCGCCTTTTCTCTCAGCCCTTCCCTGGTCCTACTGTGTTAGTGAGAATACCAGACTCACTGAAAGCTGCTTATGAGATGGGAAACCGGATGCAGTGAGTCATCTGGTCAGAAAGCTTTGACCAAACATTTTTATTTCTCCTGACTGGATTGACCAGTGCACTGGGACAATGTGGATACCAGGTACTACAGTCTGCTTGAGCCATATGGGCTCATTTTGCAGATGAAGAAGCAGGGCTCAGAGAGATTCTGCTTGCTGTGGGGTAGCCCTGATTTGCTTCCTCAGTCTCAGCAACCCAAAGGCTGCCACCTTCTCAGGCTTGATGCCTTTAGGGTGGACTTCGGCGTCACCTGCTTGGTCTGATCTTCCTAAAAGTAAAAGTTTCAGATGAGGACTTAGATGAAGGTGTTTTGCTGTAGGCAAGAGCCTGGGGTGCAGGTGTGTGGAGGCTGGAGAGGAGGCAACTAGGGAAGCAATAATCTGATCCATAATGGAGGTGACAGTTCAGGCTCTCAGTTCTACTGGATAATCCTAGAAAGGTCTGGAATGCCTGTGGCACGCCCAGCCAGGGGTGAGGGGCTGAGATGTACCATGGCTGCCTGAGTGTTGTCTTTGGAGTGAATTTCCCTGCACTCTTAAACATTAGATTTAGTGTATATATTTGGGCTGTGTGCACACTCACGTGCCACGGTGTTGGAGGTCAGAGGAATGTTCAAGAATTGGTTGTCTTCTTCCACCATGTGGGTCCCCGGGATGGAACTCAAGCCATCTATTGGCTCTCCCCACAGTTTCCGGATCTGCGGATCCACAGACCCAGCAAGCCCTCTGGGTCCACAGCAAAGGGCCGTAAATGGGCCTGTGTGACCGGGGGACCGAAGTGACTCGGCATCTGCTCGGCTGTTCCGCCCCGACTGGAGTCAAAGGTCAGGCTGACCCTATATGGAGTAGTTACCAGACATCCTAGGCCTGTCCACACTCACCTGTGCTGTTTCTTCTTTGTCTTCAAGACTTTACAGCCCGTGAGGACAGGGGCTGTGTGACGGCAGGGAGCGTCTACAGAAAGTCAGTGCCCCACTGTTCCAGAGATGAGTGCGTCAGGTACCAAATCTAGTCTGTCTTCTGCTCCAGACAAGCTGGTTACTCGGAGCTCAAGGAGGTTCTGAGGGCTGCTTTCTTCAATGCAGCCCACTCTCTCCTCAGTTCTCTGCATTCTAAGAAGCTGAAAGGAAATGACTCAAAGGCAAAACCTCACAGACACATCCTAAAGTTGCCAGAGGCTAAAAGAGAACCGGCTTACTCCAGACTCCTCCTTTGAGACTAAGTCTGAGGTGAAATCACAGCTGTTAATTGGCTTCTTTCTGTGGGATGGCCTCCAATGGGCCAGCTCAGCAAGTAGAAACCAAGGCCATCAAGACACTGCCAGCTTCTTGTGGGGGATTTGCATGCTCTTACCTCTTCACATTCTCTTTGACAATCCTTTTGAGTTCCTCCCCTTTCCCTTCTCCTTCTCTCTTCTCCTCACTGGCTTGTCCACACTTGTACTTGCCAGGTGGGTCTCCAGCACATTCCTCAAGTACCGGGCCCCATCCAGACACCACCTTCCACACATCCCTGACAGCAGCCATGGGAGCTGTGTCCACTTTGACCCACAGTGAAGGAAAGGTGCCAACTGTCCACCGCTCCTTCTCCAAGCAACCCAGAGGCCTAATGGCCACAGGCTGAGAGAAGGTCCTGCAAGTCGAACAACTTGAATGCAGTCAGTGGGTCTGCAGAGTAGGGCAGCAATCCCCGGCCATCCCTGTCTTCTGTGTCTCTGTGGACTTCCGGTACCATGGAGGTCTTGTCCTCCTAAAAAGGCCTGAGCTTGAAGCTGGCTGCAGAGACCTGCCGGCAGAGTTCCCTCAGAGCTGCTCATGCACCAAGGGGCGCGCGCGCACACACACACACACACACACACACACACACACACACACACACACACACACACACACTGGAGAGAGACAGAGACACAGATAGTAATGCATAGGGGGAGGGGAACTCTTGGTACCCAATTCCTACTTGTTTGTAGTAAATAATGACAAATTGACAAATTGGTTGTTTATCCCATTTCAGGCACAGCAGTAAACATTTCACATGTGTTCAGCCTGTGCAACAACACTTTGAGGAACAGGTTCTATGGCTTTTCTCACTCAATCAAGGACAGAGTCCCAGAGTGAATAGGTGACTGACTCAAGGTCATGCTGTGTCAATGGACTTGCTGGGTCTCCTTCCGGGTAGAAAAAGTGCAGAGACCCACCTGGGATCCTGGTAGACAGTTAGTGGACTGTGGGGCTGGTTCTTGGCTCTGCATCTGTGTGTGTGTGTGTGTGTGTGTGTGTGTGTGTGTGTGTGTGTGTGTGTGTGTACCGTGTGCAGAGATGTACTGAGGGTTCCATTGTGTGCTTGTGTGAGAAACCACGCATCTTCTCTATGCATGTGTATGCAGACAGCAGTGATTACATTTACTAAGGCTGTGGCTCTGGATTCCAGCACTGTTATTTCCCGCATAGGCGATCCAAGTCAAGTCGCTAAGACACTTCTGCGCTTGTTTGATCTTCTGTATGAAGTACCTAGCATCGAGGATCAGAAGCACTGAGAAGGGAAATGGCTTCTGCAGGCCAGCATGCACACCCACTGTGAGAGTGTAACCTGGTGCCGTTCAGTAACAGCAAGTGTTTACAGAGGGAAGCAATGGGGAAAGGCCTTCTGACACTGGACTAGACCCTCACTGACCCCGATTTGGTCCCACTTCTGCATGGAGGTAGGCTGGTTGTTTCTGCTTTGTAGATGAGGGGTGTGGCTTTAGTGATGTCAAATGTTCCTCTCACCAGACAAATACATAGTTGAGGTCAGGCCAGGGGGCAGCCCTTTTGTCTTGCGCTTTGGTGGAACTCGGTTTTTCCTTCATTCACCACTAGGCACAATGCTTCCCACAGGGACTTCGAGTTTTACTTTTTTTCCAAATTGGGAACTGTGTCCATGTGCCTGCCTGAGACAAGGTTGCCACCAAGCTGCTTTTCAACGGGACCCCTTGTGGCTTTGTAATTGCCGCTATCTCTTTGAACATTTGGAATTTGTAATGAAGTCACTTTCCAGCCCTGATTCATCCCAAATTCAATATTCTGTTTCCTTTCGGTTTTTCCCCCCAGCAATGAAAAGATCGGTAACATTATAAAACATCTGAAAGCGCGGTGGAAGTTTCCTGGGGCTTGGAGTGTTGTGTTATGTTATCTTTGGAATAACTTTGAAGTCCCACCGGTGTAATGGAAGCCGTTATTATGTCATGAGACTGATTAGCATGCCTGTGGGAAACATTAATTGATGCTGACATCATAGCTGGCTTTGCAATCAGTCAGTTTGTTTTGCTTCTTTTTTGTCCCACTCCCACCCCGGCCCCAAGCCCGGGTTCTTAATGTAAAGGTGGTGGACCACTTTCCGAGGAGGGTAATGGAACATGTATGGATGAGGCCAGGGAGAACCAGCAGCCACAGCCTCCAGACAGCGCTGGGAGCAAATGGTGAAACAAAGGCTTTGGCAGAAGCTCGGGCGGGGGTGGTTGGGCGGGTGGGGGGTGCTGGCCCTTTGATTTGCCTGGAAAGGTTTTGATTTAGCTGGCATTCCGACTCTTGATATATAAAACTTTTAAACTCAGTAGTCAGCATGGCTGCCTGAATCCATTTGGTTCCAGTCCTTTGCGATTAGGTTGATTGCTGGTGGCTGGGGGACCGTGGGGAGCCTCGCTGGCCTTCGCCGAGTAAGACGATCACATTCCAAACTATCTTTGCCTTCTGTACAGAAGTGCATTCCATTGACAAAGAAAGCTTCAGAGAGGAGGCACGGTGGACTCCTATTATCTCAAATTGTGTATTATTAACATACACGATGTGATAGCTTTCCAATCACCATGTACAACTAATTTATCCACCAATGTACTATTTAAGTATCTATCAGAAATATGAACTTTTCCTATAATGTATTAATCTGGCAAGGTCTTTCCTCTTACCTTTTGAGTTAGGAATAATATTTTCTGTTACATGAAGGGTCTCTTGGGAGGAGAGAGAAATCCCAGGAAGTGTATAGAGCCCGCATGATGGGAAATGGGGAAAGTTCTAAATTCAGGACAATGTGGTCTTCTTACTCCCTTTAGAACATCCGTCGTAGCCTGCTCTCCTCCATGCCACCTGCCTGTGGCTCCTAGAGAATGCTAGGGAGATGGGCCTGATCATCTCCCTGTGTCAAGTTTTGGCTGGGTAGACGGAGACTTAGTGTCCGTGGTGACCTCAGGCAGGAAAGACTGAGAAGATCAGTATTGATATTGTTGTTAACACATCATTTTATTAGAACATATTAATTACACACATGATGGTTTCATCTTGACATTCTCATACATACAAATACATCATATGCTTTGTTCATATTGCTCCTGCATGCCTCCATTCTCCTCCTGGTCCTTTCTTCTTCCCAAATGGTCCTCCTTTACATCCATATCTGTACTTTGAATCTAGATTCTGTCTATGAGAGCAGACACTCATGGGATTAGAGCTTTCCTTTAGCTGCATACATAGACAGCTACAGTTTGTCACCTAGATGCCTCCTGCCCATTTCCAAGCCCCACCCCCCAACCTCCTGGAGAAGATCATCCATCACATGATCTCTTTTTGCTCATTTTCTTCTACCCACCAGACCTAAGTTGTGTGAGAACAAGAACCTTATCTGCTATGCTTGCTCCTTTTCTGACAGCACTGGCACATAGTAGGTACTCAACAAATATCTCTTGACTGAGTGAGTGACTCTCAGCCAGAACCAGGCAGAAAACAGATTCCTACAGACTGTTTAAGTGTCTCTAATGGAGAGATGTGGACAGTGTGAGAGGCATGAAGAAGAGAAAGTAGAGCATTAGGATACCAGCAAGAGCAGGTGACTGCTTCCTCTCCAAACCGGAAAGGGCAAAGGAAAGCCATGCATGACAGGGCATGCCTATAATTCCAGCACTTGGGAGGTAGAGTTAGGGTAGCTAGAGGTTCAAGGCCACCCTTGGCTGGCAAGTTTAGAGATTAGCCTGGCTATGTGAAACTCTGCCTAAAAAGGAGATGGGGGCCGGAGGGAAGAAAAGGAGAGGGAAGCAGGAAAGAAAAGAAAGGAATTAAAATAACCCAAAGGAAGAAGTGGACGGTGAGAGACAGTGGGATCTGGAATGCTGAAGGACAGGCCATCTGCAAAGACCTTTGATCACAGTAGGTGATTTCCTAAGGAATACGGTCCAGAAAAGGGAAAGAGTGGAGACTACAACCTCAACCTCTCTCTCCCCTCTTTTTCCAGGAGTCTCACGTGCCTCCCTTAACAAACTCAAATGAAATCTAGCTGCCAGATGCATCTAGCAAGTCTCAGATTGGTGTTTTTCAGTTCCAGATGAGACAAAGAAGAGCAGAGGTAGATCAGGGTGGGACAGACCAACATTCTCAAAAAACTCAACATTTGGGTGCTGTGGGATGTCTTTCTGTATGCTGTGAATATGTATTGCTCTGATTGGTTGATAAATAGAACTGCATTGGCCTATGGCCAGGCAGGATGGAGCCAGGCAGGAAAATCCAAGAGAGACAGTGAGAGGAGAAAAGAGAGTAGAGAGAGCCAGCAAACCACCATTCCAGGAGCAACATGTAATGGGACACAGGTAAAGCCACGGGACACATGGTGATACATAGATTTATAGTTATGGGTTGAGATAAGTTATACCAGGTAGCTAGAAAGAAGCCTGAGCCAATAGGCCATAGAATTTACAATTAATATTAAGCCTCTGAATGATTATTTTATTGGTGACTGCAGGACCACAGGGCTGGGTGGGACTAGAGAAAGTTCCAGATACATTTTGGTGCCTAATGTGGGGCAAGAATTTCCACCCAAAACCTGAAAAAGCTTTAAAAAAAAAAAAAAAAAAAGATTCTGAAACAAATCTAAAAACAACTTCCTAGTTCTGTCTGTATGGGGGCTTGCCATGCTGTATGTGGGCTTGAGCTACAATGTGGTGAGTTTGTGGCATACGGGCTTAACCTACAGCAATGACAAAAATAATATTTAAAAAAAATATAAATATAAAAATTACACAGAGAGTCTGGATTATATTTTCTTTGAGATTTTTAAGTATAAAAAGATATTTTATTACAAAGAGTACTCAGTTAAACCAATATATATATATATATATATATATATATTAAAGATATCTTGACTTCAAATTTATGTCTAGGGATATGTTACTTGGAAAAGAGGTTCTGCTTTTCTTTCCCAAAAGGATGAGAAGCTGTGGATTCCTTCTAGGTTAATATGGTTCCATCAAGGAAGACCCCCTGAGAGGTCTCCAGATGATCCAACATCCAGAACAGCTTCAATGCAACAACTGGCTGAGAGAATACAGCCTCACAGACTACTCTAGTCAGGACTTGACTGGAATCCTAAAATTTTCTTTATGTCCCCATAAGACTACCAGTGCTCCCAATCAGTAAAAAGTAATATGAAAAGCTATGCCCAAATTCCCAAAATATTGTTTATAAGTGTTTATTTTTATTTAAAGGGGGTTGATTATAAGTGCAATCTCTTTCTAAAAAAGAAAAGGGGATATAGGCATGATAGGATAAAAAGATAGATTATTAAAACTACTTAAAAAACAACAACCATTTAAAATATTTTACATTGCTATAGATTTTAATTTATTGATACAAATTTAAAATTTACTTTGTTATACTGTATATATTTCTACTCTTGTTTAAGGTATTATGTTTATGCAACTCATTAAAAATTATAATATATAATTAAGAAATACATATTAATCATCTCTGAATATAGATGATATTAATTAATCATCATCTATTATCAAACTTACAGTCATGTTAGTTAAATTTTTTAGACATACAAACATATATTCCAATTAGGTAGGTAATCTTCAAATACTTCAAAGACCTACAAAATATGGCATTTAAAATATTTTAAAAACTTAGACTTTTTGGGACAATGAGACACATCTGCTCCTGGCAGCACCGATTTACTTCAAAGAGCAAGATGGGTATTGAAGACACTCCATATGGAGTTTATCTTCTTCTTGGAAAAACTGGACATTTGGGCAGGAAACTGCTCATGCCTGGACTGCTTGATAATATGTTGTATCAACTGGACATACAAGACCATAGGAAAATGACCACTGATTTTGCCAAAACAAAGTGAAATGGTCCTTCAGGTTCCTGCTTTGAAGAGAAGGCTACCAGACATTATACAGGACACAGAAAAATGACTGAAAGACTCTAGGTCTATAGGCTGAAGATAGATGCCCCAATGTTACAGAGGAACTTTGGGTGACTGCCCAGGAAACCAGCTATCTCTATCATATCTAGAATTATGAAAGTTGCTTGCAATATACTTCCTGTTTACTCAGGTAATAATATATCCTTCTGAGATCTTTGATGGAGTTGAAGACTATATTGTTATAATTATAGCTTTCCTTAGTCATGATAAAAGATAAATTAGACATAAAACTTTAAATTCACAAAAATAGGATAGATGATAAAATATTTTCTTATTTTGCCAAATACACATAGACTAGATATTATAACTATATTTCTTGCTTGATAACTGTTTCGTTATATGTGATTTTATTATGTTAAAGTTAAAACCTTCCTTTTTGATTAGACAAAAAAGGGGAAGTGCTGTGGGATGCCTTTCTGTACTCTGTGAATATGTGTTGCTCTGATTGGTTGATAAATAAAGCTGCAGGGCAGGACGGAGCCAGATGAGAAAATCCAAACGAGATCATAAAAGGAAAAAAGAGAATAGAAGGAGACACCAAACCACCGTCCAAGGAACAACATGTAATGGGACACAGGTAAAGCCATGGAACAAGTGGCGACACAGAGATTAGTAGTTTTGGGTCAAATTAAATTATTAGCAAAAAGCCTGAGCCAAAAGGCCTTAGAATTTACAATTAATGTTAAGCCTCTAAATTATTATTTTATAGGTGGCTGCAGGACTGTGGGACCGGGCGGGACTGGAGAAACTTCTGGCTACATTTGGGGTCATTTCGGAGTTTGGATTTTCAGGTTGGAGATGCTGAGCCAGCAAAATCCATGTAAGTGTTCCAAAGTTGGGACCCTCCCAAGTAAGCACTTTCCAAAACTGGGGCTCTCCAAAATCAGGTCTCTCCCAAATCAGGATGCTCCAAAATCAGGTCTCTCCCAAATCAGGATCCTCCAAAATCAGGTCTCTCCAAAATTGGGACCCTCCAAAATCAAGACCCTCCCAAATCAGGAACATTCCTGACTTCAAGCATCTTGAATAAGGAATACTCAATCTTTACTATGCAAACACTCCTGCCAGTGGATAACCAAGCAGAATGAAAGGATCGGCCTGAGCTGCCAATGTGGGCAGCACAAGCCTCTTCTGGAAAAGGAGCCCACAGACGGTGGGGTCCTACTTGTTCTTGCTCTGTGACATCACTAACAATCTCTGGGGTGCTGTTTCTTAACCACAGTAGAAGAAAGACCTCCAGGAGAAGCCGACACAGCCTCAGCAGGCGGAGTGGCATAGGGCCATTGAGAACAAGACAGCAGCCCTCCCCATACTTCACTGGTCCTGAAAGCACCACTTCCTCAAGAACCATGTAATGCTGCCACCTCTAGCGATGGTTAGTTAGGTGGTCACATGCTCTAACACAACGCACAGGGAAACATGTCCTTTGAAATGTACTGATGAGAATCATGCAAATTAAAGACTACAATATAAGAGGGCAAGTGCTTGGATATTATAGGCAAAGTTTTTCTGTGCCAGCAGCCACTCCCAAATAATCACTCAGAAACTTATTATTGATTGTAAATGCTCAGCTGATTGCTCAGGCTTGTTACTAGCTAACTCTTACATTTAAATTAACCCATGTTTCTTACCTACACTTTGCCACGTGACTTGGTACCTTCTCTCAGCAGAGGATGCCCATCTTGCTTCTCCCTGTGTCTGCTGGCGACTCATCTGACTCTTCCCTTCTTCATTCCAGGGTCCTAGGATTGGTTGTCTCACCTTACTTCCTGCCTGGCTACTGGCCAGTCAGCTTTTTATTAAACCCATTCTAGTGACAAATCTTTACAGTGTGCAAAAGGATTAGTCCACAGCAGGATATTCTGATTCTCCCATCCCCCCAAAAGGGCATCATGTATGTGACTTTTACTTGAATGTCAGACTACAGAGGTCCAAATGGAAGGTGAGAATTACAGCTAGACCATATGCAAAGAATTCCTAAATCATCTTCTGCCAGACAGCAGGAGTGACTATCTTAACTCCTGCCTTCTCCATTCAGAACTGCCAAAGAGACCCATAGTGCCTCTGTGGATGCATGCAGTTCTACTGAGTAGTTAGACAACCAACCCTTCAGGTTTGTTTCTACAAATTCCTTCTTTCTCTCTCTCTCTCTCTCTCTCTCTCTCTCTCTCTCTCTCTCTCTCTCTCTCTCTTTCTCTCTCTCTCTCTCCCAGTCCATCTCTCCTACTCCTGCTCTCCCCCTCCCCTTCCTTCCTTCCTTCCTTCCTTCCTTCCTTCCTTCCTTCCTTCCTTCCTTCCTTCCTTCTTCCCTTCCTCCCTTCCTTCCTTCCTTCCTTCCTGAAGCATTGTATTAGTATAAACATCCTTGACTGGCCTCAGTCTTACAACCCTTACTTAACCTCCTGAGCACTCTCAAGCTATTCCTTCCTCCCACTTTGAATTCTGCATTTTCATGTTTTTATTCAATTCTTACAGCTGCCCAGTGGTATACTGTTGTGGATATCGCTCTATATAAATAAAACACTGATGGCCAGTGACCAGACAGGAAGTATAGGCGGGACAAGGAGAGAGGAGAATTGGAGAAACAAGAAGAAGGAGGGAGAGACACTGCAGCCACCGCCAGGACAAGCAGCATGTAAAGACGCCGGTAAGCCACCAGCCACGTGGTAAGGTATAGATTTCTAAAAATGGGTTAATTTAAGATAAAAGAACAGTTAGCAAGAAGCCTGCCATGGCCATACAGTTTATAAGTAATATATGCGTCTGAGTGATTATTTTATACGTGGATTGTGGGACTGCGGGGCTTGGTGGAACCTGGAGAGAAGCTCTCCAGCAACAGCATACTATTGGGCCCATGTTACATGGGAGGAAGGAAGTTCTAAGAAGGTGACTGACACACAGCTACACAGTTAGAGAATGGTAAGGATGTGACAGGCAACATTTACTGAGACTTTCTAAGAAAAGTTTTGATTTGTTTTTACTAATGGGTGTTTGAGTATGTCTGAGTGTATGCACATGCATGTGCCAGTGCCCATCAATGCCGGAAGAGAGTGTCAGATCCCCTGGAGTGGATTAACAGGCGATATGGATGCTGGAAACTGAACTCCCATTCCTCTGAAAGAACAGAAAATGTTCTTAACTGATGGGCATCTCTTCACACCCTATTGGGGACTTTTATATGCTTGGTATTATATTGAGTTTTGGGATTATAACTATGCACAAAATACAGCACCTGTGTGAAAAATAACCACATATTCAAATAATTAGAATAGTGTTTAGAAAATATTGTAAGTGAGGTCTGCCTGGTGCAGGAGGAACAGAGGACACAGACTCACAGGGAGTGGACTTGGAGCTGGTCTAAGGATGGTTGGGGATTTCCCTGGCAGATGAAGGGGGACATACACTTCATGAAGTGGGAGACTGCAGAAGCATGGAGCTATCAGAAGAAAGCATGTTCTCAGTCACCAACAAGAAATCCAGAGTGGCTCCGGCCAGGGGTGAATCAAAAGAAGAGGCATGGAGCAGGCAGAGATCACCACAGCCTAGGGGAAAGGTAATGGGGACAAAGTGACTTGCCTCAAGTGCCACATGGGCTGGGGTTGAAGCCAGGCACGTTCACAAACCCAATCCTCTTGGGTCTACATAAGAGTCAAGGCAGAACCAACGGTGTGGCCAGAAAACACACCCTACTTGGGGGTCCGGGGGAGTCTGCCCAAGTGACCCTGTTCAACCATGTCAACTTGTAGCGACAGCACAGCTTCCAAGTCAAATACTGAGCACCAACCTCCAAGGAGCATGGAGGTTTGGGGCATTCGTGAGTCATCTCTGCACTGAAGAATGAGACCTGCAAAAATTAAAACAACACCTTTAATCCCAGACCTCAGGAGACAGAGAAAGGAGGATCTCCCTGTGAGTTCGAGGCCAGCCTGGTCTCCAGAGCAAGTTCCAGGACAGCCAGAGCACACAAACATAACAGAAAAAGACCCCGCCTCAAAAATAAATAACTGAATAATAATTATTTAAATATAAAGTGAGTTAATGATTAATAAATAAATAAAAATAAAAACAACAGGCTTAGTGTCCAGAAATGCACAGGCCCCTTCTTGATGGAGACTGGCTTTCCTTTCTTCCTCCAGTCTGTGCTGTGCCTCCTTTCTTCTTTCTTTTGAATTGATCACATTTGTAACACCCAGGCCACCCAGGCCTCATCCTGCCTCCACATACCAGAGATATGCCTTCAGGGTGTATTTCATGGAGAACTTTTTTTTCAGTTGAGCTATATATGCATCTTGAATGAATTTTATGTAGTTTTAGATGCTATAATTAGATAATTGGGCCTACAGGCCTCACTCTGCAAGCTCCAGGTAGTACCCGTATTCAAATGATTACTATTCCTGCATCAAAATGAGTGAATGTTCACACTAATTGGGACATAGATGGATGTAGATGCTAACTAGCCTCAGGTTGAGTCCTATCACCAGAGAAGCCTATACCAAAGGCTTTGTGTTTTGGAACTGTGAACTAGAAACTGTGGGCCTGAGCACACTCCACTTCCCTGCGCCACTTCTGAAGACATCTCTTCATGTCCAGCTCCACCAATTAAGATGCTGCTCCTGGAGAGGACCCCACTTGTACCTCCCTCTACCAGAGGGAAGATGTCTCTTCAATGGTTACATGAAGGTGGGGTGCTTGGGACTGGGGATGTGTTTGCAGTTTGGTTCACTAACTGCTGCTATGTCCCTTGCTGGGGTAGCTGCAGTGTGCAAGCTCTCATAAACTGGGGGTGGGGTAGAGCAGGGGATCCTGTTGCCTGCTTCTTACACTTCTCTTTATCAGTAGTCTTACCACATTGTCTAATTCCCCTTCCTCAATTTGATCCATGTGAAGAATCACCATATCTCCTTCTAGCTGGCACCTCCCTGCTTACTACTAATGACATCATACACAACAGCTACCCTTATTCCTACTTGGGGGTGATATGCCTACTTATATCCTCTTAGCTCTCCTGCCTGTCCCCTCTCTACTTCCCACCATTATAGGTTATTTGGATCCTAAGTAACGAATATTTATCCCCAGGTTATAAATACATTATGCCAAAAGAGCATGAATTAACCTCTGACACCTTATTCACTATACTTCCTCTAACTATTTATATATCTGGTTTTCATTCACTTAATTTGTCTGATATTTCTATTTTTATATATTCTGTGACATTGCAATTCAATTTTTCCTCCTCCATGTCATGGATCAGTTTCTCTGATGATCAAATAATGTATA